>NW_028234421.1:25777307-25789807 GCF_977035675.1 Penaeus japonicus
TGTTTGATGTTAGTGATGTGTGTGAGTGTCGTCGTGAGTGTGTGAGAGATGTGTGAGTGTGTATTGATAGTGATGTGTGTGTGAGTGAGTGTGTGTGTGTGTGTGTGGAGTGTGTGGTGTAGATGATGTGGGTGTGAGATGTGCGTGTTGATTGAGTGAGTGTGTGTGTGTGTGTGTAGTGTTGTGTGTAGTGAGTGTGAGGTGGTGATGGTGGTGTGTGTAGTGTGTTTGGGGGTCTGTGTGTGTGTGGTGTGTGTGAGGTTGGTGTGTGATGGTGTGTAGTTTTGTGTGTGTGTGTGGTGTGTGTGTGGTGTGTGTTTGGGTGGGTGTGTGGATGTGGGTGTGCGGTGGTGGTGCGAGGGGGTGGGGGGGATATTCCCCCCCCCCCCCCCCCCCCCCCCCCCCCCCCCCCCCACCCCCCCCCCCCCACCCCCAGAGAGGATGGTGGGTGTGGTGAGTGGTGCGTTGCTTAGGGTGATGGGTGTGTATGGAGTGTGAGTGTGTGGAGGGTGTGAGGGTGTGTGAGGGACAGTGTGAGGTGAGAGGAGGTGAGTAGAGGTGGGGTGTGTGAGATGGAGGGTGAAGTGTAGATGTTGGTGAGGGGGGAGGGGTAGGGGGGGGAGAGCCCGGCCGACGGAGCGGGGGAGTGAACGGAGGGAGGGGAGGAGGAGAAAGGGAAGGTGGAGCCCCGGAGGGGAGGGGAGGTTGAGAGGAGAGCAAGTGCAGGGGCGTGGAGAGAGGAGAGGAGTGGCGGGGAGAGGGGGTGGAGGAGGAGCATGGGGAGGAGGCTTGAGCTGACAGTGGGAGTGCGTCCGGGAGCAGGGGGGAGATAGGAGAGACAGGGGAGAGAAGTGGGATAGGTCCCCGAGAGAGGAGAGGGGGAGGGGAGAAGAGGAGAGGTGGAGAAGTGGAGGTGGGAGGAGAGGGAGAGAGAGAGGGGGAAAGATGAGAGAGGAGACGAGAGCGTGAGGAGAAAGAGAGGAGGAGAGAGAGAGAGGAGAGTAGTATAGCTATTTATTATATTATCTAATATCTACCAGTTATGATATTCTTGATGGTGCGTGTGGGTGTGTGTGTGTGTGGGTGGGTGTGTGTGGGGTAGGGGGATGGGGATTGGGTTAGGGAGGGAGTAGAGATGTGAGTGTGAGTGAGAGAGAGTGTGTGAGAGAGAGTGAGTGTGTGTGTGTGTGAGTGTGTGTGTGTGTGTGTGAGGTGTGTGGGTGTGTGTGTGATGTGTGTGTGTGGGTGTGTGAGTGTGTGTGTGTGTGAGTGGTGTTTGTGTTTGTGTGTGTGGTTTTTGTGTGTGTGTGTGTGTTGTGTGTGTGTGTGTTTGTGTGTTGTGTGTGTGTGTGTGTGAGTGTGTGGGTGAGTGTGTGGTGGCTGTGTGGTGTGTGAGGTGTAGGTGTGTGTGTGTCTGGGAGTATGTGGGGTGTGTGTGTGTTTGAGTGTGTCTGTGTATGTGAGGAGGTGTGTGTGTGTGTGTGTGTGAGAGTGTGTGTGTATGTGTGTCTGTGTGGGTAGTGTGAGTGGGTGTGTGTGTGAGCTGTCATGTGTATTTTTTTTTTTTGTTTATGTTTTATTGTATTTTTTTATGTGTGTGTGGGTGTGTGTGTTGTGTTAGGTGTGGGTGTGAGTGTGATGTGTGTGTGTGTGTGTGAGGGGGTGGGTATGTGTCTGGAGTGTGTGGTGTGTGTGAGTGAGTGTGTGAGAGTGTGAGTGAGTGTGTGTGTGTGTGTGTGTGTGTAGAGGTTGTGTGTGTGAGTGTGAGTGTGTGAGTGTGAGAGTGAGTGAGTGAGTGGTGTGTGTGATAGTGTGTGGTGTCTGTGAGAGTGTGTGTGGTGACTTTGTGTGTGATGTGTATGTGTGTGAGTGGTTTTGGTGTGAGTGTGTGTGACTGTGTGTGAGTTCGGTGTGTGTGGGGGTGAGTGGTGTGTGTGGATGAGTGAGTGTGTGTCTGAGATTGTTGAGTAGTGTGTGTGATTGGGTGAGTGCGTGAGTGTGTGTGTGTCTTTGTTTGTGTGAGAGTGTGTGTGAGGGAGTGTGAGTGAGTGTGATGGGTAGAGTGTGATGTGTGTTTTGTGTGTCTGTGTGTGAGTGTGTGTGTGTGTGTGAGTTTTGTGTGAGTTTGAGAGTGTGAGAGTGTGTGTGTAGTAGTGTGAGTGTGAGAGTTGAGTGAGGTGTGGAGTGTGTGTAGTAGTTTGTGAGGGTGTGGGTGGTGTATTCAGTGATGTGTGGTTTTGTGAGTGTGTGTGTGTGTGAGAGTAGAGTGAGTGGTGTGTGTGTGGGGTGGGTGAGTGTGTGAGTGAATAGTGGTGTGTGTGTTCTGTGTGGTGATGTGGGAGGTGTGAGTGAGTGTGTGTGTGTGGTGAGTGATGGTGGTTGTGGGGAGTGTGGAGTGTGTGAGCAGTCTTATTGTTGGTGTGTGGGAGTGGTTGTGTGGTGGAGTGTGTAGGAGAGAGTGTTGTGGTGAAGTGCTGCGTGTGTGGGTGAGTGTTCGTGGAGATTGTGGGTGTGTGTGTGTGGAACGCTATGTCGTAAAAGTGCCTGTCGTGTTGAGGGGGTGCGAGCGCGGGCGCGGGGTGAGCGCGCGCGAGGAAGCGCGCGCGCGAGCGCGCGCGCGCGCCGCGGCGCGCAGCACTCGCGCGCGCAGCGCGCGCGCGGGAGCGATGATTGTGTGAGTGTGTGTGTAGAGTGTGAGGGGAGAGAGACTTTGTGTGTGTGGTAGTGTTAGTAGAGGTCATGTCTGAGTCTGTGATCACTAGTCTTTGGACTCCTACCACACTACATCATCTCTACTCTACCTCTACTCTCACATACGCTTATCCTCTAGATCAGGGTGGATGATTTAGAGGGGGTGAGAGTGTGTCGAGAGAGTGGTAAGAGGGTGTCTTCGCCGGCGCTGCGACGCGCGCGCGCGCGCGGGCGCGACGCGCGGCGGGCGCGCAGGCCGAGGCGCATCGCGGCGCGCGCGCGCGCGCGCGCGCGCGGCGCGCGCTCGGGCGCGCGCGCGCGCGCGCGCGAGCTCGCGCGGGCGCGCGCGAGCGCAGCGCGCGCGAGCGCGCGCGCTCGCGCGCTCCGGGGCGCGCCGCGCGCGCTCTCTGCTCTCTCTCGCGCGTCGCGCCTCTCGCTCCGCCGCTCTCTCGCCGCTCTCTCTCGTTCTCTCTCACTCGCCTCTCTCTCTGCTGCTTCTCTCTCGCTCTCTCTCTCTCCTCTCTCTCTTCTCTCTCTCTCTCTCTTTCTCTCTCTATCTCTCGCTTCTCTCTCTCTCTCTCTCTCTCTCTCTCTCTCTCTCTCTGTCTCTCTCTCTCTCTTTCTCTCTCTCTCTCTCTCTCTCTCTCTCTCCTCTCTAAATATTTCTCTCTCTCTCCATCTCCTCCAATTCTCCTTTCTCTCTTTCATATTCATAAGTCTGTTTATTGGGGCCATTAACGTTGTTACAACAGAAATCGTTGTTTAGAGGGTGGGTTTGTATGTAAACCCCTTTTTACCGATTTATGTTTTGTTTTAAGGACGGCATGTGTAAAGTGAGTGTATGTGTGGTGCGGGGAGGTTGTGTGTGTGTGTGTTTTGTGTTTGGGAAAAGAAGGGGGGGGGGGGGGGGAAGGATGTTGAACGATATTTTTTCCCCCATTTTTCCCCCATATATATTTTTTATATATATATATATATAATATATTATTTTTTTATTTTTTATATGTTGTGTGTGTTGTGTGTGTGTGTTTTTATTATATTAATATTATATTTATATATTATTATATATATATATGTATTTTATGTATGATATATATACATATATATACATAGAGAGTAAATAGTATATAGAGGATCAAATTAGTTTAGCCACCCCCCACACAAAAAAAAAAAAAGTCTTCTCATCCTTTCTAGTTATTTATCAACTTTTGTTTTAATTAAAATTTACCTCACATGGAGTAGCGCACTGGACACTACTCAAAAAAACTCCCAAATTTAAAATGAAAGAAAAAATTTTACCCTAGTTAATTTTTCACAGAGAGAGAGAGCAGAGGGCAGAGGAGAGAGAGCAGAGAAGAGAGAGAAAAGGGGAAAGGGAACGAGAGGAAAAATGGACAGACAGAGAGAAGAGACACACACATACACACCCACCACCACACCACACAGAGAGAGAGAGAGAGAGGAGATGAGAGAGAGAGCGAGAGAGAGAGAGGAGGAGGGAGTGAGAGGAGGGAACGGAGAGGAGAGAGAGAGAGAGAGATGAATGAGGAGAGAGAGGAGGAGAGGGGGGAGAGAGGAGATGAAAAAATTTGAAAGAAGGGGAGAGGGGAAAAAATGAAGACAGAGAGAGAGAAAGAGAGAAGAGAAAACCCCCATACCCACACACACACCCCCCACACACACCACCACACACCCACCAGAGAGGAAGAGAGAGGGAAAGAGGAGAGAGATGAGAGAGGAGGGAGAGAAAGAGAAAAGAAAGACAGGAGGGAGAGAGAGGAGAATAAGGAGAGGGGAAAAAAGAGAGAGAGAGAGGAGAGAGGAAAAGGGGTTTGGAGAGAGAGAGAGAGAGAGAGAAGGAGAAAGAAGAGAGAGAGAGAGAGAATAAGAGAGAGAGAGAGAATAAGAGAGAGAGAGAGAGAGAATAAGAGAGAAAGAGAGAGAGAGAGAGAGAGAGAGAGAGAGAGAGAGAGAGAGAAAATGAGAAAGAGAGGGAGAAAGAAAAAGAGAGGGAGAATGTATACAGAAATCGCTCTCTCTCTCTCTCTCTCTTGCTTTCCAATCTTCCTCTTTCTGTCTTCCTCTCTCCCTCCCTCCCTCCTTCTTCATTCCCTCCCCCACACACCCACACAACCTCCCAAACCCCCTCCTTTATCACTAAACCCCCCCCTTCCCTCCCCCTTCCCTTTCTCCCAAAATTACAAATTTTTTTCCTGCCCCCCCCCCCCCCCCCGCCCCCCTTTAAATTCCGGGGGACCCAGAGGCAGTGGTGTCCCCCCAAAAAACAGGCCGGTTTTTGAGCGAAAAACTGGAAACCCTTTCGGAAGGTAGCCACTCTGGGCGCTTTTTTGTAAAAAACGTGCGCACATGTGTATTATCCAAGTACGTATACTGCTTTTAAACTTGCATATTATATATTTTTATATTATAATTTAATTTTTATATATATATATATTATTTATATATATTATATTTGTATGTATGGTGTGTGTGTGGGTGGGTGGGTGTTATGTGTGGGGGTGTATTAGTTTTTTTATTTATATATAATTTTATATTTTTATTATATATATATATATTATATTATATTATACCCCACCCCACCTATATATATTTTATATATATTTTTAAAAATATTTTATAATATATATATAATATATATTTTATTTCATATTACATTCAATGTTTAATTTTATATTATATATTTATATATTTTATTTTATATTTATATATATATATATATATATACCCCCAAAACAAAACACACAAAACACCCCCACAACACCCCACCCCCCACCCCCCAAACCCAACCCCCCCCACACATTATTTTAAATTTTAATATATATTATATTATTATTAATATATATACCCTATATATATATATATACATATATCATAATATGTATATATAGGTATTTATAGGGATTTATACATATTATGTAATTATATATATAATATATAATATATTTATTATATATAAAATTTTAATATTTATATATATTTTTATTAAAATTATATTTTTATAGATATATAAAGTATTCAGGGCGCACATAGATACATACCCCACAAACAAAAACAATAGACACACCTGAGAGTATCTTGTTATCCTTGTGTTTTGTTCTTTTCTTATTTGGTATATATTGATTTTCTTCTATTCGCACGCACAGATTACTCATGCACACAGACAAACACGTGCACATGCACATGCAAACACACATACACACACACGCACGCACACACACACACACACACACAAACACACGCACACACACACACACATGCACAAAAAAACCACACCCCACACAATCATCTATCTTTCATTACACGTAGTTTCCCCAAAACCTGTTTGCTTCTTTAATTTTATTTACGTTTTTCTTTTCCATTTTTTACCATTCTATTCTCTTGCATGATGTTATCTATATTTTTTCACTTACTGCTTCTATTTTTTAAATCATTTTGTGGTATATTTTTAAAAATGAGAAAGGGGTCATGTTTTCCCGGAGGAGGAGAGGGAAGAGGAGGAGGAGGAGGAGGAGAGGGAAGAGGAGGAGGAGAGGGAAGAAGAGGAGGAGAAGGAAGAGGAGTAGGAGGAGAGGGATTATGAGGAGGGGAGAGGGAAGATGTAGAGGAGAGGGAAAAAGAGTAAGAGAGGGAAGAGGAGGAGGAGGAGACGGAAGAGGAGGAGGAGGAGGAGGAGAGGGAAGAGGTGGAAGAGAAGGAAGAAGAGGAGAAGAAGGAAGAGGAGTAGGAGAGGGAATATGAGGAGAGGGAGAGGGAAGAGGAGGTGAGGGAAGAGGTGGAGGAGAGGGAAGAGGAGGAGGAGAGGGAAAAAGAGGGGTAGGAGGAGAGGGAATATGAGGAAGGGGGAGAAGGAAGAGGAGGAGAGGGAGAAAAAAAGGGTGAAGAGAAGGAGAAGAGGGGAAAAACCCCCAGCTCGTGACGAAACCCAAGGAACATCGTGAGTTCCTTGAGGTTGCAGGACGCTGTTGTTTACGTCTTGAGAAACAACAAGGGGGGGGGGGGAGGCAGAAGGAGGGGGGAAAAGAGGGATTGAGGATGGGTGGAGGAGAAGAATGGAGGAAGGGAGGAAGGGAGGAGGAGAAGAAGGGAGGAAGGGAGGAAGGGAGGAGGAGAAAAAGGGAGGAAGGGAGCAAGGGAGGTGGGAGGAAGGGAGGAAGGGAGGAAGGGAGGAGGAGAAGAAGGGAGGAAGGAAGGGAGGAAGAAAGGAAAGGGGGAAGGAGGAAGGAAGGACGGGAAAAGGGAGAAAGAGAGGAAGGGAGGAAGGGAGAAAGAGGGGAAGAGAGGAAAGGGGGAAGGAGAAAGGAGGGAAAAAAAAGGAGGATGGAGTAAAAAAGGAAGGATAAAGAGAGAGGGAGGAAGAGAGGAAAGGAGGAGGGGAGGAAGGAAGGAAGTACAGGGGGAAGGAATGGAGGAAGGAGAGAAAGGGAGGGTCGGTGATCGTGTGTGTGTGTATGTGTGTGTGTGTGTGTGGGCGTGTGTGTGTGAGTGTGTTGTTGTTTGCATGTGTGTATTTGTGTGTGAGTGTTGTCGTTCGTATGTATGTGTGTGTGTGTTTATGCGTGCGCTGAGAAATCTTCCCTACGTGGCTCGACATACTACCTAGAATGCAAAAACATTTTTTATTGTAAACTCCCAAACCCCAAAGCCAAAAACAAAAACAAAAAAAGACAAGTGCCAAAAAATAACCTGATTCTTAAAGCGTTTCCCAAAAATCTAACCCCGTTTTTTTCTTCCCTTCGGTTGGTTGCTGGGTGACAAAATAAATTTATCTTGTTTGGATGGAGAGAAAGAGAGAGAGGGAACAGGGAGGGAGGGAAGGGGGAGGGGGAAGGGAGAAAGGAGAGAGGGAGGGAGGGGGAGGGAGGGGGGAAGGGAGGAAGGGGAGAGAGGAGGAGAGAGAAGGTGAGGAGGAGATGAAGTAGATGAGAGGGAGAGAGGGGTAGAGAGGGTGAGAGTGTGAGACAGAGAGAGAGATGGAGATGAGAGGAGTGAGAATGAGAGGAAATAGATGAGAGAGAAAGAAGAGAGGGGGGAGGGAGAGGAGAGGGCAACAGGTAAGAGTGGGAGTAGAGACGAGAGAGAGAAGGAAAGAAGGGGGGGAGGGGAAAGAGGAAAAAGGGGTGAAAAAATAAAGAGGGGAAGAGAGATGAGCGAGGAGAGAAGAGAGGAGGAGAGAAGTAGTGATTGAGTGGGAGAGGGGGAGAGAGGAGAAGGAGAGAGGAGTGAGAGATAAGACGAGAAGAGAGAGAGTGAGAGAGAGGATGAGGTAGAGAGAGTGAGATGAGGAAGAGTGAGAGAGAGAGAGAGAGAGAGAAAGAGATGGGAGATGACGAAAATAGAGAGAGAGAGCTGAGAGAGAGTGAGAGAGAGAGGAATGATAGAGAGATAAAGAAGAGAGGGAGGGAGAGAGGAGAGAGAGTAAAGAGAGAGAGTGAGAGAGGAGCGAGAGAGAGAAGAGGGGGAGAGAGAGAGAGAGATGAGGGACTGAGAGAGAGAGAAGAGAGACTAGAGAGAGGAGAGTGAGTGAGAGGATGATGAGGAGAGAGAGAGAGAGAGAGAGAGAGAGAGAGAGAGAGAGAGAGAGAGAGAGAGAGAGGAAATAGATAGAGAAAAAATAGAAAGAGAGATATAGAAAGAGAGAGAGCGAGAGAGAGACAGAAAGAGAGAAAGAGAGAAAGAGAACCAAAATAGAAAGAGACATAGAAAGAGAGATAGAGAGAGCGAGAGAGCACGAGTGAGAGAGTAGAAAGGTAACACGACCCCCCAAGAAGAAATAAAGTCATGAAGGCTTTCTCCAGTGCAGTTGAAAGTCAGCTCTAACAATAGTTTCTGATTGTGTATTGTGACTCTGTGCAAGATTTTCCGAACTTTTCCAGCTTAAGAACAGTTCAAAGATCTTTCTTTTTTATCCTTTCTTTCAACAGGAAAATAAATACGAGCTAATTGATTTCAACCGAGCGAATACTTTCTTTTCTTTGAAAGGGGGGGGGGGAGAGGGGAGGGGGGATGTTGGGAGTGTCATGACGTAAGGTTTATTATATCTATTGGAAAGTATCTATTGTATCTATTGAGTTCTCTTTCTCTCTCTCTCTCTCTCTCTCTCTCTTTCTCTTTTCTCTGTCTTTCGCTTTTTTCTCTCTCTCTTCCTTGGTTTGGGTTTCCTGTCTCTTTCTTGTTGCTCTTTCTGTTTATCCTCAATCTTTCTCCTTTCTCTTTCTATATCTTTCTTCATCGCCCTTCCTCCCCCCTCTCTTTCTCTCTGTTTGCCTCTCTGTTTTCTTCCCTACCTGCTTCCCTTTCTCCCCCATCATTTTTCTCATCCCCACCTCTCTCTCTCTCTCTCTCTCTCTCTCTCTCTCTCTCTCTCTCTTTCTCTCTTTCTCTGTTCCCCTCCCTCGCTTTTTCTTATTTCTTTTCTTTCATTCTTGTTCTAGGCAATAAACAAAACAAAAAAACGGAAGAAAAAGAAAAAAGAAGAAAACATTTAGTAAAATAATTGTAATAATTGTTAATTAACAGTATTAAAAAATAAAATGATAATAATATATAAAAATATTATTTTCTAGATTACATCGCTCTTCTCAAATGTGGAGGAAGGGAAAGGTAGAATTTAGAGGCATGACCCCCCCCCCCCCCCCCCCCCCGTATAAAAAAAAAAAAAAAAAAACATAAGGAATAATTGATATATGTCAAGTTTATGATCAACATAGAATTTCAAACTATGAATAATACAGGTCAAAAGATCAAACGATTTTTTTTTCTCTCTAACAACCCCGTCGCGAACTAGCAGTTAAAGTATAATAATATATATATATTTTTTTCATGGTGAGTCTGTTTATTCTCGGCCTCGTATTGCACAAGAAAACTTTGCAATATAGGAGGCTTAACTTAGTGTAACTGAACCAACCATTAACATTAGCAACATCTCCCCATCACCCCCCCCCCCATTCCCTCTGCCTCTTTGTACCCCCTCCCCCCTCCCCCCTTTGCTTAAAGGAACATTCACCACAAAAATATTACCAGTGACGTGTAGAATAGGAAGATAAAATCATAAAAAAGAACTCTTAATAGAAAAATACCTAAAAATTAATAATAAATCATCAAATTAAATCTAGGAAGGAAATCTATCTTGAATAAAAGAGGAAGAAGAATTTAGAAAATCTGCCTGCCGTTTGTGATTGCTTGTGGATTCTTGTGCTTTGTCTTTTTTTTTTTGCGTGTTTTTTTGTTTGCGATGCTATTGTTGACGTTATTAGATTTATTCTTATTTTTATTCATTTTTACTTTCTCATGGTTTAAATTATGCAGGATGAGATGATATAGAAGTTTTTTAGTTTACTTGTTTTTTTTTTTTTTAAAAAAGTTTTTAGATTTTTTTTAGTAGTTTGAAGTTTTAGAAATAGATTTTTTAGAAATAGTAGAAGGAAGTTTTTAGAAATTACTACTTGGTTCTATCAAGTGGTATGAATTGTTTATTTTTTTTTTCGAATTCAATTTAGTCAATATGTAATTATCAACATCACTGTCCTCTCTCTCACTCTCTCTTCCTTTCTCTCTGTCTCTCTCTCTCACTCATTCAATGATCTCTCTCTCTCTCTCTCTCTCTCTTGCTCTCTCTCATTGTTTATATATACATCTCTATCGTATCTCATTAATCTCTCAATTTTAATCTATTTCAATATATGTTTTCATGTTAGAGTGACTTACACTTTTTATACCGCTTTTAACACCATGATGCAATCGTACCATGAAATGAATATCCTGTGTTGCAGTACAAAGCCAATGAGACACTAAAAGTATATATATATTTTAATCAGCTTCACATATCCTCTAGACCTGACACTGGTTATGGATGATAAAGATGTTTTGAAAAATTGAATTATCTTTTTATCAAATGATAATAAAAATTTTCTGTTACGTGTATATACTGGACGTACAGAATGCGTACCCATGAAGCTGTGTTATATTTATTTATATTTATTTGATTTTGTGTAGTTTATGAAGAGGTAAAGACTATTTTTGCTATATCAAAGGCTATCATTATTATTAATATAATTATTATTACTATTATTATTAATTATTATATTTTATTTTATTTTTATTATTATCATTTTTTTTAGCCATTTGTACCTCCCTTGTCTTAGCCTTTCTCTATTTATTTTTCTTTGTCTATATCTCTTTCCGCATTTCCTCCCTTCTCAGCTTAACATAAAAAACATAAACCCCTTTAAATAAAATAAATAAAAAAAAACAAAAAAATTAACATAAAAAAAAAAGATAAAAACCCCCCCCCCCAAAAAAAAAAAAAAAAAAAAAAAAAAAAAAAAAAAAAAACAAACAAAAAAAAAAAAAACCCCCCCCCACAACCCCCTCCCCCCCCCCCCCCCCCCCCCCCCCCCCCCCTCCCCCCCCCCCCCCCCCCCCCCTCCCCCCCTCCCCCCCCCCCCCCCCCCCCCCCCCCCCCCCCCCCCCCCCCCCCCCCCCCCCCCCCCCCCCCCCCCCACCCCCCCCCCCCCCCCCCCCCCCCCCCCCCCCCCCCCCCCCCCCCCCCCCCCCCCCCCCCCCCCCCCCCCCCCCCCCCCCCACCCAAAAAAAAAAAACAAAAAAAAAAAACCCCCCCCCCCCCCCCCCCCCCCCCCCCCCACCCCCCCCCCCCCCCCCCCCCCCCCACCCCCCCCCCCCCCCCCCCCCCCACCCCCCCCCCCCCCCCCCCCCCCCCCCCCCCCCCCCCCCCCCCCCCCCCCCCCCCCCCCCCCCCCCCCCCCCCCCCCCCCCCCCCCCCCGCCCCCCCCCCCCCCCCCCCCCCACCTCCCCCCCCCCACCGGCACCCCAATCCCGCTCTCTCCTCCTTCTCTCTCACTATCGTTCTCTTTCTCCCAGCCTCTCTTTCTTCCCTCTGTCTCTGTCTCTGTCATCCTACTCTCTCTCTCTCTCTCTCTCTCTCTCTCTCTCTCTCTCTCTCTCTCTCTCCCTCTCGCTCTCTCTCTCGCTCTCAAATTCGCTTGCAATCAGTCACGCAGGGTCATTAAGGCGTTATTAGTCACGCAGAGGTAATTAAAGTTGTTAATAGGATAGATCAAGATGCTTCCTTGCAGTTGCCTTTCCAGACAGGTCAGTTGGATGTCAGGTCAGACAGATGGAGCGCTGGTAGTCAGGTAGATGGAGTGATGGAGTGATGGCAGAGAGTGGAGGATAGGCTGATGGATGTGGGCATAGGAAGGGATGGATGTGGGTAAAGGAAGGGATGGATGTGATATTTTCAGCTTATTTGCGCAACACATGAGAACGAAAAAAAGCTCCCCAAAAGAGCGTAAGCCTTCGCCAGCGCCCCCCCCCCAAAAAAAAAAGAATAAAAAAACTTCTAAATACATATATCTGACAAATATTTTCTTTTCTTTTTTAAGAAAAAAGTATCCTGATGGTAAAAGATTCCTTTTTCGGTAAAGATTCGCAATGGCAAAGAACTCTCTAACTTTCACTAACCTTAATAAAATGCGAAAATTAATAAAATAAATAAAATAGATAATAAAAAAAATAAAATACGAAATGAAATAAAATGCGAAACATCCTCAAACTCAAATAATAAAATTAATAAAATGCGAAACCCCCCCAGACTCAAATCAATTGCTGACTAATCCACTGACACCCAATCAGAAGATAAACAAGTAAACATATCATATCTTGGCGAAATGTACATATAATTTGATAGCCTTAGTTACGTTTACAGACCGAAGTCTATAATTAATTCAAAATAGTCAACAGTCGATGAGGAAAATGGATAAAGATAAAGA
>NW_028234421.1:25808501-25814980 GCF_977035675.1 Penaeus japonicus
GACACAGTGAAGAAAGAGAAAGAGGGGGGGGGAGGAGAGGAGAGGGGAAAGAAGGAAGGAGAGTTACAAAGAGACACAGTGAAAGAAAGAGAAAGAGAGAGAAAGGGAGTGAGAGAGAGGGAGAGAGAGAGAGAGAGAGAGAGAGAGAGAGAGAGAGAGAGAGAGAGAGAGAGAGAGAGAGAGAGAGAGAGAGAGAGAGAGAAACAGAGAGACAGGGAGATACAGAGAGAAATATAACGAAATATGAACTGACGGATGAGAAGATAAGACAGACAATGGAAAGATGAAAGCAGAAAGAGAGAGAGAGAGAGAGAGAGAGAGAGAGAGAGAGAGAGAGAGAGAGAGAGAGAGAGAGAGAGAGAGAGAGAGAGAGAGAGAGAGAGAGAGAGAGAGAGAGAGAGAGAGAGAGAGAGAGAGAGAGAGAGAAATGTAGAAACAGCAAAGAAAAGAAAAGAGAGAGAGAGAGAGAGTTAATGAAAAAGAAAGAGAAAAAATAAGAAGAGGAAGGAAAAGAAGAATAAAGTAAAAGGATGAAACAAGGAAAAAAAAACAAAAACAAAAATAAATATACACAGGAAGAAAATTAAAAGGAAGAACAAAGAAACAAAGCTAACAAACAAAAAGATGAAAGGGAAGAATAAGAGAAGGGAGGAGGAGAAGGAGGAAGAGGTGGGGGAGGGGGGCTATACTACACCCCTCCCCCTCCCCATCACGTCAAGCACACCCCTTACATTTGCATGGAAGTTACGCAAACATAGACGCAATTGGAGTATCCATGACAAGGAAAGGAGGGAGGAGTGGGGGTGGGGGGGATGTATTAGGAGGATATGCATGTTTTTCAGCGTGGTTGCGGGGGGGGGGGGGGAGGTCTGGTTTAGAAAGGGTGTGTTAATATTGTTCCTAAGGTGCATGGTATTAGATGGTGGATTGTTCTAGAAGGGAGGATGTCTTCAGATTATTTTAGATTTTAAGAACTGTTATAGGTGTGGTGTGTTATTTTTTTGTTTTGTTATATCCTTTTTCTATATCTAGATATATCGGTTTTATAATCCCCCTTAAAAAAATTTGGTTTTATTTTGTCTGGTTTGTTTGTGTTTCTTTCTTTTTTGTTATGTTCTCTCTTTGTTTTTGTTTCTCTTTCTCTTTCTCTCTCTCTCTCTCTCTCTCTATCTCTCTCTCCCTCTCCCTCGTTCTCTCTCTTTCTCTCTCGTTTTCTCTCGTTCTCTCTCTCCCTCTCTTCCACCTTTTCTTTTCCTCTATCCCTTCCTCCTTCTTTCTCTCCTTCTCTCTTTCACTGTCTCTTTCTCTTGCTCTCTTACTCTTTCTCCTCCCCCTCCCTCCCGCTCCCTCCCCTCCATCAACCTTTCTTCCTACACTCCTTCCACTCCTTTCCCTCAACTCCCCTCTATCCCTTCCCCCTGTCCCCCGTCATTCTTCTTCCCATTCCCCCTTCTATCCCTTTCTTCCCATCCCCCTTCCTCTTCCCCCTACCCCCCACCTACCATGCCTTTCCCTCATCCCTTTCCCCCTACCCTCCCCCCCCTCCTAATCCCTCTCCCCTTATCCACCTACTACCTCTCTTTCCCCCTATCCACTTCCTTCTATCCTTCCACCTTCCCCTTCCTTCCTTCCCCCACTTCCTATCCTCCCCCCCCTATCCCTTCTTCCACCCCCTCCTCTCTTCGTCTCCTCTCAAGCAAAGTCGCCCATTACGTAGAGTTTCTGGAGCATGGACTCCCCACCTATGAATATTGCAATGTCGTCTATAATCTTGCAACACTCAACTCCATCTCCCGACGTACCTTCTATAGTGATGTTGATGAAACTGTATGATATAAATTTCTTAGCATATGTATTTATAATTGTCTCTAAACAATATGTCTGTCTGTTTATCTGATTGTCTGTCTGTCTGTTTATCTGTGATGTATTTATCTATTTATCTATCTCTGTATCTATCGATCTTTGATTTATCTGATACTGTATATATGCATATATATATATATATATATATATATATATATATATATATATATATATATATACATTAATGACTAGTATATACATATATGATAAATAATATATATATGCTTAATATAATATATTATATATGAATATATATATCTAATATGATAGAGATATAGTATATATATATATATTAGTTTATATATATATATATTGTTATATATATATTAACACACGACACACAACGACACACACACACACACACACACACACACAACACACACACACACACATAGAATTTATTATATATATATATATATTTTATTTATATATATATATATATAGATAATTATATATAGCACGCGGCATCATCATTATATATGGTAAATAGTTATACTTAAGTATATACACTCATAGGTATATATGACAGACCTTGAATATACTGTATATATATGTAATATTATAGTATATAAGCTGAAGGTTATATATAGATTCTATATATATATAGTATATATATATTTTATATAGTCAGACGTCCTATATGATCGGACTTCGTCATATCGATATTCATTGCTACATATATACATACTATTACAAATATATGAGTGTGTTCCTCGGATGTGCGTGTGTAGGTGCGTTATGTGTAAGTCTGTGTGTCGCGATGTGTGTGTAAATGGTTAATGTGTGATGTGCATCCTGTTGATTGTGTGGCCACTATGACTCGTATGTGTAATTGTGGTCGCAGTGTGTATGTGTGTGTATGTGTATGCCGTTGTGCGTGAGTGTTGGATGCGTGTATGTGTTAACTGTGGTATTGGAAATTGTATGTGTGTGTGTGGTGTATGTATGTATATGTGTAATAATTATATGTATGTGGTGTTGTGTGTGTACAAACAGATAAAGATACAACAAAAACAAAAAAAAACTTAAGAAGACAAGAAACAAGAAACAGAAAAACAAAAACACAAGGCAAAGATGAATAAAGGTATATTGAAAGAGAGAAGAGAACCGAAATCCATCCCTAACGAGAAACATAAAATCGTATCGTCGGTCGTGAATTTTTTATAAAAAACATTTCTTAAAAAAGAATTTGAAAAAGATTAAAAAAATCAAAAATTTGATCAATGTAAAGAAGTGTTGTGTTTCTTTTCTTCCCCCCTATTCGCAATCTTTTTCCCCCTTCTCTGTTGTTTTCCTTTCCTTTTCCCCCCCCTGTCCTATTCGCATTCGCGACGAGAGGACATATGTAAATAGAAAGATAAATTTTAGCACAGACATGCTTATATGCACAAAGACAGAGAGAAAGAAAGAGAGTGAGAGAGAGAGAGATAGAAAGAGAGAGAGAGAGAGAGAGAGAGAGAGAGAGAGAGAGAGAGAGAGAGAGAGAGAGAGAACGTATAGAAAGAGAGAGGAGAGAGAGAGAGAGGAGGAGGGAAGAGAGATGGACAGACACGATAGATAAATTTTATTAGATAGTAAGAAATAGGCCTATAGGTAGATAAAGATATATATAATAATATATATATCTAATCTAATATATAGGGTATATATATTTATATATCTCTATATATATATATATATATATATATATATTTACAGAGAGAGTGAGAGAGATGAGAGAGAGAGAGCGGAGAGATGGAGATTGGGACAGATAGAGAGGGAGAGCTGGACCGTAGATTAGGAGTAATTTTATAGTGAGATAACTAGATAGAGATAGATAGATAGATAGATTGAGAGATAGATAGATAGATAGATAGACAAATAGATATATAGATAGATAGATAGAGAGACAGAGAGAGAGAGAGAGAGTGAAAAGGGACGAAAATGGGAGTAAATGTGGGACAGCGAAGTGTAGGAGAGGGGGAGATGTTGAGGGGGGGAGGGGGGAAGGGGCCCATTCCCACGATTTTCCCGAAACCGGTTCTTGGGTGGGAGAGGAGGGGGGGGGTGAGGGAGGGGGGGTGAGGGAGGTGGAGGAGGGGAGGGGGGAAGAAGGGGAGAAAGAGGGAGAGAGATGGAAAGCGAGCAAGCGAAAGTCGGGGGAGGGGGAAGGGGAGAAATAGGGAAGGAGGGAGAGAAGGGGGGAGGGGTGAAAGGTATGAGGAAAGAGGGAGATAGATAGAAAGCAAGATAGCGAAAGAGAGGAATAGGGAAGTGATGAAAGGAGAGAGATGGAGACAAAAAAGAAGGGAAGGAGAGAGAAAGAAGGAGAGAGATAGAGCAGGCGGGAAGGAAGAGAAAGAGAGGAGAGGAAAGGGAAAGATAGAGAGAGAGATAGAAAGGAACAGAGAGAAAGGTATAGAGGGAGGAATAGATAAAGAGATAAATAGAGAGAAAAAGATAGAGAGAGTGAGAAAACAAAAGAAGGACATGGAGAGTGGAGAGATATAGAAAGAAGGAAGGATGGGAGGGAAGGAGGGAAAGAGAAGAAAATAGAGACAGGAGGAAGAAAAAGGGAAAGAGCTAAATAAAGAGAGAATGAGAGAGAAAGGCGAGAGGGAGGCTGAAGGTTCTTAGTGTGACTAACGAATGGGGATGGTGGGGGGAGGGGGGTAAGGGTAAGGGAGGGGAGGGGAGGGGAGGGATAGGGGAAGAGGATGGTGAGAAGGAGAGGCTTAGTTTCAAAAAGGAAAGAAAAGGGAAGAGAAGTGAGAAATAAATCGCAAAAAGACAAAACAAACCCGAAGAAACACGTAACAATAATATAAAGATAAAATAAAGCAACAACAACAACAAAAAATCTATATGCTAAATACCTCTCACTCGCCCCCATCCCCTCCCCTCCCTTCCCCCCTCCTCCCCCTCTTCCTATCCCTTTTCTCGGGAACTGGAACGTTGAAGGGGAGGAGGGGGGAGGGAGGAGGGGGAGGAGGGGAGTTAAACCGGGGAAAACCCCCTCCCCCCCTTGCCATCCTCAAAGAGGGGTTGAAATCGGCGTTCCCTGTTAATTTATGGTTAAACGGGAAAGTGTGTGTGTGTGTGTGTGTGTGTGTGTGTGTGTGCGCGCGCGCGTGTGTGTGTGTGTGTGTGCGTGTGTGTGCGTGCGTGTGTGTGTGTGTGTGTAGTAGTGTGTTGGCCCCCGTTGGTGTGTGTGTGTGTGTGCTGTGTGTGTGTTGTTATTGTGTGTGTTCACTTGGGTGTGGTGTGTGTGTGGATGTGTGCTGCGGGGTTGTGTGTGCGTTCTGTTGTGTCTTGTGTGGTTGTGTGTGTGTTGATAAGTAATTCTTCACGGTCTTCCAATAGATGTATGTATTTGCGTGTGGATATGCGTACGTATGTATATGTTACCATTAATACTAGTGGCAGTGGTTGAGTTTATAATCAGGCTTATTAATTATTAAGGTGGACTCAAGATAACTACAAAGAAAAAAAAACTTTTGTGAAATAAGAAGTGGATTCACAACCCAACAAAAAGAAAAGAAAAGAAAGAAAAAAAAAGGCTGAGATTATAAAAAGCTAAAATAAGGGGAAGAAGGAAGGAAAGAGATATACCCTTTCAGATCCTTGTGTTTTGGAACTGTGACATGAGTGTTGTTTTTGTGTGATCTTTATCTACCGTGATTTAATTCTGGTTAATTTCCCCTTTTAGAAAACAAAATAGGCAATACTTATGATCCTAGAATCAATTCCTTGTACGGGAAGGGAATATCTTAATTATGCATGAGAGAATGGCCGGCAAAGATATGTCATTTTGCATAATAAAAATAAAAATAAAATTTCAAAAACTATCTTTTCGCAAATCCACTGGTCGTTCTGATGAGTCTGAGGAATGTACACTTACAGATAGATGGCTTCTTGAATAGTGAGCAAGTTGCCTCAGTTTGTAAAGATTAGGAAGATAAAAGGTATTTGCATCCTGCCATTAGCCAGACGACTCAGTATCTCTTAGTTTCAGCTTCCGTTTCAGTTTCAGCTTTAGTTTCAGTTTCAGTTTCAGTTTCAGTTTCAGCTTCAGTTTCAGTTTCAGTTTCAGCTTTAGTTTCAGTTTCAGTTTCAGTTTCAGTTTCAGCTTCAGTTTCAGTTTCAGTTTCAGCTTTAGTTTCAGTTTCAGTTTCAGTTTCAGCTTCAGTTTCAGCTTCAGTTTGTTTCAGTTTCAGAATCTCCATGCGATTTTTAATTTTATTTTTTGTTTTCATTTTTTTTTTTTTTTTACTGTTCTTGAGACAGATAAATACAAGAATCGATCACAGATGTATTGCAAAGTTGATACAATGATATCAAGAACGAATTATATGGATTTTAATCGCATTCGAATGCTGTTGAATGATGCTCTTTTGTCCATTGCAAATTCACACCTGTAATAAAGGCTAGATTGATTCTCATGTCGACCTTCCTATTACAGGTGCCAAGTATCATCTCAATTCCATAAATTAATCAAATTGAAAGCGATGAATATCCTCTTAAGGACCCCCCCCCCCAAGGAAGCACAAGAACTGAACATCTCGACCATGTTAAGAACATTTTCCAATTGAAAAGATACAAGAAACTAACTAGGATGTGTGATGTGGTTGCTTGAA
>NW_028234421.1:25815080-25820080 GCF_977035675.1 Penaeus japonicus
GGTTCCATGTTTGGTTCCATGTTTGTTTGGTTCCATGTTCGGTCGGGCGGTTGGTTGGGGACGATGTGGTGTTTTCAGTGTTTATGTCTTCTCTTTTTGTTTTATTGTTATCATGCTCTAAGTTTATCATCGGTTTGGAAATTTTAGGTACGATCGGATAGTTCGAAGTGTCGAAGTCTCAATTCCAAACTTCATAAGAAGATAAAGTTAAAAAAGAAGTTAAAAAAGGGTAAAAAAATACATTTCACATTATTATATGTCATCACCTCAAAGTAAAGGTGATAAGGTTTAAATTAAGAGATTATTGATAAAAAGTAATTATATTTAAAGACCTGATTGCAAGTGACTGTTTCCGACTCGAAAATTGTTATTTTAAGATAATTCAGCCCCCCCCCCCCCATGTTTTAGACTTAAAGTTGCGAAAAAGGTGAAAATTAAACTAAGGACTGAAAAGGGCTAAAATCTCGCCCCCTTCCCCCCTTTTCATTTTTTTTTATAGTTAAAGAGGAAGGTGAAATAAAACCCGAGAGTTAAATAAGTACTAGATTTCTTCTTTTTTTTTCTTCTTTTTTTAAAATCTTTTGCTTATTCTATTGTTTTTCATGTGATACAAAAAAAATCATATGTCTACCCTCCACCCCCCATCCACCCATCTACCCTCTTTTTACTTCGAAAATCTACTTTTATTGCATCATTTCCTTCCCCCTTTCCTGGGTGTTGTTACTCTTGGTGCGTGCGTGCGTGCGTGCGTCTGTGCGGACCAGTGTCATGACTTGCAACATGTTACGTTGATCGTGTATGTTGAAAGGGTTCCCTATGCAGTTGGGTTTGCTCTATTCTCCGCGTGTTCCTGTTTCCCTCCTGCTGTAGTTATCTCCTTATCTATACATCTACTTATCTTTCTATCTTTCTATCTATCTTTCTATCTATCTATCTATCTATCTATCTATCTATCTATCTATCTATCTATCTATCTATCTATCTATCTATCCATCTATCTATCTATCTATCTATCTATCTATCTTTCATCTCTCTATCTCTCTCTCTCTCGCTCTCCCTCTCTCTCTCTCTATCTCTCTCTCTCCTTCTCTCTCTCTTTCTCTATCTCTCTCTCTCTCTCTCTTTCTCTTTCTCTCTCCTTTCTCTCTTCTTCTCTCTCTTTCTCCCCTTGTTCCCTCTCTCTCTCTCTCTCCCTCTCCTCTCTCTCTCTCTCTCTTCCTCTCTCTCTCTCTCTCTCTCTCTCTCTCTCTCTCCTCTCTCTCTCTCTCTCCTCTCTCTCTCGTCTCTCTCTCCTCTCTCTCTCATTCTCTCCTCTCTCTCTCTCCTCTCTCTCTCCCTCTCTCCCCTCCCTCTCTCTCCCTCTCTCTCTCTCTCCCCTCTCTCTCTCTCTCTATCTCTCTCTTCCTCTCCTCTACTCCCCCTCCATCTCCTCTCCCTCCCCCCCCTATTCCCCCTCACTCCTCTCCCTCCTCCTCTCCTCCCCTCCCTCTTCCCCTCTCCCTCACCCCTCCCCTCCCCTCCCTCTCCCTCCCTCCTCCTCCATCTCCCTTACCCCCTTTCCCTCCTCCCCCTCCCGCTTCCTCTCCCCCCCCCTCCTCCATCTTCCCCCCCCCCACCTCCTCCACCTCCCTCTCCCTCACCCTAACCTCCTCCACCTCCCTCTCCCTCACCCTCACCTCCTCCACCTCTCTCTCCCTCACCCTAACCTCCTCCACCTCCCTCTCCCTCACCCTCACCTCCTCCACCTCTCTCTCCCTCACCCTAACCTCCTCCACCATTAATTCCCCTTTGTATATAACCCTATCCTTAATATTCCAAAACGGCCAAGTTGCACGTTGAAACCCCATCCATAAACCCCGAGGGAAGACCCGTTGATAGGCCAGGCCCATTGCAGCACCATATCTCGTGCAATGGACGAATTCTCGAGCGATATCGTGTAACGTATGGTGTCGGTTGCCCCCCCCTCCCCCCCTCTCTCCCTCTCTCTCTGTGTGTTACTCCTGCCTCTTCTGCTCCCATTTCTTCGATCTTTCCCTTTCCCCTTTTCCTGCTTCTCTCTCTGTTCTTTCTTCTCTTTCTCCCTTCTCTCCCTCTCTCTCTCTCCCCTCTCCCTTTTACCTCCTTCCCTTCTCCATTCTGCAACTCCTCTCCCCCCTCCCCCCTTCTTCCCCCCCTCCCCCTTCCCCCTTCCCTCTCCCCTCTCTACCCCCTCCCTTCTTCCTTCCTTTTTCTCTTCCTTCCTCCCTCTCCCTTCTCTCTTTTACATCCCCTTCCCCCTCTCCCTCACCCATTTCCCCACCTAAGGAAATGGAGCGTAAATAGGGAAAGGTGTCTATTATGGATATATATTTATATGTGGTGTGATCATTATGACGTTTAATCGATTCTGGCCTTTGGGGTGGGGGTGGGGGGTGGGGGAGGGGCGTGGATATCTCCTTCTTTGTCATATTTCTTGTGATAGTTTTTCTTTTTTTTTCTTTCCTTTCCTTTCTTTCGTTTTTGATTAGGTTTAGATTAGCGGTAATATTTTGATGATTTATAGATAGATTGATATATATAGATATAGATACAGATATAGATGTGTGTGTGTATATATGTATATATATATATATATATATATATATATATATATATATATATATATATATATATACATACATATTTATATATATGTAGGTAGACATATAGATATAGATATGTATATATCTTCCCTTCTCAAGAAAGGCAAACGAAAAAAAGGTTCCTGTTTGGTATTTTAAGATTGGGTTTTGGGAAGTATTGATTTTCACGTGACATATTGCAGACCATTTCCCAACGTTTTGGAGTTAACCCCAGTGTATTCCAAATAGTATAGGCATAATCATGTTTGTTGTTTTAGCCCATGTCAATGTTTCATGTACACGCACAAACATAGATCGACATATACACATGCACATATATACAAATACATACAAATACATACACTCCTACGCATATATACTCACACAAATACACTCACACACACACACACACACACACACACACACACACACACACACACACACACACACACACACACACACACACACACACACACACATATACACACACACACACACACGCACGCACGCACGCACGCAAAGATATATAGTGACATACTTTTAAAATATCTTTAAGGAAGATTTCTGGGGAAAATACTTTTATAAAATACGTGACTAGGCTGAAACCACTCGCTTCTCAATTCGAGCCTCAATGACGTCACAAGCCCCCCCCCCCCTCTCCCTCTCTCTCTCTCTCTCTCTCTCTCTCTCTCTCTCTCTCTCTCTCTCTCTCTCTCTCTCTCTCTCTCTCTCTCTCTCTCTCTCTCTCTCTCTCTCTCGCTCTCTCTCTCTGTATGAATGTATCTGGATAGTGGATGTGGATGGAGGACACACACACACACACACACACACACACACACACACACACACACACACACACACACACACACACACACACACACACACACACACACACACACACACACTTACCTCTACATATCTATCGAATCTCGGGGTCTTCAATTCAGAATCCTAATCCAAGTGAAGATTGCGTCTCGACACCTTATCCCCCCTCCCCCTCTCCCTCCCCCCTCTACCCCCCCTCTCCCCCACGCCTCTCCTTCCCGTGTCCTTGATACGTCTTGGGAGACGCCCATTTCTTCTTAGCCACGCCCACCTCCTCCTTGAGTGTGTGTTGAAGTGGTGGAGAGGAAGAGGAACAGGGTGAAGGAGGAGGGGGGGGGGGATGGGGATGGGGAAGGGTAAAGGGGATGGAGGAAAGGAGGAATAAAAGGGGTGGGGGGGGGAAAAGGGGGAAGGAGGCTAGGGGGAGGGGGGGAAGGAGGCTGGGAGAGGGGGAAGGCAGAGGAATAGTGGTTAGAGGGTTGAGGGGGAAGGGGAAGGAGGAGGGGTAGAGGGGATGGGGGAATTGGAAAGAGTATAGAGGGGGATAGGGGTGGGGAAAAGGGGAAGGAGAGAAGGAATGGGGTGGGGAGAAAATAGAGTAAGACAAAATCGAAGAGTATGGGGCTTTAAGGCTAGGAGTGGGTAGAGTAGGGGGGTAGGGGGGATAGAAGAAGGGGGCATGAGAATTATGAGGAAGGAGGTATAAAGGTGGAAGGTGATGGAGGAGGAAGAAGGGGAAGGGGATAAAATGAAGAGGAAAGGGGGGGGGGGAGGGTAAGGCAGAAGGGAGGAGAGGGCAGGGGGAGGGGCAGGAAGTGGGAGGGGGGATGTCCTTGAGTTTTAGGCGCATATTAATGAGACCGCGACATCTTAGAGGATTTTCTTCTACCTTCTTAGGAGAGAGAGCGAGATTGAGATAGATAGATAGAGAGAGAGAGAGAGAGAGAGAGAGAGAGAGAGAGAGAGAGAGAGAGAGAGAGAGAGAGAGAGAGAGAGAGAGAGAGAGAGAGAGAGAGAGAGAGAGAGGAAAAGAAAGAAAAAAGAGTGATAGAGAAAGAGAATAAAAAGGAAAAATGAGAGAGGGATAGAAAGGAAGAAAGCGAGAAAAAAAATCAAGAGAGAGAGAGAGAGAGAGAGAAGGAAATATAGAGTATGAAAGAGATTGGCTTATTGATGAGAGGCCGGATGGAAAGAGAGGTAAAAGGCAGATGAAAGGGGAGAGGAAAAGGAGAGAGAAGCAATCAGCTTAAAAAGAAATGAAAGTAAAAGAAAAGTGTTATCCAAAATAATGATAAGAAAAAAAATATATATATATATAAATAGAAATCCTTCACACTTCAGCTGGTATATAACGGCGGGCATCTTCAAAATGAAAGTTAGATATTGACAGCTCATTTTTTTCCTTTCTTTTTTTGGCCACTTCGAAATCCTTTAGACATGACATGAGCCCCTATCCCCCCCCCCTTCTCCTCCTTCTTACTCCTTTGCTCTCCCTATACCCGCTTTCCACTCCTCTCTCTCCCCTTCCCCCTTCTCCCATCACAACTCCCACCTTCCTCCGCCACACCCTCCCTC
>NW_028234421.1:25827580-25832580 GCF_977035675.1 Penaeus japonicus
ACGAAGACTTGTTTTATTGATAGGGGAGAGGGGGAGGGGGATGGGAGAGGGAGGGGGGAAGAGATTATTCAAGTCGTGTCCTTGGAAGATGTGCCGGACTATATACGTAAATGAATAGATTGTAGACACACATATGTGAATGTATATGTATATATATGTGCATACACACACACACACACACACACACACACACACACACACACACACACACACATATATATATATATATATATATATATATATATATATATATATATATATATATATTATATATATCATATATATATATATATTATATATATATTATATATATATATATACATATATACATATACATATAAGTATATGTATATGTGTGTATATCTAGATATGTATATGTACACACACACACACACACACACACACACACACACACACACACACACACACACACACACACACACACACACACACACACACACACACACACACACACACACACACACACATACACACACACACCCATAAAATACACCCACTAATATATATGTGTGTGCATCAGCCACAAGTGCTGTACTCTCTCTCCTTTAACCCGATAAGGCGGTTCGTGTGCAAAACCCCATTTACTTCACAAGAGGAGGATGATAACATTGAATTATGTTTTATTGTTTCCTGATAAGAAGCCCTTTCATCGGTATATTTAGTATCTTTAGATAGTGTGAGACTATGTCCTGTCAGTTGATAGGAAACCACGTGTTGTAGAGGGTTATTGAAGAGGTTATGAGGGACGAGAGAAGTATTATGGTTTGGTTTGGTTTGTGACTGAGTGTGTTTTTGTGTGATTATCTCATCGCTTTTCTTTTCTTTTCTTTTTCTTCTTCTCTGCTTTGATCTCTCTCTAGTTCTCCCCCGCCTCCCTCTCTCTTTTTCTTCCTCTCTATCTGTTTCTTTTGTTTCTATCATGTTGTTATTACATCCACCTTCTGTCACCCACTTCCCTCGCCCCTTTTTCCTCCCCCACTTTCCTCTTTCTCCCCTTTCCTCTTTCTCCCCTTTCCTCTTTCCTTACTCCCCCATCTCCTGTCCCCATCTCAACCAACTCCCTCGCTCCTCACAACCTATAAGGTTGACATTAAAGTTAAAAAATACGACAAAAAAAACAAAACCAAAAAGCAGTTTACCCAACTCGCCACCAGAGGCGCTGTTGTCAACACGGAAGCTTAAAGACTAACGGTTCTGAAGGACATTTAAACAAAGACTGGACTTTAAAGAGATGGAGGAGGAGGAGAGGAGGAGGAGGAGGAGGAGGAGGAGAAGAAGAAGGAGGAGGAGGAGGAGGAGGAGGAGGAGGAGAAGAAGGTGGAGGAGGAGAACAAGGAGGAGGAGGAAAAGAAGAAGGAGGAGGAGAAGAAGGAGGAGGAGGAGGAGGGGAGGAGGAAAGAAGGTTGAGGTGGTGGAGTAGGAGGAGGGGAAAGAGAGAGAATGAAAAGGGGAATATCAAAAAAAGGAAGGGAAGGAGAATGCTAATAATAAGAAAAAGAGGGAAGATGAAGGGAAGCAAAGAAGTAAATATTGGTAAGATTCCACAAGAAAGACGATCTCTCTAAGCGAAGGAATCGGAATTTTGGAGCTTGGCTTTTTTTTTTTTTTTCATGGGGATTCTGAAAGAGGAGACTGTCTTTGGAAATGTTGAGAAAGACTTTTTTTATTCAAATTAATAATGATGGAATGTGATGCATTTTTTTTCTTCTTCCTCTACTTTTCATAATTTTGAGTTGTTTTTTTTCTTTCTCACATTCTCTATCTCACCCCCCCCCCCTTCACTTCTCTCTCTCTCTCCCCCCCCCCCTCTCTCTCTCTCTCTCTCTCTCTCTCTCTCCCCCTCTCTTTCACTTTCTCTCTTTCTCCCCACCCCTCCCCTCCCTTCCCTTCCCTTCCCTTCCCTTCCACTCCTATCCTCTCCACTCTCTCTCTTTCTCTCTCAACCCCCCCCCCCCCATTATCACCATGATGCCTAAGTCTATTGAACAATATCTCACTGATTAGAAACTTAACCACCGGGAACAAGGTACACTAATTAGCTAGATAGTTATTAAGGCAAAAGGTCTCTTGTGTATCTTTGTGAGTAATGAGAGAAGGCAAAATCTTGTAGAATAATAATGATATTGATGATAATAGTAATAACGGTAATGATAATGATGATAATAGTGATAGCAATGATGATAATATTGGTAGTAATGATGGTAATGATGATGATAATGATAATTGCAATAATTATAATTATAATTAAAACCAAAAATAGTAATGATAATGATAATAGTAATAGTAATCATAATGTGAACACGAAGGAATGGATACAAAAAAAAGAAAGAAAAAAAGATTGACCTTAATCTCATGCCACTGCAAGACAAGAGTTTTGCAATCCAAGGCTTCAATGTATTATCAGGATCTTTCGTCTCCTCTTCTCTCTCCTCCTTTCTTCTTTTCTCTTCTCCCTCCCCTTCTTTCTTCTTTCTCTCCCCTCTATCTTCTCTCATCTTCCTTCTCTCTCTTACACTTTCAGCTCTTCCTGCTCTCCCCTCTCCCCCTTTTATCCATACTCTCTCATCGTCTCTTCCTTCTCTCCCTCTTCCCCTACTTTCTCTCCCTCTCTCCCTCTCTCTCCCCCCCTTTCTCCCCTTTGTGACATCAAATAAAGGGAAAATCATGTTTTGTTTTCCCCAGTGTCTTTGCACGTCATAGACCAGACAATTTTTCCCTCGCTTCTAATAGTAGTATTTGATCGTCGAGATGTGAATATAACCCCAATTTCTAAATTACATATTCTAGAAAAGACGAATAGCTCCATGAATCCTGAATGAATAAATATAATTCAACGTTCAAAGTGCAAAGTAATTCATGCAAATCTAACAGAGAATGATGAGTCACTATGCTAAGCTATTTTTACTGACTTATTCTAATCCTTTTTATATACTAGGAAATGAGGTTTAATATTTCTTTTAAAAGAGGGAGGAGAGGGGGGATGGGGTTGGGGGAGGGGAGGGGGTTCTCCTTCAGCACCTAAGAGAGATATAAGTTGCCTCACGACGTCCCTGTGAGGATTTTAGGACACGTAGAACATCCTAGTAAGGAGTGGCCAAGAGAGGGGGAGCGGGGTTCCTTGTAAGGTGGGGAGTGGGGGGGTGGAAACTTCTTGATGTTCCAGAAGGATAAGGAGTCTTTGGAGGATTTGGGGGTAGAGGGAAGGGGGAGGAGAGTGGGAGGGAGATGAGGGAGAGAGGGAGAGGAAGAAGGAGGGGGGAGGAGACAGGGAGGGAGGGAGGGAGAGGAGGGAGAGAGAAAAAAATAAAGAGTGAAAGTAAAACATAAAAAGAAAGAGAGAGGCCTAAAAATAAACGAGGTAGGAAGTAGTATCTCATTATGAGAGAATAAGAAAAAGAGAAAGAAAAGAAAAGAGATTAGAAGGGGATAGCTGAGATAAAAAGACAACCACCAGGAACAAAACAAACGACAAAAAAACATTCTTTTTGAAGAGGCACCAAGGTCAGAGGGTGCGGGTAGGAGGGAGGGGGGGGGCGAGGGAGAGGAAGAATCGATGCTATCAGTGTTCTTCTTCCTCCTGTTCCTTCACTTCCTCTTCTTCCTTTTCTTTTCTTCTTCTTTTTCTTTTCTTCTTCCTTTTCCCCTTCTTCCTTCACATCCTTTTCTAACTGATCCGGCTCCTTCTCTCTCTCTCTCTCTCTCTCTCTCTCTCTCTCTCTCTCTCTCTCTCTCTCTCTCTCTCTCTCTCTCTCTCTCTCTCTCTCTCTCTCTACACACACACACACACACACACACACACACACACACACACACACACACACACACACACACACACACACACACACACACACACACACACACACACATACAAAACAGCGGCACAAACGCGCGCACATACAGTCAGTCGCACACACGCACGGCACTTCCGGTTCCAGAACATTCCATGTACGTTCGCCACTTGCAGCTTGCGGTGATGGGGGAAGGGAGGGAGGTAGGGGAAGGGGATGGGGGGGAGGAGGAGGGATGATAGGAAGAGAAGAGAAGGAGGAAAAGACGAGAGAAGAAGGATTATGGAAGATTGGGAGGGAAGGCAGGAGCAGAGGATTGGGAAGAGGAGGAAGAGGTGGGAAGGGAGGAGGAAAAGGGAAGGGTAGAGGAGGAAGAGGAGAAGGAAGAGAGGAGGAGAAGAAAAGGGAAGGAGAAGGAGAAGGAAAAGGAAGAGAGAAGGAGAAGGTAGAGAGGAGGAGAAGGAAAGGGAAGAGAAGAGGAGGAGGGAAGAGAGAAAGAAGAGGAGAGGGAAAAGAGAAAGAAGAGGAGAAGGAAGAGAGAAAGAAGAGGAGAGGGAAAAGCGAAAGAAGAGGAGAAGGAAGAGAGAAGAAAAAAAAAACGAGATGGAATAGAGGAGGAAGAGGAGGAGGAGAAGAGAGAAAGAAGAGGAGATGGAAGAGAGAAAGAAGAGGAGAGGGAAGAGAGAGAGAAGAGGAGACGGAATAGAGGAGGAAGAAGAGGAGAGTTTCGGGGAGGGAGGTTGCCTTGTGCCCTTGAAGGATCTCGTATCACCTTGATGACGAAGGGACGGCGGTTCGGGATTATTGATTGAGCTTTTAGGTTTGCCTTCATGGTGTCTTTTTTTTGCTTTCATTGTGTCTTTTTTTGCTTTCATGGTGTCTTTTTTGCTTTCATTGTCTTTTTTTTCTCTTTTTTGTTTCTTTTGATTTTTGTAATTTGCTGGTCTTTGTCTTTGTTTGTTTGTTTGTCTGGTTGTCTTTTTCTGACTCGGTTTATCTGTCTTCTCTCTCTCTCTCTCTCTCTTCCCCTCGCTCATTTATCTCTCTCTCTCTCTCTCTCTCTCTCTCCTTCTTCCCCTCGCTCATCTCTCTCTCTCTCTCTCTCTCTCTCTCTCTCTCTCTCTCTCTCTCTCTCTCTCTTCCTCTCTCTCTCTCTCTCTCTCTCTCTCTCTCTCTCTCTCTCCTCTCTCT
>NW_028234421.1:25842580-25854760 GCF_977035675.1 Penaeus japonicus
CTGTACTTCGGGACCGTAGTCGCAAGGGATTGGAAAGTGCTTCGGGCTTGTTCTTGTGATCTCTGAGGAAGGGATAAGGGAAGTCACAGAAAGCTCCTCCTGTTGGCTTGCCGAGGATGTCTCTCTGACGTCACATTATCCGGTTTCCAACAGGAGGATGTCCCATGCTGGTCACAATACTTTCCATATTTCTTCCCCAGTCCCCAGTTCTCATTTCCTAATCCCAAATCCTTGCCTACGTCCCACTTACTCCCCAAATCCCTAGAAATAGAGGCATTCTACCTTAATACTTGGCAAATTCCACCTTCCATATGGAAAGCTCGCCCTCACTCCCTCCCCACCCCCACCCCATCCCCTCCTTTCCCCAAAACAAAAGTCAGACCCAAAATGAAAATATCGATTGGCACCTTCACCTCAACCTTGGCATAACCTACACTCGGTGCCAAATATGGTACCGTTGTCACCCCCACGTAGAGAGAGGAGCCACTGGTACCATATGTTGCACTCTAAACGCTACCTGAACTGTTAGCGTGGGTCAGTACAGCCTTTTTTTAACTGAGGGAAAAAAGGTGTTGATTGGTGAATATTACGACATCCCTTTTCGACCTTTCTGGAATATTTTATTTTTTATTTATTATTTTATTTATTTATTTTTTATTTATTTATTTTTTTTTTTTTTGTAGAACAACTTTTTACCATTTTATGGGTAATGGTTTTTTAATCATGTTTTGTAGTATCGTCTTTTTTAGTGAAAGGTTTTATGCATTATTCATGTGATAGTCGTAAACAATTTTATTAGGGCTCAAGTTCTTAATTGTACATCAAACCTCTCTTATGAAACGGAATTATTAGATCGGAAATTGGTCCTTTGATAGCGAAACAGCTGTAGTGATGAGATCAATATATCTATTTTTATTTTTAATCAGTAGTAATTAATGTTCACTAATGAGTAACTAGCGAACTAAATTAAAAATGATATCAATTAAACGGGGAAATGATGACTGCCTTTCACCAGCGCAAAAAAAAAACAGCCAACACACTCAACTATATAAAGAGTGAAGCTGGAACATAAAATTTGATTAATTAACCATATCGTGTTTGCTTTTAATATCAATGTTGACTTAGGAATAACACGAAATGGGCGAAACGCAGTGATCATAAGAGATAGGCCTATATGGCTACTAGACTAAATTTATCTTTTTCTCCATATCTTTTTTTGATAGTTTGTTTAATTTTCGTAAATGAAAAAGGGGTTATTTATAATTTATATTTACCAAAGTTAATATACTACTTTTCCTCCTTTCTACAAGTGATTTTGCTGGCGGAGTGGATTCAGTAGATACTGGTTAGATATAATACCATGGTGTCTTTGATTTGAATTAGCTCTGTGTATAATGATTAATAACTCGATTTCTTTATTCTTTATTTTCTTCATCCTAAACTACATGAACAGGGAGAGGCGGTGACGCAAAGTGCCATTCTTGTGCAGTGATTAATATTCAGAAAGATGATTATTTTCCATGAACGTACATGGGCTTATCACTTTACTTATCACTTTACACTTTTATCAAAACCTCCTTTTTTTGTATCTCATGAATTTTCTTCTGCAGTTTTTATCTTTGACAAACAGGTATAGACAGAGATGATGATGATGATGATGATGACTACGAGGGAAATGATTATGAATAGGGATGATCGGGGATGGTTATCCTTAAGTATATATATATATATATAAAAGGGAAGAGAGAGAAAGAGAAAGAGAGAGATAACAGAGAACCGGATGGGATATCGCGGGGCCGTTGCGAAGTGGAAGACAGACAGACAGAGAGAAAGAGAGATAGAACAGGGAGAAGCGAGGAATATAAAAAGTCAGAAGGAAGAGTTAAGCCGTCTAGGACTTGGGAAGGAAGGAAGGAAGGAAGGAAACTTAGGCCAAGGACGCGAACAGGAACCCCTCCTCCCTCCCCCCTCCCTCCCTCCCTGTTGAAGGAATCTTTGTTATCTTTTCTCTTCATATCTCTCTTGGTCCTGCAACCGCCATCGTGCAATGATACCCAAATGACTGCCTTCCTTGTGAGTATGTTTCAAAAAGGTGTGGATTGAAATATTATCATTCTCTTTGTTGTTCAAAGTCAAAGAGAGAGAAAATAAAAGTTATATGATGTCTCTCAACAACACGTGTTATAATGAATGTGTAGAATGTGTGTAGAGAAAGACATAAAAAAAAAGGGAAAAAGAACGATACTGAAAATTCTATAATGGGAAAGTATGTTTTATTCTGTGTTGAAAGCTAACCTGTGCTACATGTGTTGTATCTCTGGTTTATTTATGTAATGTGTGTGTGTATACCGGTAGGCTCTGAACATGAAAATAAACTTGTGTGTAATTGTGTGTCGGTATGAACGGGAACACACAAGGGGGGAGAGGAGGGGCGGGGGGGGGAGTGGGGGGGTTAGGGATGTGTGTAGGGGTGTGCAGATACAGTGAAAGGGATTCTCGACCATTCCGTGATAGAACATAGGAACACACACAACGCAAATCCCCCCGCAGGCTATACCAGAGAGAAGGATGAACAAATTTTTTTTCTAAATTCTATTTTGTTTGAAGTGAATAGAATAAAAAATGATTTGGACATGTAACGTAAATTTGGAGAAAAGGAAGACTGGAGGAGGAGGGTAGGCCGGGTTTGTGTGTAGCCTGAGGTTGGAATAGGTCTCAACATGGGCTTCTGAAATTAGGCTCAAGTCTATTGGTTTGGCCTTTTGTGTGTGTGTGTGCGTGTACGTGTGCGGGCAAGTGAGTATGCGTCCGAGAGAGAGAGAGAGAGAGAGAGAGAGAGAGAGAGAGAGAGAGAGAGAGAGAGAGAGAGAGAGAGAGAGAGAGAGAGAGAGAGAGAGAAAGAGAGCGAGAGCGAGAGCGAGAGCAAGGGCAAGAGAGAGAGTGTGTGTGACTGAGCGAGCGTGCGAAATAAAGTTAAAGATAGAGAATGACCGAGCGAGCGAGCGAGAGATAGAGTTAAAGATAGAGAAAGCGAGAGTGAAAGGGAAAGCACGAGAGAGGGAGACAAACGATGTATTCTCTGCGCCTTCTAATCGTGTGACGACCATTGAACCCCAAGCAATGATAATAATGATCATTATTAATGGTAGCACTAATGATTAGCAGGTTATTATGATTTATAATTTTTTCAATCTTTGTGTAGATGACATCTGATAGGAAGTAACCATCTTTGGAGGGTTTTTCCCTGTCAGTTAATGATTGATTAGATCAAGAATAAAACATTAAAATAGATTAATGATAGTGGTTTTATTATGTGTTCATCCAAATATTTTATGATCAGAATATACCAGATAAAATGATATTAATGATTTACATACATATGTACACACACACACACACACACACACACACACACACACACACACACACACACACACACATATATATATATGATTTGTAATATATATATATATATATATATATATATATATATATATGTGTGTGTGTGGGTGGGGGGGGGGTATATTGCATAACAAATACAACATATAATATATAATATATATATATATATATATACCACATTGCATACACACACATACATATACATACATGTCACACATGTACACACATATATATATATATATATATATACACATATATACATATATATACATATATATATGTATGTATGTATGCATGTACATATATATATATATATATATACATATACATATACATATATAATATACATATATATATACATATAATATACATATATATATGTATAATGTATGCATGTACATATATATATATATATATATATATATATATATATATATGTGTGTGTGTGGGTGGGGGGGGGGGTAATTGCATACACACACACACACACACATATATATATATATATATATATATATATACACATATATACATATATATTATGTATGTAATATACATAGTATATATATTTACATATATATATATATATATATATATATATATATATATATGTGTGAATGTATATATATATATGTATATATATATATATTTATATATATGTGTGTATATATATGTATAGGTATACATATATTTATGCATATACAGATATACACATATTGGTGTAATATATTATGTATATACACTCGTATTACTGTGGTTTTAACCTGAAATTAATGAATGAACCTTTTACTACCCTTATACAAATGCCAAGAGATGAGGGAGAGAAAAAACTCAAAATGACTATCCTTTCGATATGTTGAATTAGGAGCAAAATAATGTCTAATGGTAGTGGAAATGAGACCATGGTGGGAAAAGGCAACAGGAAGTCAGACAAAAAAAAAAAAAAAAAAAAAACTGACAGCGTTAGGCAAATGTCAGATCGGTCGTGCGTGCGCGCGAGCGAGCGCTATGTGTACACCGGCTGTGTTTGGCATTTACAAATGACCAAGGGGAAAAGGCATCTGTTATACAGACTTTTTATATTTTTCCATAAAAGCATATGAGTATTTGAGGGAGCAGATGTGTTAACTCAATGGAAGAGCCGGTGGCATAACATCAAACACGATTATATAAAGAATTCCTGATTTAGAGATACACTGTTATTGAGAATAACAAACGATGGTCAGTCAACAGTTATATGTATTCAAATGAAAGGGACTTAGCTGGACACAAACATTAATGTGAAATGATGGCGTGAACCATAACATAGTTTGTTCTACTCATACAGTAGAACAAAGAACTCTCTTAAACCTTTAACATACCGTGTAGGTATTCGCACCTTTCATTTAAGTGGAATGGAACAATGTCTAACGAGTGAAGCAATCTCAGAACGGAAAATAAATCTAGTAAAGATGAGATCCACAAAAAAGTTCTTAATTAGGCTACAAATATCACCCTACATACACATTTATATTCATGAATACATATTCCTATTTATATACACTTTCGTAAACCACTACATCTACATAAACACATTCTTTATATACATTAATTCATCTATAAAGCAATAGTACAATCCCCAGTTTGGAAATAAGAGATGTACCCCCCACCCCTTATCTCCCCATTTATTTTTCTCATGAATGCCACTGCAATAATGGCAATAGTGTCATTTTAATGCTTTAATATAAAGCCCCTGATTCAGCTAAACCAGGCAATAATGAGACCTGGAACCGCTTCCCGTGGAAACAACACTTAGGATAATTATAGCCTTTCATTAGGGGCTCTAATTACCTTGTGTTGCAATGCTACCTTGGGGTTTTATTGCGATCCGTTGATTGTGATTTTCGTTCTTGCTTTTGGAGGGGGAGAGAGAGAGAAGGGGGGGGGGGAGGGGAAGGAAGGGAGGTTGTGGATTGCGCAGGTCAGGAGACCATCAATCCTGCTTTCCTTTCTCTCTTTTTTATCACGCTTCACTTCCTTTTCATCCTCCTCCTCCTCCTCCTCATGCTCATCCTCATCCTTCCTTCCTTCCTTCCTCCTTCACCTCTTCCCGTTTTCCTTTCCTTGTTTCGCCTGCTGGTCCTTCCTTGCCATTCCATCCTCCTTCATTTCCTCTTTCTCCTCGTCCTTCCTTCACCTTCTCCTCCCTTTCCTCCTCCTCCCTCCTCCTTCCCTCCCCCTCCCTCCTCTTCTTCTTCCTCCTCCTCCTCCACCTCCTCCTCCTCCTCTCCCTCTTCCTCCTCCTCTTCCTCCTCCTCCTCCTCCTCCTCCTCCTCCTCCTCCTCCTCCTCCTCCTCCTCCTCTCTCCTCCTCCTCCTCCTCCTCCTCCTCCTCCTCCTCCTCCTCCTCCTCCTCCTCCTCCTCCTTCCTCCTTCGGGCATTCAATCTCGACAGAAATGAGCCGCGAGATCCACATTATCCCTCGCCGTCTCTCTCTCTCTCTTTCTTCGCTTATCTTCTTCCCTCTTCCCTCTCTCGAGATTTTATTTTTTGTTGTCATTTTCTTTTCTCTTCCTCTTCGTAGTTTCTGGCAAGTTTCTTCAAATACTTATTCACTCATAGATTATATTTTGTTTTACGTGTGTGTGTGTGTGTATGCTTACACATGGTGGAGGTACCACCCACCCACCCACCCACAAACCCACCCACCTACAAACCCACCCACCCAACCAACCAACCAACCAACCATCTATCCATCCAAAACAAGAACCAAAGAGATTACATTGCTCGAAATGCCGGGCGAAGCCAAAGGGCACTGGGGATAAACAGGTGGCTAGGACAAGCACAGAGAAGTCGTAAGGGACAACGAATAAAAAAAAAAAAAAAAAGGAGGAGGGAGATAAAAGAAAATTAGATTGATTTAGTTACGAATTAGAATTGGAGCAGAACAATTTCAGGTGGATGATGATGATGATAAAGCACGAGAAAATATTCAGTCTATCGGTTAGCTCAAGATAAACGTAACGGAGGAGAGCAAATGGTGTTACAAGCGAGCCTAGAATGATTTAACCTTGAAAATGGAGTCAGGTACCCCTTCTCCTTCCCCTCCCTCCTCCCCCCCCCCTGCCCCTACCCCTTTTCTCCTCCTCCTCCCCCTCCCTCCCCTTCTGCCTCTACCCCCTTTCTCCTCTTCCTCCTCCTCCCTCCCCCTCTGCCCCTACCCCCTTTCTCCTCCTCCTCCTCCTCCTCCCCCTCCCCCTCCTCCCTCCTCCCCTTTCTCCTCCTCTGGCGTTCAATCTCGACTGAAATGAGCCGCGAGAATCCACAGTTAATTCCCCTCAGCCGTCTATCTCCTCTCTCTCTCTCTTTTCTCTTTCGCTTTATCTCTTCTTCCCTCTTCCCTCTCTCGAGATTTTAATTATTTGTTGTCATTTTCTTTCTCTTCCTCTTCGTAGTTTCTGGCAAGTTTCTTCAAATACTTATTCACTCATAGATTATATTTTGTTTTACGTGTGTGTGTGTGTGTGTATGCTTACACATGGTGGAGGTACCACCCACCCACCCACAAACCCACCCACCTACAAACCCACCCACCCAACCAACCAACCAACCAACCATCTATCCATCCAAAACAAGAACCAAAGAGATTACATTGCTCGAAAGTGGCCGTGAGAAGCCAAAGGGCACTGGGGATAAACAGGTGGCTAGGACAAGCACAGAGAAGTAGTAAGGGAAAAAGAAAAAAAAAAAAAAAAAAAGGAAGGGAGATAAAAAGAAAATTAGATGTGATTTAGTTACGAATTAGAAATGGAGGAAGAAAACAATTTCAAGGTGGATGATGATGATGATAAAGCCAACGAGAAAATATTCAGTCTATCGGGTATCTCAAGATAAACGTAACGGAGGAGAAGCAAAATGGTGTTACTACAAGCGAGCCTAGAACTGATTTAACCGTTGACCATGGAGTCAGGTACCCCTTCCGCCTTCCCCTCACCCTCCTCCCCCCCCGCCCCTAGCACCCTACCCCTTTTCTCCTCCTCCTCCCCCTCCCTCCCCTTCTGCCTCTACCCCCTTTCTCCTCTTCCTCCTCCTCCCTCCCCCTCTGCCCCTACCCCCTTTCTCCTCCTCCTCCTCCCCCTCCCCCTCTGCCTCTACCCCCTTTCTCCTCCTCACCCTTCACCCTGCAAGCCAGTGGTGCCACTCTCAAGTGTTGCAAAGGTTTGCAATTTCTTTATTACTGGAGGTATCTCCTTAGCAATTCAACAGTATATGATTTTAGATCAATCGAGAGCGTTGAGCGAAGAATATCACAATATTGAATTATTTATAGTTATGTATAAATGTTAAAAGAGGTGAGGTGTTTTCGTGCAGTTTTATCAATTGCAAACTTGACGGCTTCCCTCGCTCCCTCTGACCCGTGCGTGATGTGCAATAATCTAAAAATCGAGACACAACATAGCAATACATCAACAGACTTTGAAATATCTAATGCCTGTAAAGGAATATTTGCCAGTTTACGATGTTATCCTTTGCAAGTTGAGGTTATTGCAACAGTCACTTATTAGCTAAAAATCTACAGGCTCTAAGGTAGTACTAGATTCATGAACAATAAACTATGTGAATATTTCATAGTAATTCGTCTTTAGTCAGAGAATGAGCCGAAAATTGACTTTAACAATCGAACAAATGCAGTTACTTCCTGTTACTCCGTTCTGTTGCAGAAGAAAAAAAAGTTGCAAGCAGGTTTCGGACGCGGTATTCAGCACTGCCATAGTCAGCTTTAAATGTTTGCAACAATGATTGATTGCAAACTGTATAAATCGAACGGTCTTGGTCTCGAAAAAAATAATTCATACACGTGTTTTATCTTCGGAATTATTGCAAAAGTTCGTCATTTTCAAAGATTTGCAAATAAAAGAAAGAAAGATTTCCGAACAAGGAGGATATCTGATATAATAGTTAATTGCAAGACCTGTTGGCAACACTGCTTTCAAGGTGACTTTGAAGCTGGTTGCCAGATGTCGCCACACGCGGAACTCGCTCGGCGACCGTCGACGTTATGCATATTGCAGGTTGCACGGACTAATTTTTAGGAAGCCTCCATTGACTTTGCATCGATTATGAACTTAAGAAACAATGTATAATGAATGATAAAGACGATGGATGCAAAACGATGGCACCCCTGTTCCTCTGTTTACTTGGATGTCTGCCAGAGCAACACGGAGGGGTTGCCGGTTAGTTAATAAATGACAGTGAGGAGATGCCAGGTACTGTGTTTATAATTCTCTCTCTCTCTCTCTCTCTCTCTCTCTCTCTCTCTCTCTCTCCTCCACTCTTCGCTTCCCCATCTCTCCATCTCTCTCTCTCTCTCCATACCTCATCTCTCTCTCTCTCTCTCTCTCTCTCGTTCTCTCCTTCTCCCCCTCTCTCTCTCGTCCGCCCCTCCCTCCCTCCCCCCCTCCCCTCCCTCCCACTCTCTCTCCCTCTCTCCCATCTCTCCACCTCTCCATCTCTCCTTCTCTCCATCTCCCCCCTCTCACCCCCCTCTCTCTCTCTCTCTCTACTCAGCTCTCTCTCTCTTCCTCTCCTCTTTCCCATCGTCTCTCTCTCTCAATATAGCTCTTCACTCCCCTCGCAGCTCTCTCTCTCTCTCTCTCTCTCTCTCTCTCTCTCTCTCTCTCTCTCTCTCTCTCTCTCTCTCTCTCTCTCTCTCTCATTCTCTCTTTCTCTCTTTCTCTCCCCCCCTCTTCTCCTCCCACTTTGTAGTTGCGTTTCTTAATTGCACATTTAGTAAGTCTTCCGTCGCCTGCAGAGAAATGTTTACATATTTGTTGTTGACATATTACGAAAGATCAACCAAAGAAAAATGAGAATGATACAGTTTGACGAGTCTATAAACCAGGAGCACATATTCGAATTAACAAGATCAACCAAAGAAAAATGAGAATGATACAGTTTGACGAGTCTATAAACCAGGAGCACATATTCGCTCTGCAATATTGCTTGGATTGCAATCATTTTGGAGACGCTATATGCAAAGCTTAACCTAAGTAGAAGAGGTATTAACTATGTACACAGTTGATATGCGTGTGTGTTTATCTATCTATCTATCTGTCTACGTGTTTAGAGATAGATAATGGATTGTTAGACTTGATAGATAAGAGAGGGAAATAATTCTTCTTTCGTTTTCATATCATCGTATACTTTATACTTAATCTATTATTCCTTCCTCACCTTCCTCCCTTCTTCCACTTCCCCCCATCCAATCATTCCTTCCTCTTCTTCTTTCTTACTCTTCCTCCCATCCTATCATACCTTCCTCTTCTTCTTCCTTCTTTCTTCCTCTTCCTCCCATCCTAACATTCCTTCCTCTTCTTCTTCTTCCTCTTCCTCCCATCCTAACATTCCTTCCTCTTCTTCTTCCTCCTCCTTTCTTCCTCTTCCTCCCATCCTAACATTCCTTCTATTCTCCTTCCTCGTATCCTAACATTCCTTCCTCTTCTTCTTCTTCCTCCTCCTATCCTAACATTCCTTCCTCTTCTTCTTCTACTTCTTCGTCCTCTGTTCTTCCTCTTCCTCCCCCTCTTCTCCCCCCTTCGCACCCACCAGAGAGGACGAACAATAGCCCGGGAATACAATGAGAGAAAAATAACATTACAATGACATCCGGATGGTAGCGTTACCGGAGGAAAGTGATAACATTATAACCCATATTAAACAAAGGGCATAATGCTAGCGGTGGTTTCTGCTATGAATAATTATACGTCATCAATCATCACTTTGAATTAATGAACCTTGTAATATCACTGCCTCATTTGCATAGAGCGAATGGCGAGAGCGGGTTTGATGCCAACAGTGTCACATAAGACCTATGAACTCCTTGGGAATATGCGCTCTCTCGATGCTTATGGTACCTTGGTAATTAGCAGAGGAGGAGGAGGAGGAGGAGGAAGTAACAGGACAGGAGAGGAGAGAGAGAGGGGGGGGGGAGGGAGAGGGACAGGGAGAGAGTGTGTGTGTGTGTGTGAGAGAGAGAGAGAGAGAGAGAGAGAGAGAGAGAGAGAGAGAGAGAGAGAGAGAGAGAGAGAGAGAGAGAGAGAGAGAGAGAGAGAGAGAAAGAAAGAAAGAGGAAAATAGCAAAAGAGATGAAAAGAAATCTGAAAAAGAAAAGACCCAGAGATAGAATTACAGATACAAAATCAGGAAGAGAGAGAGAGAGAGAGAGAGAGAGAGAGAGAGAGAGAGAGAGAGAGAGAGAGAGAGAGAGAGAGAGAGAGAGAGAGAGAGAGAGACGAAAAGGAAAGAAAGTATAGAACAAGCAAAAGGAAGTAAGAAAATAAAACAAGCAGAAAAAGAATAAAAAAAACAGAAGGCATCTGTTAAGACGATCAAGTTGTGAAATCCAAAAAAAAAAAGTTGAATAAGAAAATAGCTTTGTATATGTTAGGGTTAAAAGTATGAATGTGTATGTGTGTGTATATACCTTCTTTCATCACCTCACCCTTCAAAGTATGTATTAAATCAAAATCGGTTTAATGAGAGAGAAACATGAATGGACCATGACAAAAGCTATGAATAGAGAGAGAGAGAGAGAGTGAAAGAGAGAAAGAGGGGGGAGGGGAGAGAAAGATATATATATATTTAGTAAAGGTGTTGAGAAATGGTGTTGCGAAAGCGTGGCATAAGAAAGGGTCCAGAAATATATATGATAAAAGGACTATATTAATGAAGTTTATAACAGAGAGATACGGTAATGTAAGAAATGCCATGAAGGTTTTTTATTGTGTACCGAAATGCATATTTGCAGTGCTTTCAATTGCTACTTGTGCGTGTTCTGTGATCAAGAGAAACCTTGACTCATTTATTCATGTTTTATTATTTGGGTTGCTACATATATCGAATGTACATATGTCATAACGATAAAATAAGGTTGTTGCGAAATACAGTGATCGTGAGTCGGCAACAGTGACACCTATTCTTGCCAATGAGTTAGTCTTCATTTTTTTTCTTTTCTTTCTTTCTTTTTCTCTCTTTCCTTTTTATGGTTACGGTGAATTATGAACGTCTGTTAGCTGACCCCCCCCTCCCCCTCTCCTCCTCCTCTCTCCCCTTCTCCTTTTATTTCATCTTTTCTTTAGTTGGAAAAAAGTAGCGTAAAACGAAGTCAAAATCCACGTGGTGCTTTTTTCTCCCATTTTTTTTCTTTTTTTTCGTAAATAAATTCAACGAAGCAGAACTTATAAATGACATTGTATATTGTTTAAGTTTTTGTTATTCATCTTTATAACGAAAAAAAAAATGTTAAATTATGATGGTAATAATAACGATATTCAATTATTTATGAACTATTATTATTATGAAGATTTTTTTTCTTTTTTTTTTGTTCTTTTTTGGAGAGTTAGAATTTTTTTATTCTTCTCCTTATTTGCATTTGGTACGATGTTCTTATCATAACTGTTATTTCTCTTTCAAATTCAAATATACCATATAACACCTTTGATAAGGAGACCACTAAGCTTCTCCCCCCTCCCCCCTCCCCCCTCTCCCCCCTCTTAAGAAGAATAAGAAATGAAGAAAAACAGATGAGAATCATTTTAAGAGGGAGAGGGAGAGGGAGAGGGAGAGGGAGAGGGAGAGGGGGAGGGGAGGGGAGGGGAGGGGGAGGGGGATGAACGAAAGAGAGATAGAGAGAGAGACACAGACAGACAGACAGAGAGAAAATCCATGGTGTTTGGTATCTGGCATCGGGTAGACAGCACCAACATAGATACGGATCGATATGGTATTTACAATGAACTTTTC
>NW_028234421.1:25859860-25862360 GCF_977035675.1 Penaeus japonicus
ATTTATATGTGCTCTCTAATAGACCATTTGATTTATGTGTTTCAAACGCTACGTATCTGAGTTGAGTTTATTACCTTCTAATTTTCAGCGTACATTTTTAAAGACATTTTTCGAAATCTCTCGGTGGACGATGATTGATATAAATTTTTTAAAGTATTAATTATCTCATGAATTGACATTTTTTTACCGTATATGTTTCAGAAATATATTCCTAAATTATTTTGTAGAAATATACTTCTAAATCATAATCAAGTTCTTTTCTTAATTGTCAAAAAACACATGAAATATATCTATGATGTCATTAAGCAAAAGAACCAAAAAAATACATTAAAAGTACATTTCTAAAAATATATATATATATTTCTAAATAACCCCCTAGAATATATTTATAAATGACCTAAAAATATATCTTTCCAAATAATCCCAAGATACAAGTTCCTAAAAAAGGACCCTCCAAGAAGAAAACATTTCTAAAAATATTTCTAATTATATATATATGTATATCTAGTGAAAATTCTAACCGATATTTTCCTCTCTTCAACAGACATGGATCGGGTGGCGGGCTGTTTGCAAGAAGACTAGACTTCAGCAGCTTCAATGCGCTACCGAGACACAAGATCAACTCATATCACATCAAGGTAGGGAGCAAAAAAATCCGTATATGGTATTACTTTGAAACAAGGTAAAACAAACAAACAAAAAAAATCTAGTTGTTGTTTTATTTGTTCTCTCCTGTTTGGTCAAAGTAGGTTTGTCATAAGAGTTTTATTGATTGCTTGATGGCAATATTGATTTGATTATTAGCAATGATGTTTCATGTCGCAGTGCGGTTTCCGGTTTGTCTGTAGTTTTCTTTCAAATAAATGTTCAAGTATTTTTAATTATTTTTTCTTGAAATGGTATATATCTATATTGTTTGTCGATCCAATTATTTGCTTTGGTTTGTACCGGATATATACAATTTTAACCCTTATTTATACCGGCGATTTGGGCGTTTTTCTTTCAAACCGTCTTAACCCCTCGCGGAAAGAAGAAAACGAACTCAATTTTGTCTTAGGTGTTTCGACCCCACAAGAAGAGAGAGAGACAGACGCTTTCAGACCAAGTGCACTTAAAACCGAAAGTCTAAGATGAATATAGATTTTATATATATCTATAAAAGAGAGATAGTAAAAAAAAAAACAAAAAAAAAACAGACTTTGTGTTTTACCATGAAGAAACTACCGGGTGTGTGTATCCCCCAGCAATCAAGAGATATTAATAACCATATAAAAACAAACACGAAATCTTTCGTCGATCTCACTTAAAATAAATAACTTTATAAACTTTCTCGACTGTTTATAAAAAAAATAAAAAATAAACGCTCACTCGAAGATCAAGTGGGAGAGTGTGTTTATATACATATAAACATATCATATAAACTATAACGAAACGTGCCTTCATTGCCAGGCATGACGTGTTACATATGATACTGTCACTCGAACTCGAAATCACGAAAGACGAAAAATCTCTCTCTTTCATAATAATACAGGAGCAACAAGGGCTTAAGACACGAAGGCAAAAGACGGGAGATAGACAATAATGTTTTATTTTCTTGTTCGTGTGCTGAAGCCAAAGGATATATATATATATATTTATATATCTATATGTATATATGAATTCACTAGCTTTTAGAAAGTCCATAAGGCTATATAAATAGACATACATATATATAGTTTTGTGATGCGAATGGCCCCTTTTAAGGCAGTTGTTTCAAGTGACTGTAAAAGGAAACTCTCTCGTGTTTAAAGTGAATTTGTATTACATATATAAAAAAAGGGAGAACACTAATGGCTTTATTCCACCCTTTCACAAAACTGTTAGTAAAGACATTTTGTTTTTTTCAACAAGAATTTTATATATACACTGTATATATATACATTTGGGGAAGTGCAAAGCCTTCTAGAGACATCAGACTTTTGATGAATATATATTATACATATATATAAAAGTGATCACCCCACAAAAAAAGATAAATGAGGAAGCAGTTGTGATTCTGAATAACTAGTTTTACAGTGACTTCAAGAGTTATTACAGATGTACCCAGAGTTTGGCTTAGAGAAAGCTATTTAAGGCGATGTGTAAAATGGAAAATATAATCAATTTACTTATCAACGCTATATACTTCTTTCTATTTTTTTTTCTCTCTCTCTGTCCCCATATGTGTCATGTACAAACTTTGTGTTTTGATGATTGATGATGTTAGGCTGAAGTGAGGACTCCCCGTCTCTCACCAGCCCAATTCAATTTTTTTTTTTTATAGACATTATATATGTATTTAAAAAGAGATTTGTGACCCTTGGCTGGTATATATTTTTTCTTCTTAAAGAAATGGTTTGTTGAACTGATAAATAAAATGTATTCATTTATTCAAATGTTCTTAATTGTTTTGATATTTTTCCTGCATAAAGATTTAAACTTGATATTCTCCAAAGGGGGAAATTTTGTTTAAAAAAAAACT
>NW_028234421.1:25864860-25882360 GCF_977035675.1 Penaeus japonicus
AATGAGAATGATGGTATAATCACCATAGCCTTAGGAAACTCCCCATTTCAGCGCCCCCCCCCCCCTCCCCTTCCCCGGTCTCTGCTTCTCCTCTTCGTCTCCTCTTCATTCCCTTTTCTCTGCTTCTTCGTTTATCCTCCTTCTTCTTTTCCCTCTCCTTCTTCGTTTTTTTTCTTTTCTTTTCTTCTTCTCTCCTGTATCCTACTTCCTTTTCCGTTATTCCGTACCTCTCCTTTCCTCCCTCCATTTCTTCTCGTCTACCTTTTCTTCTTAGCATTGCTTTTCCCTTCCTTCTCCTTCCTTCTCTCCTTCGCCCTTCTTATCTTCCATCTCTCTTCCCTTCCTACATCTCCCTTCCTCCTCTTCCTTCCACTCCTCCCTTTTCCCATCATTCCTCCTTCCATCCTTCCTCCTTCCTCTTCCTATCCTTACCCCCTTCCTCTTCCTCTTCCTCTTCCACCTCCTCCTTCCTCCTCCCTCATTCATACTACCCCCCCCCCCGTCCCTCATTCTATCCTTGGCTTTAGCTTGTATTAGTATGCAAATCACCCTTTGTAGATTAATCTCGAGAGTTGATTATGAATATTATGTTTGAATAAAAAAAAAAGCTAGAAAAAAAATTGTAGGAAAAGTGATTTTAGATTCCTCTTTCTTATGAGAATGATGATGAAAAATATATATTTTTTAAGGAGATGGAGAAAGGCTTTTTTCATGTAAAAGAATATTTTTTTTAAGAAAGTAGGTTTTAATTTTTTTTTCGAGAAAAGGGGGGTAGATGTCGTGAAATTTTCATTAGAAAATATCCTTTTTTTCCCTGTTCGATAATGACAAAAATGTTTATATATATATATTTAAAAAAAAATGCTCTGAAAATGAAATTCAGAAATTTCTTCAAGATTTGTTTGATCTTAAAACATAGGTTCCTTCTTTTGTCTTTTGCTAAAATTAAAAAGTAAGAAATGATTATAACATTAAAAGACTAATAAACCGTCGAATTAGGGACTTTTACCGACAGCAATGGCTATTCAGGAATCCTTTCTTCCTATTTTTCTATCATTTTTATTCTTATCGCCATCCTAGTTTTCCCGTTGATATCAAACAGATGTTGCCTCTATTGGATTACATATGATTATTAGAAATTGAATTACCTTACCGTGGATAAAATCCTTTTTTTCTCTCTCTCTTAGAGCCAACGTACTTTCAAAAACCTTGAAGCCAAAAAGTTCGTTTCATATTTTCTCTCTTCTCTTTTCCTTTACCTCCTCATCCAAATAAATGGAAAACCTTTTTTTTTTTTTTAGTATAAGTACCCCCTACAACCCAACCCTATCGATGTGTTTCCGTTCTCACACACTGTCGTATGTCATAGCCATTTTGGAGAACATTGGCGGCAATCACGTTGTTACAGGCCAGGAGAATTCCTCGATACTCCGTTTTCTGTTGGTGCTGAAGAGAAGCGGGGCGGTGAGGGGAGACGATTGTAAATTGAAAGAAGAAAAAAAAAAGGAATGGGGTGGGTAAGAAACGCTGAGATTAAGAGATGAAGGTCTGATGGTATAACAAAGACTTAAAAAGAAAAGATTAACGAAAATAAAGATTAGCAAAGATTACAATAACAAACACCAACAAAAAAATCTCCAATAAACACGTACAAAAGAACAGGCAAGAATGAACACGAACTAAGGAACAGGCAAGAATGAACACGAACCAAAGAACAGGCTTCATCAATAAAACCGAAAGTCCACTGCGTCAATCATTGAACAGAATGCTAATGAACTGGACTTGCAATTTGCAGTTTCGTCGCGTGCGCCTTTTTGTGTGTTGAATATTTCGGTATTGCTTTGCTCGCTGAATGATGTTTTTTACTTGTATTTTCGAATTATATTTTCCGTATAGATAATGTTGGTATTATTGTGTATATCTATCTATCTATCTATCTATCTATCTATCTATCTATCTATCTATCTATCTATCTATCTATTTATCTATGTATATATATATATCACGAAGTTTAGAAGTTAGAAAATTGCTATTGCTATTATTTTGAAGTTAAAAGAGAGGCCCAAAGATTTCTATTGACGTAAAAGTTTTGTGCTTAGATCGTATCAAAGGAAGATAAATGATAAAACTAGCTTAAAAGGACCAAAGGAATACACAGATAAAGAAGACAAAGAGAAAAAAAAGAAAAAAGAAAAAAACAAAATCTAAACCAATGAAACTAAGAAGATAAAGATAGAAATAAAGAAAAAAAGAAGAAGAATGAAACGAAGAACGAACCAGAAACACCGAGGAAAGGGGAGAAAGAAATGATAGGAAGAGGGAATAGGAGGAGGAAAGAGAATGCCAAAGAGGGGGAGAGGGGAGAGAGGGGGAAAGAGATCCCCCCTTTAGATTTATGATATAGCACCCGCACTTACACAAGGACGGAATCTAAGGGTTGGTCGGGGTGGAGGGGTAGGGGTAAGGGTAAGGGTGGGGGGAGGATTCAGCGAAGGGGCGAGGGAGGGTAAGGGGGTAGGACCTGTATAAGGGGGAGGGAGGGTAGTAGAGGTATAGAAAAGGAATGGTAAGGAGGGAGAGGGGGAGGGTCATAGGAAGTGTGTGTGGGGGGGAGGGGATAGGGGGTCGATAGACATATGGGAAATGAGGAGAGGAGAGGAGGGGAACAGGGGGAGTTAGGGGGGGGGGGAGAGTTATGGGTGTTGGGGGTGGGGGGTGTATGTGGCAGGGTTGAGTGTCAGTTGGTTAGTGAGTCATCGTATTTTGGTTGAGTTGGTGTGTGTTAAAGGATATTTTGCGGTTTGCTTTGTCTTCAGCAAGAATAGTTTTGTTTTTCGTTACGTTGTCAAGGTCATTCTTCGGGAATCTTATTTTAAACGATAGATAAAGGTTTTTAAAAAATGCGGAAGATATAAAAACCTGACTGAAAAAAAAGATGATACAGGGAAGCCTAAAAGTTAAGAGAAGAAGAAGGAACAACGAGAAAATACGAGAAAGAAAGGGAGTAAGAGAAAATCCGTGAAATCTAACATTACTGAATATACGAATCTATTCAACATTTATCTTCTCATGTTCCCTTTTAACCTTTTCCTCCCACCCCTTACCCCCCTACCTGCTCCTCCTCCCACTCCTCTGCCCTCCATTTTCTCTTCCTTTCTCCCACTTACTCTTTCTCTCCCTCTCTCTCTCCTCCCCCTCGCTCTCTCTTCTCCCTCTCTCTCCTCCCCCTCTTTTCCTTTTCTCCCTCTTACTCTTCCTCCTCTTCCTCTTCTCTCTCCTCCCCCTCCTTCCCTTTTCTCACTCTTATTCCTCCTCCCCCTCCACCCCTCTTCTCCCTCTTACTCTTCCTCTCACCCATCCACCTTCTCCTCCACCACCCATCTAATCTCTCTCCCCCTCCCTCCCCCTCTCCCACCCCCCCCTCCCCCTCCCCCTCCCCCCAGCGTCAATGAGACTCCGTTCGCTCGTTTGGTAACAATAAAAACGTAGAAATCGTAATTTGGGACCGAAACCTCTCGTGCTGTCTTCGTATCGAGAAAAGGAAAAGGGGGGGGGGGAAGTGGGGGGAAGGGGAAAGGAGGGGTTGGGAATGGGTTGGGAATGGGGTGGGGTTGAGGGGGAGGGGAGGGGAGGGGAGTGAAGGGCCTATGTCTGTTCCTAATGTGGCTCCTTCTGTTTCAGTTGGGCCTTTTAAGTATCGGTGACTCACGAAAGGATGAGATTGAGAGAGAGAGAGAGAGAGAGAGAGAGAGAGAGAGAGAGAGAGAGAGAGAGAGAGAGAGAGAGAGAGAGAGAGAGAGAGAGAGAGAGAGAGAGAGAGAGAGAAAGGGATGGAAGTGGGGAGGGAGGGAGGGAGGGGGGGGGATTTGCAATGGAAAATCAATGCTACGGGATGATGCAGTGATCGTTTTGTGTGTGTGTGTGTGTGTGTGTGTGTGTGTGTGTGTGTGTGTGTGTGTGTGTGTGTGTGTGTGTGCGCGCGCGTGTAGTCCTTAGTGAAATGGGGAATTATTGATATTTGGTCCTATCGTAACCTTAATGTAGAAGCCGCTTTACATAAATAGATTACCGGAGTAATTTCAGGCGGTCTGTGTAAGATGGCGCCACTCTATGTAGGCTTCGCGGAAAACTTATTGCACAAGATTTCCTTCCCTCGTTTCATAGGCCTACTCGTAAGGTAGGCCAGGGAGAAACCTAAATGGCTCGAGGCCTGCCATTGCTCTAGGAAAATTCTAGAATAACGAGGGGCTGGGAGGAAGAGGAGGAAGAAATAAAAAAGGGATTTTATTTGGGGCGCACAGACGGAAGGGAGACCATAGAAGACGCATAGAAAACGGAGAGCAACAGAAAACGGACAGCGTGAGACATAATTATATCTAAAAAAAAGAAAAAGAAAAAGAAAACCTACAAATTTATATAAACAAAACAATGAATTCAAAACCTAGAAGGCTTATAACGAATTCAAGAAAGAAAAAAAAAAAAGAATTCGCGAGTAGGAAATAAACAGAACATGGACAGGAAGATAATCACCGGAAGTCGAACTACGTGAGTGGAAGAACGCGAATTTGTTATTTACGAAGGGGAAAAAAACTATTCCTCGTGAAAAGGAGGAAGACATAGCAGGGGGTAGCTATGAAATGAGGATAGGGAGGGAAATAGGAGAGATAGGGAGGGCATAGGAGAGATAGGGAGGGCATAGGAGGGATAGGGAGGGAGGGAGGGAGGGAGAGAGGGAAAGAGATGAGGATGATTAGGAAGAAGAAGGGAAAAAAGAGGGAAAAGGTGAAAAAGGGAGGAGTGAGGGCGGTAGATTAGAGAGTTCAGAAAGGCAAATACGGAAGGAAGGAAGAAGGGAGAAGGGAGGGTTGGAGGAAGAGGAGGAGGAAGAGGGGGGGAAGAGGGAAAGGAGGGAGAGGAACTACGGAGAAAGGCAGGGCAGTTCGCGAAAGGCTATGACGAGGCCCGAGTCATTTGTAGGACATCCGAAATGCGTAAATTTTTATGAGCCGTGTTAAATGTTCGGGGGGGGGGGGGGGGCGTTGGGGGGTACTGGGGTGGGGGGTGGAGGGTGGAGGGTGGCTTTGGGTAGGAGTGTCTGGGGGGGGGGGGTGGATGGTATGTGTGTATGGTTGTGAGTGTGTGTGCGATGGGGAGAAAAAGAGCGGTTCTTTCTCTCTGTCATTCTGTCCCATCTTCCATACATACTTGCTTCCTTTTCCCTCCTGTCCTTTCCCTTTTCCTTCCTCTCTCTTTCTCTTCTCTCTCCCTCTCTTTCTCCCTTTCCCTTCTCTCTCTCTCTCTCTCTCTCTCTCTCTCTCTCTCTCTCTCTCTCTCTCTCTCTCTCTCTCTCTCTCTCTCTCTCTCTCTCTCTCTCTCTCTTCCTCTCCCACTCCATCTTCTTCTTCCTCTTCTTCTTCTCCTTCCCTGCCTCCCTCCCTCCCTTCATCCTTCCCTCTCTTCCTTCCTCCCTCCCTCTCTTCCTCCCTTCCTTCCTCCCTTCCCCGTAGATCATCCACCAGCTTCCATAAACCCGTTATAGTCACGGGGATATTGTCATGCCTAGTTTGGGATAGATAATTGTACCATATTATGAGTTGATGTTGATGGCAGTGGCTTCGTTTATGTTGCATCCACTTTGCAGAAGCTTAAACCCTCTTTCGTTCCTCTTTATTGGGATTTAAGCTCTCTTGTATAGGTTCTGAAGATGATTTTCTTCTTCTTTTCGCTCTTCCTTTTTGGCGGATTTTTCTGTGATTAGGGATTGTCTCGTTCTTAACCTCGGTAGCTTGTTTTTTGGAAACTAGTGTTTTGTATCTTCATCTTTATCTCTCTCTGTCTTTCTTTTTCTCTCTTTCTCTTTCTCTTTCTGTTTTTCTTTCTCTCTTTCTCTTTTTCTTTCTCTCTTTCTCTTTCTCTCTCTCTCTCTCTCTCTCTCTCTCTCTCTCTCTCTCTCTCTCTCTCTCTCTCTCTCTCTCTCTCTCTCTCTCTCTCTCTCTCTCTCTCTCTCTCTCTCTCTCTCTCTCTCACTCTCTCACTCACTCCTGAATATTTTTCTTCATCTCTCCCATCTCCTTAATTATTTGCCATTTTTCTCTCCTCTTCTCCCGCACCCTCATTCGCCTGCAGTGATTAGAAAGGAAGGGGGAGGGTGAAAGGGGAGGGGGGGGGTGAAGGGGGGAGGGGTAGATGTTCTTGCAATTTGCGAAGGACTTTACTGTGATCGGAAACTGCGCCAATTGCATCGTTAGCGGTAGTTAGGGAGGCCGTTTCTGCAAATCTCTCGACGGGGGGGTACAGGGGGAGAAAGGAGAGGGGAGGGGGAGGATGTGAGGGAAGGGGAAGGGGAGGAGGTGAGGGAAGGGAAGGGAAGGGGGAGGGGGAGAAAGGAGAGGGAAGAGGGAGGAGGTGAGGGAAGGGGAGGAGGGGGGAATTAGAAGGTGAGGGAATAGGGGGGGGGGGGGGTAGTGTAGGAGGTGAGGGGGGGGTAGGATGTGAGTAAATGTCGCATTGTATTTTGATCCTTATGGCCTTCTATTCCTGCGTCTACTACTAATTCCACGGGCTGTTTCATTTACGATCGGAACTTCAACCTTATGCCAGAGGGTAATAAAGACCAACTTTAACGTCGATCAAAGTAATTTCGGATACATATATTCTGGTTTGATTATCATTGTTATCACTTTTGTTATTGTTATTATTATTATTGCTGTTATCATTAGTATCATCATTAATATCGCCGTTACTAATATTATCCGTTTTATCTTAGTCAAGCCCGAGCTAAACTAAACCAATTTTAATTTTGAGTCGCATTACAGAATTAAAAAGTAATATGATGAAAATAAAATCACTTACCCCCCCAAAAAAAAAAGAAAAAAAAGAAAAAAAAAAAAGATGATAAACGTATATTAGAAAAAAATAAATAAATAAACGATAGACATTCATAGGTGACCAAAAAAGGCCATTCATTCGTGGGAGAAACTTTTTAATAACCGAACGATCTAGATTGGCCATTTTTAATCGGATTATAGCTAAAAAGGAGATGGGGGAGGGGGAGGGGGAGGGGTAGAGACAGGGCGAAAAGGAGCGATTAGAACAGGCCTATAGTAAAAGAAGAGGGGAGGGAGGGAGGGAGGGAGGGAGGGAGGGAGGGAGGAGATATGAGATCCAACAACTAATTTGATTATCGCCTTAGGGTGTAGAGAAGGCGTGGAAAGAGCAAGATTGCAGGAGGAGAAGGAGAGGGGAAGGGGCGAGGAAGGTAGGGGGGGGGGGGAAGGGGAGACAGAAAAAGAAGGAGGAAAGAGTAGATGAAGATAGAAGATGAGAATTAGGAAGTGATTAGGAAAGGAAGGAATAGAGAAGGATAGACAAGGAACAGGGAGGGAAATAGATAGAGAGGAGAGGAAGACATTAATAACTCAGAGAAAGGGGGGAAGAGGGATAAGGATAAGAAGAAAGGGGGAAAAAGCGAGGTGTTGAGGAGGAAGGGTGGGGGGGGGGGAGGTAGAGAGGGGGGAAATGGGGGAGGGGGAATCAGACAGCAATTTCGCGCGGCCGGCTGTCGTAAAATTTACCGAAAACTAATTTGTAAGCGGATCAGAGAAATTAGGCCTAGATGCTAATTAAGGAATAAGCAGATTGATTACAGTTCACCCACCAAATACGTAATTAAGTGGCTTTATTGAGAAGGGAACAGAGGAGGGAGGTGGAGGGGGAGGGGAAGGGGAAAGGGCGGGGACATTGTGCATATTTTTATATAAAGTTACCTTCGTAATGAAACCCAGATTCTATGCACTGTTGCACGAATAAATATTTGGGCTCTTTTTTTATTGATTCTTTGTCAACTGAATGAGTACGAGAAATCCAATATTAATTAAATCAAATGAAATTTCCCTTCTTGTCTTGTATATTTATCTCCGTTGATTACAACATTAATGATTTCAAAGATAGGCTGACTGCAAATGACGACAGCAGGGCGCTTATTAAACTATTAGGTGGATAGAGGTCCTTTAAGGTCCAGTATGGCTTTTGTTTATGACCCTTGGTGAATATATATATATATATATATATATATATATATATATATATATATATATGTTTATCTTTTTAATTCTTATATGTCACATAAGGCTCCTTATAAGATCAAATGGCTATTAGGTTTCGCGGTATGTTTTACATTCCTATTTTTTACGTTTTTTTTTCTCTTCTTTTTAAAATTCTGGTCTTAATTTTCAAAAAAATATATATAAATAACAAAGAATAAAAACATGATAACATACTACATTTCAGCTGAAAAATCGAACATGCAAGTCAAACAATCAAAAAGATACAAAAAAGAATAACCAAGTAGCAAAAACAAAGTCAAAAAACATAAAACAAAAACAATACTCGTACAGGTGGCATCAGTACCTCGGCCGGTGTTGCCATAAGGAGTGTCCCGGTTATTGGTTTTCTTTGGGGTTCCTGGAATTCTATTTCCAGCGACCAGAACTCAGTGTGCGATCGAGATGCTCTTCCATTGTGCACTCGTTGGCTTTTGTTTCTTATTTCCTTTATGAATTCTGATAAGTTTCGAGGCGCTGGGACATGTATTAATGATTTATATGCTAAGTGTGTTTCGTTTTTTGCTTATTCTTTCACTAATTTGTCTTTTTAAAGATATAATTCTATTATTATTCTCGTTTTCCTACGCCATTTCGTCAGGTTTTCCTTATTTCGCCTTTATTTTATTTTTTTCTTCTTCTTTTTTCTTTCGAATCTTACCACAAAAGTGTTCACGTAATTATTTTTTTTCACTCAGTGTTGCAACGACAAGCGTACACTTTACTTTACTTTACCCGTTCATGCAATTAACATAAGTCTTCCACCGTAGATGATTTTCTCCCTCCGCCTGATAACACTCGTTCAATTATGATAAAGAAAGAGAAAGAGACAATAAAGATCGGGCAAGAAGAGGAATGATAAGTATTGCAAATATCTTGACTGCATTTTTTTTTTTTTTCAATTTTCCATCTCTTTTCTCCTTCAATTCTCTCTCTCTCTTTCTTTCTCTTTCTCTTTCTGTTTCTCTTTCTCTCTCTCTCTCTCTCTCTCTCTCTCTCTCTCTCTCTCTCTCTCTCTCTCTCTCTCTCTCTCTCTCTCTCTCTCTCTCTCTCTCTCCTCTCTCTCTCTTCTCTCTCCTTACCCCCTCCTCTCCCTGTCTCCCTCTTCCTCTCTCCCCCTCTCCCCTTCCCTCCCGCCTCCTCTCTCTCCTTTCCCCTTCCCCCTTCCATCCCTCTCTCTCCTCCCCCTTTCCTCTCCCATTCCCTCATTCATCCACCTCTCCCTCTCTTCCTCTCCCTCTCCCTCTTGATGAGCATAGTCGTGCCGAGGTCGTAACTTGTGCTCTGAGTTCCCTACGACAAAGGCTATCGAGGTGCTATTAAGATATGATGTTATGTGTGTACGATGTATAATAGGGAGGGGAAAGAAGGGGAAGAAGGAAGGGAGGGAGGGAAGGGAGGGGAAGGAAGGAAGGGAGGGTGAGGAAGGAGGGAGGGGAAGGAGGGAGGGAAAGGAAGGGAGGGAAAGGAATGGAGGGTAAGGTGGGGAAGAAAGAAAGAGGGGGGAGGCGAGGGGGGTGTTAGATATTGTTAATAACGTAACTCATATGATTTTAGCCTACCCTCCCACTATTTTTTGGGGGTAGGGGAGGAGGGGTGGTTAGAGGAGGGTCGTTTTGAAAATGGCAGTGGGTGGGGGGGGGGGGAGAAATGCTATGTGGTCACTTTCTTAGATTTGTGATCGTGATTCTTACTAACGATAGCGATATACCTTAAGTTTTTATTTACGAGTCAGTCGAAAATGAAGTAAACTGCAACGGAACAAACAAACAAACAAACAAAAAAAGAAAAGAAAAAAAAACTCACAAAAGACAAAGCCAAAAAAATAAATAATAATAATCAAAGAGCATTCTAAAAAGAAGAAAAAGAAAAAGAAAACCGAGAGATAAAATCCAACGAAATAAAGAAGTTAATTTCAAAATCTCAAAAGACCAAAGTAATGAAATTTCTATCCCGAAAATCATACCAGCTTTTGACTTCAGAGAGAATCAAGGGACCAAAGGAGAAAATCGAGAAAAATTAGATTATGCCTCAAATAACAATAATTGGACTATGGGTTGAAATGACGAAAATAAAAAATGAAAAAAATCTATGGATGGTAGAAGCTTTATGTATTAGTAGAAGAAAAAATAGAGAGTTAGATAAAAAAAGAAAAAAGGACTAAGAGTAATCCCATACAAAAGTGGCTTTCGTTGTGTATCGCATCCTTTGTGTTTTGAATTGCAAATAGGCTCCATATTATCCCATTATTTCTGCTAGTTTTTAGCGGAGAACTCGAGACCGCTACGTAGCGTTCTTTCTTACCTCGATGTCAGATAAGATTTGCGCAAGAAAGAGATCAGGAAATTGAAAGAGAATCGAGTGTGAATTTTCTGGATGACTACGAGCTTATTTGTTTTGTTTTTTTCTCTTTTTTCGTTTCAGTTTTTTTTTTAAACTTAGAATTGAAAAGAGAAATCCCCCCCCCCCATTTATTGAATAAACAACCAACCCAAGAAAGAAACTAAAGTTAAGAGACCAAACAAACAAACAAAACATAAAAAGATAAAACAATTTCGACTCCAGACGAAAGAAAAAACAAAACACATCCCATCTAAATATCGGGATATACATTTGATCGAATTTCGGAATCCTTCTCAAACACGAGATCCAGCCAAGAGACAGTGTTAAAGGGACATAAGATACCTATTTTCGCACACGATTTTTTTCTTTTCCTTTCTTCGAACCTTTATAGGCCTGTCGGGGATCTTTGGCGACGGGGAGCGCGGGTTGTGGGGGGGGGAGGGGGTGAGGGGGGGTAAGGGAGGAGGATGTACGTTGCCAAGAGGTGTGTACTTTTTTTCTTTCTTTTTTTTCTTTTTTCTTTTCCTTCTTCTATTGTATTTTTCTGGATTCGTCTTGTTTCTATTTGTATCTTATTTTTATTTAGGGGGGGGGGGATTCATAAATATTGATATTCATTCTTCTGTTTGTTGTTTTCCTTCTATTTCTCCTTCCTGTTTTTCGTAACAATGTCCAAAAAGTTCTTAGAAAACTCGTTTCAACATCCCTTTTTTCCCTCAGATTCTTCTAAGCATTCAAAGAAGGGAAGTAGGAGGGGGGGGGGAGAGACAACAGTCCAGTTCGGTTTTATTTTTTTCGTGTATTTGTGCGCCATTTTCGCCCTTGTGTCATGGATGTCGTAAGGTCTCTTCTCCCCTGAGGATTACCTAGTGAAATGATCCCTATAAAATCGTCACAAAAAGGCGCGCAATTGCTTTCTTCATCAGGTCTTCGCTCTTAGGCCTCCTTGGCTAGATAAAAGATTAGAAAAAAGAGGAAAAAGAGTAAAGAAAGGGGAAAAAAAGGGAGGGGAAAGGGAGGGAGGGGTAGAAACACACTGACGCTGGGTATTCCATGATGCGAAATTTCGATGCGATTTTTTTTTTGTCTTTTTCCCTCCGACCTCCATTTTGAAAACTTCTCCACCTTTTCTCCTCCTCCGTTTTCCTTCCTTATCTCCATTTCTGCGTCCCTCTGAAATCCTTTCTATCGACGATTCTAGAGGTTGGTTGATCTAGAATCCCTTATTTCGAGAAGGGCTTAAAGGCATTAGTGGGAAGCGGGAAAATAATAGAGGTGAAAATGCACAACTGACAACCGAGCTTCTAGTTTATGAGACAGGACGCGGGCAGGGAGGAACAGGGCTGCCAACCGTAGGCCAAGGCTTCACTCGATGGACAATTTTAACGTGGGATGTTTTTTTTTGTTTTATTTAATTCTATTTAGTAGTTGTCTTTTCAACTTTGAATATGTAAATTCTTTAGGGATTTTTTGCCCCAGAAATAATTCACTGTATTACATTTTTGTTCAAGCCGTTAATGTGTTTTTAATCATGGTAGGAAAAAAATATATATGGAAGAGCAATTGACGTGCGAACCTTAACGACCTTCGCTAATTCGTTGGTAGCACTGTAACGAGGGAAGGGAAGATGGGGGATGAGAGGATGGGGGGGGATGGGGGAGGATGGGGAGTAGGGCTCAAATTCGCAGGAAATCAGCAACGTCTCTGGCCGAAATAGGGGGGGATGGGGGGATGGGGGGGATGGGAATCGCAATTTATAGCATCGATTTCTAGATCAGGGGTGAAGGAGAGGAAGAATTTATGGAATTCCTCTTTGTGTGTTTTTTTTTTCACTCCCGAGTTTCATTTCGTATATAAATATATTTTTCCCCCGAGTAAAATTGGATATATTCACCTATGTGTTTAATTATGTTATATTTACATTGGTATATCTATACATCCAAGAAACACAAGCTAGACAAACTAATAAACAAAAAAACAAGTAAAAACACACAAAGCCAACTTTCCTCCCCCCAAAAGAATAAACGAAATGATTATAATTATCACAACAATCCACACTTAATCTTAAAGGTAACACACACACACACGCACACGCAGCTTCACTTTGGACCAGCCACCTGGGTTCTCGAATGTGCGCAGGTGGCATGGAAACCTGTCCTGTTCCATCATACAAGGAGCAGCTCCTCCCACCTACTTCACCTCTTCCTCCTCCTCTTACTCCTCCTCCTCCTCTTCCTCTTACTCCTCCTCCTCCTCCTCTTACTCCTTCTTCTCTTTTTCCTCCTCCTCACCCTCTTTCTCTTCCTGTTTCCTCCTCTTTCATTTTTTCCTTCTTTTCCTCCTCTTCACCCTCTTTCTCTTCCCCCTCCTCTTTCACTTATCCCCCCTCCTCCTTTTGTCTTCTTCTTCTCTTCCTCATCTTCCACTTGGTCCTCCTCTTCCTCTCTCTCCTCCACTTACCCTTCCTTGATTTCCAACTCCTTCTGTCCTTAAATCTCTCTCTTCCTGTTTTCTTATCCCTTTCTCTCATCCTCTTTCTCCCGTCTCTCCCTCGCCCCTTGGCTTACCTCCTCCTCTCACTTCCCCCTTGCCCCCCCCCCCCCCCCCCCCCCCCCCCGTCCTTCTTTGCCTAGCCCTGTTGAATGCAAAAACATGATTCTTCAAGGACACGATTCCGTCCTTTGCCTTTTGGGATTCTAGGACGTTCTCTGGAAGTCCTTGCTTTACCGTCCCTCCTCCTCCTCCTCCTCCTCTTTCTCTTCCTCCTTCTGCTCTTCCTCCTCCCTCTCCTTTACCTTCTCCTTCTTCTCCTCTTCCTCCTCCTCCTTCTCCTTTACCTTCTCCTTCTCCCTTTTCTCTTCCTACTCCCCCTTCTCACTCTCCTCCTCTCTTTGCCTCTCCTTCTCCTTTTCATCTTCTTCCCTCTCCTCCCTCTCCTCCATCTCTCCCTTCTCTTACTCTTATTCCTATTTCCGTTCGTTTATTTCCTCTTTCCATTCTCGTGTTTCCCCCCTGATTCTTCCTCTCTCCTCCTTTGCTCACTTATACATCAAGTATTTTGTTATTCCCCCTCCACGCCACACAAAATATACAGCACAAAAAAAGACTGTTTGCATTTCCCTCTGATAATGAACACGCTTTAACTGAAACAGCATTTTCATATACATTCGTTAACACTGTGTATGTTGAAGTTGCTATAAACAAATGCAGTATGATATTTCTGAAATTGCATTGTCTGTTGTATTAGAATGCTATATATGAATTTTATATTTAATTATATACAATTCATGATAACATAACATGCTTCTGACAATTTGTTTAATTGAAAAGAAAAGGAAACTTTTAAAATAGCCATTTATTTTCCATAATGCGTGAAAGAGGCAAACGAAAAAAAAGGGAAAATTGAATGAATGAATGATATTGCTTGTGGAAAACTTTCAATTCTCCTTATCACTGGAGAATCTGTGTTATTTTTGCCTGTAACTACGAGGCAAACTTTATCAATTTTCTTTCAAAATCGCCAGCTTGTCTATTTTCAAACTCTGGGTACACTGCAACAAGGGCATTTGACTTTTTGAATAGCCCGGGAAGAATTCATGTTATTTAGATATACGATGGTCATTAAGTGAAACATGTATATATTTTACCTATAAAGATATTATATATAAATGATGCTGTCTGTGAATAGACATTTATTTTTTTGAACATGTAAAAAAAAAAACTTTTGTCTACTAACGATGTAACTTTTAAAGAGAGAGAGAGAGATAAAGAGAGAGATATATAAAGAGAGAGTTAAAGAGTGAAGTGAACTCAAAAAAAGTGATAAAAGTCAGATGAGAGAGCAAATGAAACAGGGCGCGTGCGGACCGTAGAGTTTATCGGTATATCGGTGGCAAGACCTGCATGTCCCACGGAAGTGTTGCTGTAGAGAGAGAGAACAGAAGAGGGTGCGTTAGGACGCCGCGTTGGGAGGTGATAGTCACGAAGGCCGCAGTGTCACAGGGGAAGGCGCGACGCCGCAGTCACCAGGCCGCAAGCGAACCGCAAGGGATACCGCAAGATGGAAAAAATAAGAGAAGGGCGGGCTGTTATTTAGAGGAGAGAGATAAAGAGAGAAAAAGAAAGAGAGAGAGAGAGAGAGATAGAGCGCGCGCGCGCGAGACAGAGAGCGAGCGAGCGGAAAAAAAGAGCAGCGCGAACTGTCACTCAGAGCCTCAGGGCCTCCCCCCAACCCCCGGCTTCGACAACTCTCACACATACACAGGTATATATATATCAATGTCACCTCTATTCTCAGCCCGGGAGAATCGACGTTCCTTTGTGCATAGGCCAGTGTAGACACCCCAGAAAGAGACAGAGGGAGAGAGAGAGAGAGGGAGAGAGAGAGAGAGAGGGAGAGACAGAGAGAGAACTAGCAGCTAGTAAGACACTTCTAATCCGTGACGCCGATAACCTAGTAACGCGTTCGGGCAAGACTGTAGGGCCTTCCGCCATGTTAAATACACGTTCCCTGTTCTAACAAAATGGCTAGTCTAGAAAGCCGCTAATAATAAACTAAAAATAATCACAATCATTCATGTAAAAAACACGCGAGATGTTACCGGCCCCGAACACTCTTGTCGAAAACTATATGCTTATATAAAAAAAAGTGTTGTTGTGGAGAGCCTCGTGTTTATAGTGAGAAATAGTGTTGTGCGAAAACTATGTAAACACTCCATATGTAAGCAAAACTTCGCGGTGTGACTAGTGTGTGTATATACACTTATATAGGTGAGTGTAGGCCCAGAGATCACTCCATCTGGTCGACCTTTGCTGACAGGATTAGCTGAGCCAAGTTGTCACCTCCTCACAGACAGACGCACGCACGCACGCACGCACGCACAGCCGCGTTGTTGTTGTTGTTGATTCCTCGTGTAGACTGTGATCCTGTAGAGAGACAGACAGACAGAGGGAGAGAGAGAGAGAGAGAGAGAGCTTCCGACAAAGGCTACACGGAGCGAAAAAAAAAAATCAAACAAACAAACTCGAGAACGCTAGATACACTAAATCCTAACTCATAAAGCGACCCCCGAGTGTAACCGCCTTCACCATCCACTCGACCTCGACCTCCGCCTCTGCCGTAGCGACGCCACAAGGCCTCGACAGTGGCCTCGGGAACAGAACACCTTCAGGACCCCAGCCTCCAACCCAGGGCCGAACTAGGGGCCTCCTCAGGGCATCCCTCATGGTATGCCGTCAGGGGCTTAGTGAGTCAGGTTATTTCACTTGATAATTGATGATAACTCTTAGGTCTGTTGATTTCATTTATATATTTCTTTCCCATTTTTTTTTCTTCATTTTTTTTTGGTGCTTGCTAATCAACCAGTCAATCAATCAGTCACAAGATTGTTGTAAATCGACTCATTTCATCCTATTCTTCCCTTTATTCTAGTTTCTGAGATTGAGCTTCTGATTAGGGTCACATTGTACAGTGCATTTAACAGTGCTTACCATGTAGTTAGTGCATTTCATTTTATTTATTCATTTTTTAAAAATCTCCCCCTTCTTTCTCCAAAGTTCAGCAATCATAAAATGTCATTTTTTTTTCCTTAATGTCACTCATGCTTTTCTCCCATTACTGTGAGAAAGAAAATAGTCCATTTCCAATTTACATATTTTCAGGTACACGATTTAGGTCAGTGCAGCAGGGCAAATGAGAACAAAATGTGTAGAGGGCCTAATAGGCCTATACAGTATTTGTTTGGCCCAATTTTTTTGCCAGCTGTCAAGGTAAATACAGTGCTAACCCCACTCGTGCTCTTTCTTTTGTTGTTCTTAGTATGATTATATCAATTAGATCACAGGTTATTTCTTTCTAGTCGTGATGAAGGTTATAAAAATGGCTTATTTGATAAAAAAGGAGTACTATTTAGTATGAGAGAGAGAAAAAAAATAGATAAAGCGCCCGTCCCTACGGCATTCGCGTAGCAGGTAGGTAACACTGACGTCATCATTACATAAAGAGATTTTTTTTTTTTAATATGAAAAGTCCGGAATCTCGTATCATGTCTTACCGTTCCGTGTAAACTACACGCGCGTAAGTAAGACAAAAGAAGAAGAAAAGAAAGAAAAGAAAAGAAAAGAAAGAAACACCCAATATATTCTTTAAAAAAAAAAAAACGAAATAAAAGCAGGTAGGTGAATCACTCAAATTTTCCATCACGCCAAATGTAGTATTTTTTATATCATAGCGGCTTTTATGTCAATAACCTCAAAACTTGTTGCTTTCTCACCCCCCCCCCCCTTTTTCAAATTCAATCAAATTATTATTACTATGATATCATCCGCTCGCTCATCACCCGCATCTCTTTATACTGTTGATCAGTCATCGATTTTTTCCTTTCATTACAATGCATACATATCTATAATGATAACTATACATCTCTAATGTGTAATTCACACTTTATATCTTTTGTAATGTCACTGCGCTGCCCAGTAGGAGCCGCGTGATAAGTTATTAATTAAAGATGAAAAGTTATTTGTATGATGATGGTCCATGATTGTAAATGTACAAAATGATGATGGTATTTTTGATTGTAAACGCCATCCCGCGTTGAGCGTAGTTTCGCGAGCGCGTTGGCGGTAAGGATGAGCGATTCTTTGAGATTAAATAATAAAAAAAAAATAACGTTAAAAAAAAAAAGAGTTCGAGATGTCCCTGGCGGAGCGAACGCAAGTCTGTAGAATGATCGAGATGGTCTGTTGTTTTATGAAAATACATTTGATATATATATTGTATTGTGTGTGTGTGTTTTTTTCCTCCCTTTGTTCTTATAGTGGTGAGGTTTGGCTTGTGATGAATTTTGGTTTTAGAGTCTGTATTATCTTTGTGGATTCTTTTGACTTTTTTTTTAAGGATATTGCTTTGTGGTCTTTAACTATTGTAAATATGTCATGTGTGTTTATTTCATAAGCTCTTTTATTTTTAAACCATGTTTGTGTGCGTATATATATATAATTTAAATATGTACATGTCTGTCGTAACCCTAACTATACTTTTCTTTACAGTTTTGATT
>NW_028234421.1:25887360-25897360 GCF_977035675.1 Penaeus japonicus
CCTCTTTATTCCCCAGCTCATTTTCAAACTAACAAGACAGGGAAAAAAATATAGGTAGTGCAATATTTTTTCTTCTTCATTCTGGAGGGAAATTTTATACCCAAAGTACATGGGGATAAGAGTAGGGGCAGGGGAGGGGGGAGGTAAGGAGGGAGGTGATTTCTAAGCCTAACCCTTAGGATTTTGTTAGACGCGTTCTGATAATGAGGGACAAAAAAAAGGGAAAAAAGAAAATGTGCAAAGTTTCTCTTTTGTTTCAACATCACATGGGCGCGTGCGGGATATTCTTATTCTTATTATCTCAACCACTAAAATAAATGAAGATCTAGATCAACTTGATATAAAAAAACAACAACATTTATCTTCTCTATTCATTGTTCAGTATTTACCATGATAACGAATCCTCTCGCATGGCAAGAAGTGAAAAGAAGGTAAAAAGGGACTAAATATTGCATTTTAGATGATGCTTTTCATAAGGGCAGGCGACGCGAGATTCCCAAAAGGCCTAAAAGTTAGGCTTCTTGTTATGTATGTATGTATATGAATATTGGAATCAAGAGAGATGCGTATATATATATATATTTATATATAGAATAATAAGGATTTGAAGATTTTGACGTATAAAGAATGCAAGATGGTTATGTTAACGTGGAAAAGGACAATAAATTAGAGTAAATGCTAAAACAACAATAAAAAAAATGTTGAAAATAATGGAAACAGAGAAAACATATGAACAAACAGATGTATTTGAGCTATAATACTTTCAATCTCGCTTGTTTTTTATTGCAAACGTTTATTTTAAAGCTCGTAACCCAAGTTTTGTTTGCGTTTGTATATGACTCCCGAACATTTTACTTCGTTCACATAGAAAGGTGAAAAAACAACACGGATAGAAATAGAAGGAGAGAGAATGATTGAGAATGAGTGACAGAGAGAATGTAAAGCGAATCACATTTCATTACATTTCTCGTTGACCCTTTTTTGATTTTGTTAAATCTCCGAATTTGTGCTGTTGTGTCATTTTTTTTTTTTTTTTTTTGTATCTGTATCATTTAAGAACAAGTGTTTATTCAGAAAAGGACTCGTGACAATAAGTCAGTCATTATTTAAAGAACAAAAACAACAGTAAAGAAGCAAAGAGGTACGATGATCCTAATAAATGAAAAAAAAAAAAAAAAACGAAAATAACGCAAAGAAAAACGAAATATTTTTTTTTCTTTTTTTTTTCTTGTTTGTCTTAGTGGGTTAGTAGTGTCTCGACAGATATGTTAGTGACAACGTTTATTGACTGACTTCGCGTAGTTGTCTCTTTTTAATCTTTTGTACCGGAGGTCTTCAGGTGATGTTGTGGAGATTTCCACCAAGAGAACATCAACTTACGGAAACAGGTGCACGGAAGTGATTGGCAGTGACTGAAGAGTTGTTTTCCTTCCTCGTTTACTCCCAATTTTCTTCGTCTATGTCTTCTTCCTTTTTTTTAAATTTCGTTTGTAATTATTGTTTTTTTTTTTTAATCTAATTTCCTCAAGCAGTTCATTATCTTTCGTTATTTTGTCTTTATATTAAATCCTATTTTCCTATATACAGATATAGAATTGTAAGAATTTTTAGAGATTTAAAGCTTTCCTCTGCACAATTAAGTCTTTATTCATAACAAACTTAACTTTTCGTTATACATCTTACTCTTGTACATTTGATTCATTATAAAACAACTCCGAAGTTCTGTTAATCTTCTGTCTGTTACCGTAATCTTTCTTTGATGGAATCCTCTTACTTATTTTTTATTTTTATTATTATTTTTACGTCTTTTTTAGTCTTGTGTCTGGAAGTGTCGATGAAAGGGGTATGTGTGTATTTTCGTCGTTGTAATTTCGTTCTCTGTAATGTTTTATTTTTGGGGAAAAGTTTATAAATATAGAAATACAGTTTGGGTAATACAAAGACGTAATGGAAAATACTGTTAAGTAAGCTAATGAAAGAAGTAATACTCTTAACATAAAGGTTTCAATAGATGAAAAAACATTAAGAAAATATATAAACAGAGAACCGTAACAGATAAGGGAAGAGAAAAGTTCAAGCATTACTTTACAGCTCAGAAGACAATGTTTAACATTTTATTATATCAAGGAAACTGTTGAAGGGGTAACTCGACTAAAGAGGATTCCACATGCCCCCGCTATGGGCCATCCGCGTATCGCAAGTCCTCGGGGAGGGTGAAAAAGAAGAGGACAAAACCAGGGGTAAAAAAAGAATATATATTAATAAATATATATATATATATATAAACATGAGGTGGCGGAGGCGGCCCTATGCTCGGCCGCTTTTGCCTCCGTATGTCTGACTCCCGCAAGCGCGTTTTCTTTTATTCCGTTTTCTCTTTTATACTTAAAGGGGAAACTGTAAGAGATGCGTGTGTTTGTTAGTTCATGCGTCGCCCAGGTTAGTTATGGGATGGATTAGGATCTAGATGTGTGGGTTGGGATCTGTCGAGACTTCATGTTGTTTTGCAATTGTTTCGGATAAGAATCGACGGATAATTTACATGTCTGTTTGTTTGGAAGAGGGTTGTGACTTTGTGTATAGGTGGATTGATTGATTTACCTATCTAGTAACTACCTATCGGTGTCTGACTATTGTCACAGTCAAGGAAAAAAAACAACGAAAAAAACGCAATTTATATACTATATCTCCAATTTCTTTCCGTTGTGTTTTCGGACTTTCATTATTTTGTGAAATGTATTAAGTTTGGGAGTCATATATGCATTTATGTTTAGAAGTGGAAATTATGAAGCAAATATACGTATTGAAGAGTGTTTTGATTCTTGATGAAAAGTTATATATTTTTGATGTGTAAATCCTCTTTCTTTTCCATAAACATGAATAATGAAATCCCAGATTAAAAACTAGGGAAGGAAAAGGGTTAAATATGCTTAGTACAAAAGATAAAAGTAAATACTATTATTCTGCATCGTGTCAGTTCAACGAACAATCACTTCGAAAAAATGAATTGACCTGTTGCATCCAACACGTGAATCTATTACCATAATATCTCAAGTGAATCCGCAGATTAGCTTTAGGAGACATTAACACCACACAAGAAGACAAACGAAGAAACAAGATTATCTTTCCTTTTCCTTCTTATGATTATACCCCCCCCCCTCCTCTTCTCTCCTATATACCTTTATTATGGAGTATTATATGGTGAAGACTCAGGTTTTGTGATGATGATGATGATGATGATGATGATGATGATGATGATGACGACGACGACGTTCGCAACCACACACACTGCGGATTCACTCACCCCCGCTGGGTTATTCGCGATGAGTTATGATGTGCGGCACTATTTCTGTGGTGTGAGGCAGCCCCTTCCACCTGCCTCGTGTGTTTTTACTTCGTCAGAGGAAGCGAAGGTGTGCAAGACGGCGTGACTGGTGGGAAGATGCCACTGACGTGTGCTTTGGCGTTGACTCACACCTCTTACATAGTTCTTATGACATTTTTTTTCCATGCATTTTTTTTTTTTCATTCTATCACTAATATTCTCTTCTTTTAGATTTCTTTTAGCTACAGAACACGCTACTTTGAAGAGATCGAGGGTTCGATAGGTTCACCTTTGATTTTCTTTCCCCCTCTATTGTGTTTTTTGTTTGTTCGTTAGTCATGTTTGTTTTATAGGATTAGATGTAGCGTCTGCAATAGTGACTTGGATATGATTTCAACCCTTTTTTATGTTTTTTCCTTACCCTCTTGATTTAATCCGTCTCTATACTTATATAGGTGGATAATTACTTTGTGGAAATGGATCAGGTGTTGGTATGATCACAGGTGGATTGGTTGAACTTTTTTTATATATATAATTGTGCTCATAGAAGGATGAAAAAGGTTAGTAAACTCCCATGTAATGAGTTCAGAATATAATACGAAAATACGATGAAGTAGTTTGAACTTCTTGAAACTGTATTGTGACATTTTATTCCCTTATGTCATTAAAATTGAACACATGCTTTATCACGGATTGCTAATTTTTATCAACGAATTATAAAGCGTCGTCATCCCCTTTATCTCCCATTGTTCGATTACAATTCGTTCTTATTATTCTGCGTTTGCACGTGAAAATAAAAACTTTTTTTTTTCTTAAAGAATGAGTCCCCGTCTGTCTGTTTTTTCCAACTGTTACCACAATTAGCTCGCAAATCCGCCCCTTTTCCCCTCTTTCCTCAACTTTGTCTTTCTCCTTTTCTCCTCTCGAGTATCTCAACCACATCCCCATCCACCTATCCCACCACCCAACCACCCAACTCCTTCCCCTCGACCACCCGTCAGCAGCACCCTTTCTCTACTTCTCCCTTCTCTTTGCCTTCTCTCCCATCTCTCTATCCTTCTTTTTTTCTATCCCTGAAGACGGATTTGCACCTAGCCCCCCGCACGGGCCTATCCGCGGTGTCAACTGACAGCACCAGGCACTTTCCCTCAGAAAGTTGGCTTGCTACGGTATACAACAGCGAGAGATCTTTCTTAAGACAACACGGGGCCCCGATGCTGGAGTCAGTCTCCTGTTACACTTGGGTTATTTTTGTTATACCTTTCTTTTTCCTCCTCCTCCTCCTCCTTCTCCTCGTTATTTCTTCGTCGTTTTTTATTTTCTTTTTCTTTTCATCTCCTTTTCTTTCTTTCTTTCTTTTGTTCTTATATGTCCTGATTTCTTTTTTTTTTTCTTTTTTTTTCCTTGTCCTATGCATATCCTACTTAACTTGTCCCCATCTCCTCCTTTTTCCTTCCCCCTCCCCTTCCTTTTCCTCCCGTCCTCCCCTTTTCATCATCCTTTATATTCCTTGTTCCTCTTCCCTTCCTTATTGTTTTTTTTCTCTTCTTCTCCAGACCCTCTTACTTTCTTTTTCTCTTTTCTTATTAGGGAATCGATCTTGTGGAAACACAAGGAAGCCGACAATCCGCGAGGACTCATTCCGCATATCTTTCCGTTGCATATTGACTCATTCACGCTTCGATCTCGATAGATTTGTATTTTTACCCGTTATTATTTTAGTATCATAAATAACAAAATATGATAAATAGAAAAAAATGATATTAATAAAAATAAAATGATGAATCATGATTACTATTGTCGCTATCATTATCGCCATATCTAACGCCAAACGTGCCATGGCCCCACCGACCGCCCCTGTTACCGTAATCTCAAAAAGGTGAATCTCCCCTCTTAGCTAGCCTCCTCATCTCCCCCCCCCCTCCACCCTCTCCTCCCTCCCATCTCTCTTCTTCATCCTCCGCCTTTCGTCTCAGCCTCCCTGTCCTCTCCTGTCTTCGGAGATTCACCTTCCACCCATCCCCCGCTGGGTACGCGCGATATAACCTGAGCGAGAGCAAACAGCAGCAGCAGCAACAGTAGTAACGACAACAGTGTATGAGAGAGAGAGAGAGAGAAAAGCCAGAACAGTGTCTGATGGGCACTTTCCCTCAGAAAGTCGGCCTGGGGCTCATAGACAGGGATCCTTATATCTTTTCCTTGTTCCTGATTTTCATCCTTGGAAGAACAACGTGTCCTTCTGGTTTTCCCTCTTTCCATCCCATCCCCCCCCCCTTATCCCCCCTCATCCCCTCATCTCCATCTTTTTTCCCCCTTCGTATTTCCTTCCCCTTATATCTTCGTCTATTTTTTTTCCCTCCACTCTTGTTGTTCCTCATTAATCCTCGTTCCTTTTTATCATCCTTTCCTTTCCCCTTTAATGTTAGCATTTTTTTTTTTAATTTACGGAAAGAGAACGGTCTGTGGGTGATTTTTCCATGGCGGGTTTTTTTTCGTAGTGGATTCGAAACTTGCCGAACATTTTGAAAAAAATAAAACGAACAGGATGAAAGATATAAGTAAAATCCAATAGTAAAGCTCGCAAAAGAAAGAAAGAAAAGAAAGCGACTGAAAATGAAGAACAACTCCATGAATATAAAACGACTATTGAGAAAGAAAGACAGAAAGAAAAAGTGTTACAAAACGTGATCAGCAAATGCCTCCAATCTTGCCATCCGTCACCGTAATAAATATCCACGGACGAATCTCACAACTTCTTCCCTCCACAACATTCTCTTAAATCCCTCCCCCTCCCCCTCCCCTCCCCCATCCTTTGAGTATCCCCTTCCCTCCACTCCCTTCTCCTAACATCCTTCTCCCTCCCTCCCTCCCTCCCATCGCCTTCTCAAAACCTCCGCTGCCCTTCCCTCCATCCTTAGCCCTTTCCCCTTCTCCTACCATCCATCCTTCCCCCTTACCCCTTCTCCTACCTTCCATCCTTCTCCCCTTTCCCTTCTCCTACCTTCCATCAATTCCCCTTACCCCCTCTCCTACCTCCCATCCTTCCCCCTCCTTCCCTTCCCCTACCTCCCATCCTTCCCTCTCCTACCTTCCATCCTTCCCCCTCCTTCCCTCTCCTTCCCTCTTTTCTTTCCTCTCACTCGAGATTCGTCCCCCGCCCCCGCCTGGGCTACCGCGAGAGAGGTGTCTACTGCGACCAGCGAGAGAGAGAGAGAGAGAGAAAGGCCAACTATGAGATAAGAACTACTGCCGGGGAAACCACACATATATATATATCTATGTTATTTTTTTCATATATATATATTTTTTCAACTCTTTTTTTTTTTTTTCTTCTTCTTTCTTTCTTCTCTCCTATCTTCCTCCTTCCCCCACTTTTTCTCCTTCTTATATCCTCCTTCCTTGTTGTTCTTCTTCTCCTTCTCCTTATTCCTGATATCCGTCATATTTATTCCCTATCCTTTATCCCTCTCCTACTGTCTCCTATCTTTACTATCCTCTCTATCTATTTAGGCGAAACTTAGCTTTAGTACCATATACTTTTTTTTTCTCTTACTTACGGAAACGGAACCAAGTTTCGGATGGACATGAGCTGATCGTTCTCCTTGTTGATTTAAAAAGAAAAAAATTTGATCACATTTTTTTTTTCTTTTTTTTTTTTTTCTTTTTTATAGAAATTGATGATTCACTTTGAAAATGTGTTTGTATTAGAAATTCTGATGAAATGGAGGTTGTTTATGTGATTAATTATTAATATGAATGACCTATAAGAGGTAAATGATATATAATTATCCATGTCGGTAGATACAATATCGAATTAACTTTTCAAATCTTTATTTTTTGCTGTATATTCTTTGCCTTCGTGAAAGAAGTTAGAAAGATGAAAACGATAATATTCTTAAAAAGGCAATGAAATAGAAGAAAGAGGATTTTACACTCACAATTTCAATATCCCTATATCTGTTTTTCTAATTATAACAAAATATTCCCTATATTTTACGATAAGTTTATTTTTATATTAATTTATTAATCAGAATCAAAACACCAATAAGAAAACAAGAAGAAGAAGAAAAAAACAACAAAGAAATGAAAAGAGAAGTATCAACCTCCAAATCGCTTTCCGTAACCATGGCAACGGGTCTGCACTGACGTCATCAGTAACGGTCTTGTTGACTTAATGTTTATTTGCTCTGAATTATCAAGCTGCCTCGGCTATCTATATTTATCTCCCGCGTCCTTTGCAGCATCCCATGTGAATATTCATGAAAGGTGGGAGTCCTACGAAACGAGGATGGAAAGATACAGATATATATAGAAAGGGAGGAATAACAGGGAGAAAGGTTGCTGTTCTGATGACTTGTTGAGTGTTGACGTTATTATTACGGATATGTTAATTTTTCTTCAGTTTCATCTATTTATGTCACTTAAAAGAAAGTACACAAAACACAAAAACACATACCGATACAATCAAACAAAAAAATATTGCAAATATTTTCTTCTATACATATAATTCCCTTTAAAAATAGAACGAAAAAAAATCAAGTATTAAAAAATATAATCATTTTTATTCCAAATGTCAAAACAATTCGTTCAATCGCGCCGCCGCCCACACACACGCCCGCGTTTTAAAGTTGTACAGGCGAATGAAGGAAGGTTCAATGTGAAATGTGGAGGGAAACGCTTTTGCTGAGGGGGGGAGGGGGAGTGGGGTTTATGGGGGAGGGGAGGGAGGGCTGCAGGATAAGGGAAGAGAGAGGGGAGGGAGGGAGGGAGGGAGGGAAAGGATGTGATGGTATGAAACTTTTTTTTTTTGGGGGGGTGGGGGGTGGGGGAAGGAGAACTTTTTAAAATGCATTTCCTTTATTAAGGTTTCATTGTATTTCTTTTTTCTTTGCCTCTAAATATTTTGCAATGTAATAGTATTTTGTATATATAACTTTCTTTTACGTTTTCACGTCTACATTTCTATGATAGTGAAAAGCTTTGTTTACACAATTCCCTATGGTGTGTATTATATGTTCCAATTTCGTCTAAAGCCTTTAATGTAACCATTATGCAGATATAATGATCCCATTCATATATTCCTTAACATGTGTACATTATCTAGTCATTAAAATTAATTATGTATATATATAACCATAATTTACTGTTTTCAGTTGTTGTGTTTTTTTCACAAAGCCAAACAAACCACTATAAACCTATCTCCACATAAAAAAAAAAAAAAAAAAAAATGAATCCACCTTTTCCATCATTCAAAAAAAAGGCCACATGGAAAAAAAACATATACCAAAAAAAAAGGCCATAAAAAAGACACCACATACCAAAAAAAAAAGACCACTTAAAAAAAAAAAAAAAAAAAAATCTACGTACATAAATTTAAAAAAAAAGACCACTTTCAAACCCTCGATCCAAAGACTAGCGTTTGCTCCTTTTGCGTTTCCTCTTACCCACAGATGGAGGATGACGGCTTACACGGCAACGATGACACGCGGTGCTTCATCCTGTCCACGTTAGCAGGTCAAAGGTCATCGAGAACGGCCTGCGTCTTGTGCCATCAGTCGCTGCTTGTGTTCGACCGGTATCCCTTGTTGGATGGCACTTTCTTCCTCACGCCCATCCAGCATGCCAAGTCGGCAATACCCGTAAGTGGAGTGGCGGTTTGTTGTTTTTTTTAGTTTTTTTTTTTTAGGGGGGGGGGGGTTGTTTTGTGTGTGGTTGTGTTTGGTTGTGTGTGTCTTTGGTTGTGGTTGTGGTTGTGTGTGTTTGTGTTTGTGTTTGTGCTTGTGTTGTGGTTGTGTCTGGAAAGACGGAGGAAGAGGAAGAGAGAGAGAGAGAGAGAGAGAGAGAGAGAGAGAGAGAGAGAGAGAGAGAGAGAGAGAGAGAGAGAGAGAGAGAGAGAGAGAGAGAGAAAACGAGAGAACGAGAGAAAACGAGAGAACGAGAGAACGAGAGAACGAGAGAACGAGAGAACGAGAGAACGAGAGAACGAGAGAAAGAGAGAAAGAGAGAACGGGCTAACGAGAGAACGAGAGAACGAGAGAACGAGAGAACGAGAGAACGAGGGAATGAGAGAACGAGAGAACGAGAGAACGAGAGAACGAGAGAACGAGAGAACGGGCTAACGAGAGAACGAGAAAACGAGAGAACGAGAAAACGAGAGAAAGAGAGAAAGAGAGAAAGAGAGAAAGAGAGAACGAGAAAACGAGAGAAAGAGAGAAAGAGAGAAAGAGAGAAAGAGAGAACGAGACAACGAGAAAAAGAGAGAAAGAGAGAAAGAGAGAAAGAAAGAAAGAGGAATGGGTGAGGCGTCGCAATTACGGTGTGATTAGTGTATGTGGGGAGGGGGGGGGATCATGTGTGTAGGTAATTATGTCTTGTGTCTTTCGTGTACGTGTGTTTTGTATACATGTTTGTAAGTACTTGTATATGTAAGTAGTTGTGTTGACTGTATGTATGTAATTATTTGTGTGTATTTAAGTATTTGTGTGTACGATATTCATGTGTGTTTATGTAAGTGTCTGTGTACAGCATGTTTACGCGTATGTATAATTGCGAATATAATAGTGTGTTTGTATTTGTAAACATGTTTATATCATTTTTACTTATGTCTAATCAATTCTTTGTCAGTCAGACAGGAAAACTGACCTAGATTTGATAAAAAAAAAAGAATATATATAA
>NW_028234421.1:25902360-25907360 GCF_977035675.1 Penaeus japonicus
TATATGTTATAGAGTTCCAAAGTTAAATTCCAAAATAATATCAGGAAACTTTAAAAGGTCGTGTTTACAAGTTCTGAACATTTTGTATAATGCAAAACTTTCGTCTAAACTCTTCCTTCATTCTGTCAACCTACTTTAATACCTCTCTCAGAACTTTCCCTTTTTTGTTTGTTTGTCTAAATGTACCCCCTTCGCCGTTCGCTCCTGGGAATAAAGTGCCGCGGAAATTGGTTAGATCTTTATCCTGCGCAGGACTCTCTTCCCTACCTCCTTCCCTCGTCCTTCCCCTTTTAGATCACCTCCTCCTCTTCCTCCTTCTACGCTTCCTCCTCCTCCTCCTCCTCCTACGCTTCGTCCTCCTCCTTCAGATCACCTTCTCCTCCTCCTCCTCCTCCTCCTACGCTTTCTCCTCCTTCTCATTTTCCTCCTCTTTCAGATCACCTTCTCCTCCTCCTCTCTCTACGCTTCCTTCTCCTCCTCCTCCTCCTAATTTTCCTCCTCCTCCTCCTCCTCCTTCTCCATCTCCTCCCGCCCCCTCCACCCCTCCACCCCCTCCTCTTCCCCCACCCACTAAACCCCTTCCGCTCGCCTCTTCATCTCTCTAGGAGTTTAAAAGAAAGTCCTGCGAGATCCCCAAGGAAATTTAGCTACTTTAGGATTAAGTACAATGCAGGTTTACTGTCATCCTCCTGATTTTTAAGAGGGCCGGGCGGGTACTCGCGCCAGAACGCTGGGAAGGAGACACCAAGGCACCCGTACGGAATTCAGGAAAATAAAGACTTGGGGGTAACAGAACGAAATTGATAATAACCACAAGAGCAATAGACAGACAGACAGACAGACAGACAGACAGACAGACAGACAGACACAGGCACAAAGACAGACAGACAGACACACACACACACACACACACACACACACACACACACACACACACACACACACACACACACACACACACACAGAGACGAAAAAAAAATCAAACAACAATAAAACAAGGAAACAAACAAAGAAACAAACCAAACAACACCAACAAACAAAAGCAACCAACCAACGAAACAACACCAACAAAAAACAAGAAAAAACAAGAGAAAAAAAGTAGGCATTACACAAAGCTCAATTAAAAATGGAATTTACGTGAACGAGAGAACAACAAAGTTTGTTCAAGAAAATCAGCCGAGGAGATAACAGTTGTATACACGCGAAGTATTTTTGGACCGAGGAGGAGGAGGAGGAGGAGGAGGAGGAGGAGGAGGAGGAGGAGGAGGAGGAGGAGGAGGAGGAGGAGGAGGAGGAGGAGGAGGAGGAGGAGGAGGAATTAAGATAAGGCACTACAAGTAAATAAGGATAAAAAACAGATAAAAAGGAAATGTATGTATGATTAAAAAAAAAAAAAATTAGAAAAGGTGGGGGTTGGAAGACGGGGGGGGGGGGATGGAAGGTGGAGAACTACTGTTTCTCCGCTTTTTTTTTTTTTTTTTTTTTTTTTTGTGAGGAAATTAAAGTTAATGAATTCTCAAGATTAGGGTAGGAGTAAACACTCCAGGGAGCCGAGAAGGGAGAAGGAAGGAAGGAAGGAAGGGAGTGAGTAAGTGAGTGAGTGAGTGAGTGAGTGAGTGAGTGAGTGAGTGAGTGATGCATGCAGGGAAGCAGGTAGGCAGGGAGGTAGAAGCAGGGAGGCAGGCAGGCAGGCAGGCAGGCAGGCAGGGAGATAGGCAGGCAGGGAGGGAGGCAGGGAGGGAGAGAGAGAGATCGAGAGAGAGAGAGAGCTATTCATTTGAACGTTTCCTATCTCCTTTGCTAAGGTGATCAAAATCATAATTTAATTTGCACTGAATTAAATGGACTTAGCAGGCAAAGCCCTCAAGAGAAAATTGCATTCATGTAAGGACACGCATTCAGAAGTAAAAGGGAAAGGGAGAGAATGGTGCTTGGGAAGAGGGGAAAGAGGAAAGGGGGTAAGAGAAGAGGGGAAAAGGTGAAAGGAAGACAGAGAAAGGGAAGGGATATAGAGAGGAAGAAAGAGAGAGGAAAAGAGAAGAGAAGAGAAGAGAAGAGAAGAGAAGAGAAGAGAAGAGAAGAGAAGAGAAGAGAAGAGAAGAGAAGAGAAGAGAAGAGAAGAGAAGAGAGGTGTTATGGCTGCAGAATAAGAGTGGGGTGGGGGAAGGGAAGGGGAGGGGACGGGGGGGGGAGGGGAGAGAAACGAGAAAGAGAGAGGGCTATTGAAGCTTTCAGCATAATTCGCTCATTTACAAAGAGCGCTGCGCACCGTTCTTTCAACGGCTCCAATCCGACCATTGGCTGATAATAAGGAGCTTATAAGCATTTGGAGAATTAGTTGCGCTGATAACAAGGAGAGAGAGGGAAGGAAGGGGAGAGGGATGGAAGGGGAGAGGGAGGGAAGGGGAGAGGGAAGGAAGGGGAGAGGGAAGGAAGGGGAGAGGGAAGGAAGGGGAGAGGGAAGGAAGGGGAGAGGGATGGAAGGGGAGAGGGAAGGAAGGGGAGAGGGATGGGAAAAGAGGGAAAGAAAGAGAGAGGGATGGACAGATAAAGGGAAAAGAAAAATAGAGGTAAAGAAGGGGGAGATAGAGGCAAAGGAAGAGAAAGGTAGGAAACTAGAGAGAGAGGAAGAGAAAGATTTAAAAAAGAGGAAAAGCTAGAGAGAAAAAGAAAAAGAAAACGAGAAAGAGAATAGGATAATAGTGGAGATCAAGAGACAGATACGGGAAAGAGCAAGAGGCAAGAGGCAAGTAGGATGTAGTGAGAGAGGGAAGGAAGTGGAGGAGAGAGGGGGAGGAAAGGGATGTATAAGCACTGTACGTCAAGCCAGCGAAACACAACACCTTTACTGGAGAAACTCTGCATCGCGAGTATTAAGATATCAGGTATAAAAAAAAAGAAAAAAGAAACAGGAACAACATAATAACAACTATTCTACATAAATTCACCAACTCTTTTTTTTTTTTTAACTTAGTCTTTTTTTTATGAGGAATGAAAACGAACAAGTTCAAACACAACAACATCTACATATATATGCAGCAGAATCTTTCCCTTGTATCTCTCCCATTTAAATTCAATCTCCTTGCCGTTTCGGGGAAATATCTTAGTTCTGTGATGTACTTAGTCCTGCCTCTTGCACGGGAAGTAAATCAATGGTAGCATATGTACGGGTTGCATAGTCGATGGTAAGTTCTATGGTGTTTTTTTTTCCCTTTTGTATTTTTTTTTTTAAGCTTTTTGGGGTGCTACTGTGAGGTAACCATAATGCCGTTATATTTTTCACCGTGCGTTTTTCGAGACTATTATGATTTACCGTTGGTGGATTTTTATATCTATATATATCTCTACTTTTCCCATTTTTCATTTTTTATTCAAAGCTTTTTTTTTTTTTTTATTCTGTGTGAAGTGTCGGGAGCTCGTGACAGAACCCGATTTCATGCTGACTGGGCTTACTGTCATATCGGATCGGTGATTTTAATCTACAAAAGTGATTCGCTTAAAAGAAGGGATGAAAAAAGATACAGATCAATTTTCATCTTTTATTTCATTTATTTATATTTCGGTCGAAATGTTTATGGTTTGAAGGATTTTGTCGTGTTTTGTCTGGGACGCACTCACTCGTGCTTCTAAAAGATATACGGGATCGGGTCGTACTTTTATCCTCTTTCTTTCTATCTCTTTCGTTCTTTGTCTTTGTTTCTATCTCTATCTATCTCGTTCTTTCTCTCTCTCTCTATCTATTTCGTTCTTTCTCTCTCGTCTCTCTCTCTCTCTCTCTCGTTCTCTCCTTTCTTCTCCCCTCCCCGTCTCTCTCTCTCCGCCCTCCCCCATCCTCTCTCCTCCCCCCATCCTCTCTCCTCCCCCCAATCCTCTCTCCTCCCCCCCCCCCTCTCTCTCTCTCTCTCTCTCTCTCTCCTCTCCTCACCTCTCCTCTCCTCTCTCCTCTCCCTCTCCCTCTCCCTCTCCCTCTCCCCCTCTCCCTCTCCCTCTCCCTCTCCCTCTCCCTCTCCCTCTCCCTCTCCCTCTCCCTCTCCCTCTCCCTCTCCCTCTCCCTCTCCCTCTCCCTCTCTCCCATAATGCAAAGTGATACGAGCCTCCGAGCGTGGCTTCAGCACACCCTCTTATCAAGACAAAGATCAGGCGCTTCGCCATTGTCTTTTGGGAAACGCGGGGCCTTCCATAACACCGGCCGAAACGCGACTCGGAAATAAGCCCGCGTTTATATCCTGCTTGTGTACTCGAGAATAGAATGGGGAATGGAGGTCGGTATGGGTGAGGGGAGAGAGATGTGGAGGGAGGGAGGGAGAGAGGGGGAGAGGTTTGGAGGGAGGGAGGGAGGGAGGTGTGGAGGGAGGGAGAGATAGAGATAGATAGAGATAGATAGAGATAGATAGATAGAGAGAGAGAGAAAGAGAAAGGAGGGAGGGAAGAGAAAGAGGAAGAGGAGGGAGGAGGAGAGGAGGAGAGAGGGAGAGATATAGAGAGGGAGATAGAGATAGAGATAGAGATAGAGATAGAGAGAGAAAGAGAAAAAGAAAGAAAGAAAGAAAGAAAGAAAGGAAGAGAGAAAGAGAGAGAGAGATCCGTGAAAATTAGGTACTTTAAGGGAAAAAGGGATAAGATTAAGAGAGAGAGAGTGAAAGAAAAAGAAAAAGAAAAAAAAAAGAAAAGAAATAGCCCGAAAGGAAGAGCAAAGAAAAGAAAAAGAAAAAAACGAACAGTAAAATCGAGAACGAATGAAAGACGAACAAAAAAGAGAAGAAGAAAGATGAAAGGTTGGTAAAAAAAGAGAGAGAATCATAAACGCAAGCACTTTCAAGATGAGAGGGAGTGAGTCGACAGGAACTGCTTGGGAACAATGGGAGCTTTTAAGGAACGATGAGAGAGAGAGAAAGAGAAGAGGAGTAGGAGGAGGAAGAATAGAAGAGTGGAGAGAACGGGAGAGAGCAACAACAAACAACAACAACAGCAACAACGAGAGCGAGAGAGAGAGAGAGAGG
>NW_028234421.1:25919860-25932360 GCF_977035675.1 Penaeus japonicus
AAAGTGTGGATAACAAAATACACACAAAAAAAAAACTTTGTATCTCCTGATGTGTCTTGTGTTTGGGAAGAACGATGCTTTTGAAGTGTTCGTTTGCTTTTATACGGAAAACACGAAGAAATCCGAAAGGAAACTGGAAAAAAAAATGTCTGCTGCACAACACCATAGTTTGATACCATACCTGCCAAGGAGTGTGTCCTAGAATGAGTTTCTAGGCTTGGTTCTAGTGTGAGTGGCTTGGAATGAGATAGATGTAAAAACAAAAAAAAAATTGTACTTATGTGGACAATTGGTGTGTTTTTATACGAGTACATATTTTTTTTTTTCTTAAAGAAGCCCAGATTTTAAGGTGTCTGCCGGGGAAAGATAATTTGAAAAAAATAAGTAGACAGACTCAAACAAAAACTACAAAAAAAAACTACAAAAAAAAATATACCACATGGAACCGATGGCACTTTGTCTTTGATTTGTAATGTTAAATAAGTCCACTGGAAAGAAGTGGACGGATGTAAATAATATAGCGAATAGTCATATGCTAATTGTGTGATCTCCTGTGCTGTATACAGTTTTATTCCATAAGTCCGATTTTAATGTTTCATCGTAGAGATAGTCCAATAAAAAAAAAGAGAATCCTTGCTGATATAGCGCCCGAGACGACCATACAAACAAACAAACAAACAAACAAGCAAAGAAAGAAAAAAGGAAACGAACTTACAACCCCGTTCTGTGAAATTTGTTACGTGCGACAGAAAAACAACAATAAACAAACAAAAGAGAATCTAACAAACAAACAAACAAACCGATCGATGATTCAAAATAGAAACGAAGTAAACATCAAGAATGGCGATGAAAGTGTGGATGGAAAAACGGAAAAGAAGGGCGATATGAAGAAGGAAGAACGAAGGAGAGAAAGAAAGAGAAGGAGGAAAGTGTAACGAGTTACCGAAGGAGGAAATGACAACAACCGATGAACGGAGGAAGTGGAGGAGGAGGTGATGACGTGAATGAAGTGGAAGAGGAGGAGGAGGAGGTGGTGGTAATGCGAAAAGGAAGTGGAGGAGAGGTGGATAAGGTGAGGAAAAGGAGGAGGTGAAGCGGAGGCGACGACGAACGGGGAAGTGAAAGAAGAGAGACGAGAAACGCGGTGTGAAGAGGAGGAAGAAAAGAAGAGCATTTAGAGAAGAGAAGAAGTAGGAGAGAAAGAGACGGATAAATGAACAACAACAACAACAAAATTGGCGTTTTTCTTCAATCACGCACAATTGGCCAAAAGTTGCAGAGGAGAAGAATGGTGATGAAACGGGGAGAAAGAGAGACCAAATGATGACGGAAGAAGAGAAAGAAGAGAGAAAAGGAAGAGAAGAGAGGAGAGAGAAGAGGTATCCATCCAGAGAGTCGACAGCCATAAACAAACAAACAAAAAGAAGGTGAGACGAGAGGAAACGGAAACAATTCCCCCCCTCCATCACCCCCCCACCACTCCAGAAACGGAGGGGGGGGGGTAGGGCGGCTTTCCTCAAACCGCAAACCCCAACCCACTCCAACCCACCTCTAACCCACCTCCAGCCCACGCAATGTTAGAAGAGAAAGCGGCGAATATGAAGGAGACAGGAGGAGAGCTACGATCAAGAAGAACGGGAAGAGAAATGGAGAGAAAGAGAGAAAAGGAGAAATGAAAGATGAAGAAAGGAAGAAAGAAAGTGTCAAAGAAGACAGAATCCATCCCGTGAAGAAGAAAAGAGAGAAAGAAAATGAAGACCATAAAAAAACCCGAAGAAGACAAAGACGAAGGAAGCAAAGAAAACGAAAGGAAAGAAGAAAGAAGAAGAAAGGACGACCTGGTTTTTCATCACGACAACCCCTCCCTTCCCCCCCTCCCCCCTCCCAAACCATCACCACCACTACCCACTACCTATCCATCACCCACCCCCCACCCCCAGTCCCCCCTCCCCCCCCTCTGAACCACACTCCGAGAAAAAAAGCCTCTTTCTCCACCAACCTCCAAGAAGAACAGGCGAAAGCAGTCGAACCTCTTCTTCTAGACACACGCGGGATTGAAGAGAGAAATCTTAAAGCCTGTAAGTTTGTTTAATCTGCTCTCTTTTCTTTGTAAATTAGCCCCAGGTGGAAACTGAACTTAAAAAAAAAAACAATACAAAACAAAACAAAACAAAAAAAAAACTTTTCCAAAAAAAAAAGTATATATATACAATTATAATTATTAATGATTATTGATGCTTCCACTATTGATGGTGGTTTCTTTGCTTAAGATGTAGGGATGATTATGATAATTTTTTGATGATGATGAGACATGGAAGAATAAAACTTTTTAAATCTCTTCGTATTGAATGTGTAAGGTACATTTTATACATGTAGCTTCAATTTGTACCGTGTGGGTGATTCTGATCTTTGCCATTTTCCGTCTGCTGGTCGCTGGGACAGAATGACGTCAGCTTATCTTTGTTTTTTTTTTAGTTTTTTGTAAAATTACAAAATCGAAAAATATTTTTGCCATTTCACAAAATTTCAAAACTTTTTTTCATTTTTTTGTACCTAAACGAAATTGATCCGAATGATAAACTCATAAAGAACAGAATTAAGATAAGAGATTCCGCTCTTTCTCAAAAAATTACAAAGGCAACTATCTAAACTTCGATTTTTTAAAGATATAAACCAAAAAAAATCAAGATTTTTTTTTTCTTTTTTTTGGCAAAAAGGATCAAATCTCAGAGACACAAGTCAGAGCGAAAGGGTAAGTTTCAGAAACATCCAGACATTTTGCTTCCGTTGTGCAAAGGATATGAGATTAGGCTTAGGAAGTCCAGGAAAAGCAAATTAAATGTCAAAACACTTTTCGTAAAGTCATTTGGAGAAAAATAAATGGTGATCATATTATTAAAAACAAAACGTCAGATCAGATTCTTTACAAAATAATGTTGGGAGAAAAACAAAAAATAAAAAAAACTGCAGTAGCTTCGGCAGAGTAATTATATAAGATGTCATTTTTTTGCTGATTTTTTCTTGTTTTTGTTTACGTTTTTTGTCTTTTTGTGGTTGATGGAAGATATTTTTGAAAAAAGCGTCGTTGGAACAGGCAAGTTAAAACTTATCGAATTGACAAGAAATGAAGAAAAATGAATGGAATATTTTTTTTCGGAGGGTAAATAGATGGATTTTTTGTTGGTGTGTGTAGGCCCGTCGCTATATATTTATTACCCGATTCAAGATTCAGAAATTAAAATCCGGTTAAGCAACTTTAATCTCAAAGTGAACTGACTCCACGACGTCTAACCGTATGCTTTTTTTTTTTGACTTTTAAAACTCAACTTTGACCAGAAAACGAATTCATTGAGTGTGTGTTTGCACTAATATGATTGGTCATTCTACATTCATACCTTCACACCTCATTTTTCTCCCTCATTTTATTCTCTTAAAATCTCATTTCGTTGTTTAATAGAGAGTATGAAAGACAATTGTTTTGAAAAAAAAAGAAAGAAAGAAAGAAATTAGTCACCATCCAGATTGAAAGTTTAAAGCAGTTCATTCTGTCAGAACTAAATGCAGGGAATAAATAACGTGACCACAAATGACATCAAATGACCTACCTGCCCCCCCCCCCCCCCCTACAACCTTACCCACAACCCCCCTCCCACACTGAAGCTATGACCTGACTTCTTCGGCTTGACCTCAGTTATATTATGTGCATTGCTAGGCTATAAGCTATATGGGACCTGATATTTTGACCAATATACACCATCGGCTCGGTATGCGTTGAATTCGTTTTAGACCTTATCATAGGTGGATTTGTGAACGTTTTCTGTGGATTAAGGAATCGATGGGTAATTTTTTTTTCTTTTTCATTGGTTTGGGAAACCTTCGCTCATGGATTTTGTGGTGGAGAGAGAAAGAAAAAAAGAGAGAGCACTTCTTGTGAGGTTGTACTTATTTAACTTTGGAATGTTGAGCAACTGTGAAATACTTTTCCTTCTTTTTTTTCATGATCAAATTTTAAGACTCGGGACATATTAACAGATAGAGTTTCTGGAAGTCCTCTTGTTTTCCAGAACCGAAGAGGATCGAAACCACGACATGAGCAAAGGTTTTGAAAACGCCAGGACAGGAAAACATTAGGCTTTTATGAAAAGGGCCTCCGATTCAGGAAAGGAACTAGCCAGAATGAATGTTTTTTTTTTTCTAATGTAGCTTTTCACCATGTTGATGACAAAATCAAAGAACACATTATTCTGGAAAGGAAGTGAAATGCAAAGGATTTAGACTTTTTATATATATATATACAATACTACCAAGTGTGTGTTTGAATGGCTAGCATCACCCGGAAGTTGGTTGAGATTGGAGACAGAGGAAGCAACAGCCGCGGTCTTGACGGGACGACAGAACGGGACGGAATTTCCTTTGAATATTTTGACTAAAATCACGATCTATCTAGAGATCAAACAAAACTAGATTTCGATTTTAAAGAGAAACATTCGACTTGTCATTTAGAAACAAGGTTCGTTTTAAAAAGAATGAAAGAGTTCAAGAATGAAGATCTCCCGAGAAAGTCCTCACACCTTCAGGAACCAGGGCCAGACCACAAGACAGACCTCATACTTTTGCTTCCTCTCTTTCTAAGACCGTGTACACTCACCCACTGTGTTTTTTTGACTCACGAAGCATAGAAGCGGGGCTTGCATTTCAACCCGGGGGAGAATTTTCAAACGATTAGGGAAGGGAGAAGAAGGAGGAGGAGAAGAAGAGGAGGAGAAGAGGGAGAAGGATGTTAAACAAGAGCGCCTCCTAGTACACACAAGAAGGATTTTTTGTTTATAACCTCTCTCCCCCCCCCTTCCAAAAGAAAAAGGTTTTTTTTAAAGTAATATGGCTAGAAATATCTCGGTCAGGATGTCCAATGTATCCTACCTTCATTATTTCTCTCCCTTCGTATTGAGATTTCTCCCACGAGCTTCATGGTTCTTGAAGAACGAAATTTCAAATCAACATCAAACAGCCACAGCCACAGCAAGCAAGCAAGCTACATCTTTGGCTCAAATTTCTTGATTGTACATAGTAGTCTTGTAGGCATATTCGTACGTTAGGATCAAGGTATAAGGAACTCAATAGTAATAAAGGTTCGATTTCAATGCATCATGTTTTGTTCGCTTGCTACGTTTGATCCGTTAGTGGAAAGGAACCCAGTTTTCTTCGAATTAGAATGTGCCTTGACATGGATTAAAAAAAAAAAAGTAAAAACAAAACAAAAAAAAATGAATCAATAGATATGTGTTGCTTCTTATTTCAAATTGGCATGATTTGTAATTATTATGATTATGGGAAATAAATTTACTTTTGTACCCTAATTGGCTCTCGTCTTTTTTCAAATTCCATTTTCTCTAAGTTTGTCAAGAAGACTGGCCAGGTCGGTCTTCTAGATTGATCTGGCCCGCCTTATGAACCGAAAAAAAACAACAAACAACCAAAAAAAAGTCTGAAACAAGTAATACACAAATGACAAATAAAATTCTCTCTCGTGTAGAAGGGATGATAACAAAAAGAAAAAGAAAAAAAAAAGAGTTGACTTAACAGATGTATGTCATAGACTTGAAAGTTGATTGAGCAGATGGTTTCATAGACTTGGAAACAATAGATGATATTGAAAGTGGATTCACAGTATGGATCCATAGACTGGACTCGTGTATGCAATAATCATGACAAAATACCTGAATCTTCAAATGACAAAGTGTAACCATACGTACAGATACAAAACCAGTGTTCTCTTACCCGAGCAAGAACAAGAGTAAGTTGGTGGACTGTGAAAGAAACAAAATTTCTTCAGATCGGTAAGTAAAAGGGTAACGAGATATCAAAAAAGAAAAAAAAGAAAAATACATTTTCCAATTATAAAAAGAAAGAAAGATTAAAGAACTATATATATTGAAGATTGGATAATGAAGAACTGCCTTCCATGTCTATGAACGAGTCCCCCAAAAGGCTCCTTCTACACAAGGAAGACAAAACCCAAAAAATAAATAAATAAATAAAAAATAAAAAAATAAAGATGACAATAAAGAAAGAAAGAAAAAAGAAAACAATTCTCATTACCCTAACCAAAATTATATACCTATTGATTCAACTCCTCCACCAACAAACTCCTGTTTCATCTTGCACAAGCCATGCAAGGAACGAAGCGCAGAAATGCTGTTCCTGTGCATGACACGAACCTTTCCAGGACTTTTGAACCTTGAACCCCGAGACACTGGCACGGGCGCTCTCTCGGCTACGAACAGTACAAAGGGGTTCTGGTGAATGGATGAGTGGTGTTGTTGCTCCGACTTGGCAACTGTGGGTTCTTTACGTCTTTTTGTGTATGTGTATGTGTATGTCTTTGTCTTTGCACTTGTCTATGTATGTATGCTTATACATATTCGTAGCTGTTTATGTATATGTGTACTTAGATAGGTCTCTGTTTATATATATGCGCTTGTGTTTATGTGCGTGTATGTAAACGAATGTGCATATGTCATTTATATGTATGTATGTATGATTTTCTTCTCTCCGGTTTTCTTCTTCTTATGAAAGCATAGGTGGTTCTCCTGTGTTTGTGTTTTTTTTTTATTATTATTATTTTTTTATTTATAAAGTAACTGCCTTCACTCTTCACCTTTTCTTCTTTGTCTGAGTGTGTGTGTGTATGCGTTACTTCCACACGTCCTTCTTTCCCTATTCACACGAGATTTCTGTCCCATTAATAGTTTCCAAACCATTTTCTCCTTTCCCATCTGTCAACCTCATCCCCATTATCCCTCTTCTTCCAAGCTCTTCAACTCCTAAACGTATTGTTCTTGAAGACTAATAATGTACAGCTGTTTTCAGTACACGTTGTAGGACACACACATACACACACTCCTTGGTAATATAGCCATGTCAATGAGAACTCCTATAGACTTCGTAAATTCTGGGAACTCCTCTACTTCGACCTTCTGGATTTCCAATGTATGAGGGTTCCAATACTATATATATATATATGTATATATATATATATATATATATATATATATATATATATATATATATATATATATTTGTGTATATATACATTTGTTTCATGAGATTAGCAGTTCAACATTTTCGTGAGTCCTTGTACTTAGTTGCTTTCAAATTTTTAGGTGTTGTATAATTTGCATAAGTGTCATGACTATGTTGAATTTCTACGTGCTCTTTTTAGGATACATTTCTTCTCTAAACCATTTATTGTGCTTTTATTTGCTCAATAGGCAAAGACGTGGAACCCATTTTAGTTTTAATGGTGAAGGACATGATTCTTTCAATATTCTTTCTTTCATTTCTAGACGTTAGTAATATCATTCTCTCACACTTTGCTTTTAAGGATAATGAAAAGCAGAACTTTGGGTTGTCTGATTTCGAAGTGACGGGTGTCCTCTTGCTTTGAAATTCTGACAAGTACTTATCCAAAATGATACGACAACTCCTCTTTTCTTTATTTCTTTCTTTCTTTCTTCCCTTGAAATCTCTTGTTGCTCTATGACTGTCGAGAAGTTCCCAGCAACGTTTTCGGAAAGAAATGGAACAGCTGGCGATAAACGTTGCGTGGAACAACATCGAGAGAGTTCGTAGTGTGTGCATGCATAAATCTTCCTCCTATATATATATACACACAGCACGAATACACACGAGAATAGCTTCTTTTTTTTCTTCTTAGAAATATAGATATAGGATTAAGGAAAACTCCCACACTTGCATAGATATTAAGTTTTTTTTTTGTGATGATTGAGGTGTCCTGTGTTGATATAGCTTCCTACGCCATGTGTCCCAAGTAGGCAATTCGTGACAGGACCTCGACAAGGCAGAAGGGTGGAAGGAGTTGACAGACAGACTTCGGGTTCGAATGCTCAGTGCCCATCGCGGGAGACTTTTAGGAGCCCAGATAAAGCACTCAGGACTTGGGTGGAGGCGGAGAGGGGCGGGAGTAGAAGAAAGGAAGAAACACACACACACACACACACACACACACACACACACACACACACACACACACACACACACACACACACACACACACACACACACACACACACACACACACACACACACACACACACACACTCACACACACACACACACACACACACACACACACACACACACACACACACACACACACACACACACACACACAGAATATCCCCAACACGAAACGCGCGCGCGCACACGCCCCCACAGCACGCCATCTTGACACGCCAAGCACTTCAAAACACATGCGAAAGACAAACTCATTCCACACCAAAGAGGCGCCCATATTTTTCTCTCTTGCAAACTTTTTTCACACGCACGCATACTAAACACCCGAAATATGCTCGCTTACACCCACGGGGAAAAATACTGGGAAAAATATTTACACACGAACACATGTTGTACACCTTCCAAAGAAAGTACTCCTCTACATAATACTTTCAAGAGATACACACCACACACCATAAACCAAACCACATCCCACACCATACCCCACCCCTACCAACACCCTACCCCTCTACCCCAAACCCTACCCACACCCCGCCCTACCCACACCCCGCCCTACCCACACCCTACCACACATGTCCTCAACGCCTCCGACCAAGTGTGTACATGTACTAGGGTTTGACGACGACTCACTGTACATGACCAACACAAGGTGGTTTATCTGGGCATGGAACAGATGTGCTTGTGAACTGGAAGACAAAGAGGCGTGTTTTTCAATTGTTGGTTGATTAGGTTTCGATAGTACAGGTAAGGGTTAATAATTATTGACTTGAGTGTGTGTGTGTGACAGAGAGAGAGAGAGAGAGAGAGAGAGAGAGAGAGAGAGAGAGAGAGAGAGAGAGAGAGAGAGAGAGAGAGAGAGAGAGAGAGAGAGAGAGAGAGAGAGAGAGAGAGAGAGAGAGAAAGCGAGAGATAAAGAGATAGAGAGAGATAAAGAGATAGAGAGATAGATAGCTTGTTAGAGAGATAGAGTGAGAAATAGATCATTATGGAGAGGGTTGAGAGAGAAAGGGTGAGAAGGAAGAGGTAACAGGGAAGAGACAGTGTTTGGGGAGATATAGGCAGATAGAAGGAGAGAGAGAAATGGATAGAGAGGAAGAAAGAGGACAAGGGGAAGAACTCTGCTAAAAAAAAAGTGGAAGTAGAAATACGGAAGACGATAGTAAAGAATGATGGAGATTAGAAAAAGGCAGAGAATTTGTAAATCTGAAAGAGAAAGCCAGATCATGTAAGCAAACAGAGGGAAAAAGACAGAGAGAGAGAGAGAGATAGAGGTAAAAAAATCAGGCGGTGAGGGGAAAAAGGTAAAGAGAGGGGAAAAGAGATTGAAAAGTGAAAAAAAAGAAGAGAGGGAAATGTAGAAAGGGGAGAACAGGTGAAGAAAAGGGGAAACAGGTGGAGAGTGAGAGAGAGAGAGAGAAAGAAAGAGAGAAAGAGAGAAAGAGAAAGAAAGAGGGGGAAGAGGAGGATATGGTAGGGTGTGTGTGTGGGGGGGGGGGGGGGATACAAGATCAAACAGCAAGGGGACGAGAAGTTCAGAAGTTAGGAAGTTAGGACCTAGGTATTCGGCGCAGGACTGGTATTCCGAGGATGAAAGTAGTCGAGGAGGCGACGCCAGAGACAAAGGTTAGGATTTTTACCGTAGTTGGGAAAGAGGAGAGGATGATGACCCAAGGAAGAAGAGCGCGAGGAATAAAGGAAGGAATACAGAAGAAGAGGTCGATAGATAGATAAGATAGATCGATTGGTTGATTGATAGATAGATAGACAGATAGACAGGAATGAACAATCCGAATGGAATAACGAAGGCGAGAGAGAGACGTTGAACAATTTCTTTTTCCTTTTCATTTTTTTTTATCTAGTGTATATATATGAATGAATGAGAGGGAGTGGAGGACGTGAATGAACACACTCTTCGAAAGAGAGAGGAAAAGACTTTTGCCTCAACCCGTTATTCTTTTGAACGCGGTGGAAATCTTTGCTTTTATCAACACAGGAATTACCCATATTGTGTGAACATTCCTCCCATCAGGCTGTGCGGTTTGTAGCGTCACTAAAACCCCTTCTTTTTCCTTTCTTTCTTTATTTTCTTATCGTCTCATCTCCATTTCTCCATCTACTTCTTTCTGGGTTGAATTTCTATTTCTTCGTCTATTTCTTTTTGTTTTTTTTCTTCTTTTTTAAAATCGATCTATAGTTGTGTTGTTTTCTTTTCTGTCTCTCTCTTTTATTCTTTCCATTGCCTCTATTTCACGATCATATAGTCTAACTTATCTTCTCTTCTCTTCTCTTTTTTTTTTTTTTGTATCTTCTACAATGTCTGAGGACTTTGGGTGTAGATCTCCCCACACCATAAACTCCTCAGGGATATGTACATGCTCTTCCTTCCTTCCTTAAAGACACTTAAATAAGATACTTCTCCTGTCCTTCCTCTGTAAGATAATTTCGACGTCTTTGGAAACCTCTTTAAGAAAACTAATTCTCTTTTCCTTTCTCATTATTCAAAGCCTTCCCTTCTATCCTTCATTCTGTTCTTCCTTCCTTCCTTATTACATTACTTAGGAATTTAAGGACTTTTCTCATGCAGATCCTAACGAATAACCCTGAACAGTGCAAGATCCTGTGTGACCCGATACGAGAGAAAAAATAAAAATAGATAAAAAAAACTGTAGAGATTGATTCTGGTGAAGAAAGAGAGAAGAAGTCACTCTAAGGGTGAAACAGGTGAGGGTTTTCCTAGTGTCTGAGTTTTTTTATTTATTGTGATATTTATCTGTTGTGATCATTATGGTTGTTCTTTCAATCGAAGGTTAGATTTCAGTGGATCGTCTTTTTTTTCTTCACTTTTTTCGTGTAGTTTTGAATACTACGGTTTTTATTCTTATTGATTATTCTTCCTGGTGAGTTTTGCAAGAGAGAAAAAAAGAAAGAAAGAATAAAATGACTTAATTAAAAACTCGACCAAGGAATAGCTGTGATAAAGATGATTAATGACATTAAGAGGGAAAAAAAGAGAAACGATTTGTCAAGTAAATTCTAATGTTGTTAGGAATATCACAGCCTGAACCCTCACCCTTACGTCACCCTAGTGAGTTCAGTGTAGAATAACTGTGATTCCGTTACGAGAGATAAGAGAAAGAGTGAGAGAGAGATAGAAAGAGAGAGAGAAAGAGAAACCATAACATCGACATGTATCTCAAATCTCCGAGACGAGGGAAAGTTTTTGACGAAAATTTCGGGATTGTGTAAGGGAAAGAAAAAAAAAACAAATAAAAAACGAATGAACGAGAGTTGGAAATATCATTAACTATTTTCATCTTTATTTTTTTTTCTATAAATTATTTCAGTGTGGTGTTTGTATCGCAAGAAACGACTAGGAATGTTAATGAAGGACATAATACCTCAACTTGTTATCTGAAAAGAAATATGAACAGCAACTTGTACTGTTGAGGTTTGTAGTCTTTACCATGTATTGAATAGACTAGCTATGTACTAATGTCTTATTGCATTGCTGGTGAACATGAATCTCTGGTAGGTTTAAATCCATAAAAGAGAGAGAAAGAAAAAAAAATGGGAAAAAAATAAAAGGAAATTCTCCTTAACACAGCGGAAGATACGTTGAGTGAATTTGCATTCATATATATATATATATTAACAAACAAACAAACAAACACACACACGCACGCACGCACGCACATATATATATTGTATGGTTTACTTGGTAGTAAAGTAATTGGGGGAGAAATCAAGTCTTTGAGATAGGTTTTAGTGGAGATCTGATTCGGTTATTTTCGGTAGATGAGAAGGGTTAAAATACTGATTACAAACACACACACACAGAGAGAGAGAGAGAGAGAGAGAGAGAGAGAGAGAGAGAGAGAGAGAGAGAGAGAGAGAGAGAGAGAGAGAGAGAGAGAGAGAGAGAGAGAGATAGAAAGAAAGAGAAAGAGAAAGAAAGTAAGAAAGTGAGGGTGAGAGTGAGAGTGAGAGTGAGAGTGAAATCAAACTAAAAAAAAAAAAAAAAGAGCAAAACAGAAGGAACAAGAAAAACAGAATGAAAGAGATTGATAGATAAGCGAAGGGACCGCGGGTAGATAGGAAAGGGAAGTAGATGAGGACTGTGGAGGCTACACTCGAATCTCGCGATGGATGGAGGAGGAAAGGAGGAGTAAAAGTTATGGAAAATGGGAGACAGAGGGATGATATTAAGGAATTAAGGAGGGCAATAAGAATGAAGGTGAGTTATGGAAGAGAGCGGTAAGGTGAAAAAGAGGTGAGTGAAAGATAGATAGATAGAGAGAGAGAGAGAAAGAGAGAAAAAGAGAAAAAGAGAAAGAGAGAGAGAGAGAGGGAGAGAGAGAGAGAGAGAGAGAGAGAGAGAGAGAGAGAGAGAGAGAGAGAGAGAGAGAGAGAGAGAGAGAGAGAGAGAGAGAGAGAGAGAGAAAGAGAGAGATGGCATTACCATG
>NW_028234421.1:25937360-25939860 GCF_977035675.1 Penaeus japonicus
ATACATATATATTCGGATCTGTTTTTTGTTTTGAAAATCAGAAGAGGCTAGACATGAGTTTATCGCTGAGAGGAAGAACTCTTTCGGAGGCTAAAAGGTAAATAACAAAATACATGTTTGTTTTCTTTTATCACTTTTACGTAAATCAGTGTCATAGAACAGTGTTTAAGTAACTTTTTTTCTTTATTTTTACTTTTTTTTTCTTCATTCAATTGAGGCTATTGATAGAGGTTATACTATATGCTAACATATTACCTTTCTTAAACATATTTTTTCCTTTTCATTTTGTCAGAGGCTAAACCGTACATGGAATGACGTTATAAATGTCAATGAGGCTACTTACACTTCTTCCTTCAGCGATTTACCAGGAAAACTGATCGGAAATGTATTCGATTGAGGCTATTCAAACACTAGGAAAAAAAGGGATTGTAGTATGTTACAAAGAAGAAGAAATAAGGCAAGAGTTATATGATAAAGGGAAGAATAAGGGGTGAAATATTGATTCATCACGAAAAAAAACAAAAAACAAACAAACAAACAAATAATAGTCGTTTCTTTTGTTTGTTTGTTTTTGGGGTAAGGTATGAATGAAATGACATAACCTTCAGTAAGTCAGAATATCACATCCACATTTTTCATTACGTGTAGCACGATAAGCTATAAAGCTTTTTTTTTTCTCTTCTGTGACTCGATAGAATACGATGTCATTATAATATTATCTTCTTGTTTATCTTCTTTCCTTTTTTGTTTAATTTGTACTAATGTTTAAGTAAGCTGGAGTTGGAGCAGCATAGTTCAGGTTTGCGTTGTGGAAGGGACTGGATTCAGAGGAAGAACAGTATGGATATAAATTCTAAAGCATAACTGGTGATACGTATAAAGAAAATACCTTTTGGGTCTTTTAATAGAACGAAGGTCTTGCCAAGTACAAAGGACGTTTGGTGGAACATTTAAAAAACGGTTTTAAATGTTAATTGAATATAGATCACCTGGAAGATGCAGTTTTAACCAAAGGGTTTTCTTTTTTTTCTATATCTCTCTTTTTATCTTTATTTTTTATCTATTTTCTTCCCTAAGGGCCAATTTCTTCCGCTTTTGAACACCTGATGTGAAATTGACTCTTGGCGAAATGAAAAGTTCAAAAAAGAAATACATAAAAAGGAATAAAAAAAAAAAAAAAACTATATATACAAAACCCTCTAGAGAAACTGTATCCCAAGTTGGTCTTTTTGGTATCTTGATTTCAAGAACGTGTAAAAAGATGTAATTAAGGTCGACAGTGAAATAAGTATATAACAGTAATTCGATCGTAGTGACATTCGATTCGCTGACATACACAAAAAAAAATTCAAGTCTATCTCTTAAGATTTTTTTACAATTAAGATGCTTATTCTAGATATTAAAATAGCGTTAAATTAAACGTACAACTAGAATGACTTAAGTGATAATTTGTTGTGAATTGAGGTCGCTTGGATGAGGATGAGAGATGAAGGCCGAACAAAAAAAACAAAAACAAAACAAAAACAAATACAGTTTATGTATGTGTGTGTGTCTTTCTGTATCTGGGAAACACGTTAGAATGATGATTGCTCGTTTGAAAAAAAAAAAAAGAGTTTGAGATTTCGGGATGAGAGTATAGCGAATAGTATACTTTTATTATTTTAAAAGAGCTGTGATTTTAGAGTAAAAGAAAAGGACCTGAGTTAGAGAATGAAAGAATCTTTGTCAGTTATAATGGAGGTTTTGAAATCTTTATCAGTATGTTTACAGTACGTTTTCTAGAGAGATTTTTGAGTAGAGGAGTCTAGGCTTAAAATGCTCAAGGGAAGTTTTTTTTTCTTTTCTTTTTTTCTTTTTTTCTTATTCTAAGTCTGTAGGCGAAAGAGATAGATCTTGTGTTTGTGGTTTAAATGCAAAGTAAGAGAAAAGAGGATTTGATCTATGCTCAAAAGGAAGACAGTGAAATGTGTTGAGCTGGGAGAGTGTTAAGAAAAGATTGTATTTTGACTGTGTGAGTTGAAGCGCTTGTTCAAAAGAGTAATAGGGAATGAAAAATAAGTCGAAGGTATAAGATCTTGGTAGTGGAAGATCTGTAGTGTTTTACGAAAGCACAGAGAGAGAGAGAGTAGAAGAAGTTTGACGTTTTGATTTTTTAAAGACAATAGAAAATAAAACAGGAGAAGGGAAGAGAGAAAGAAAAAGAAAAGAGAGAGAGAAAGAGAGAGAAGTAAAAATGATTGTATTTTAACCATCGTATGGGGGATTTGAGAGAAAGACAGAGGCTTTAGGTTCAAAATGAAGTTCAGTGTTCAACTTGGTATGAAGTGGTACGGTTTCACTCGAATGCAAAAGAGAGAAAGAAAGACACACACACACACACATGCACAAAGAAGGAGAAACAGTTAAATTGAATGCAAGGGAGAGAAAGGTAGGCTTTATTCTACATCAGGGGGGAAAGGGTTGCATTAGAGGAATGGAGTGGAAAGGTTAGGATGAAAGA
>NW_028234421.1:25942360-25962360 GCF_977035675.1 Penaeus japonicus
TTTGTAGGTAAAAGGCTCTCAATTGCTAGACCCGGAAATAGGTAGAGCTTGACGTTAGGGGAGAGGTAGGGAAAAAAAACCGGGCAGGCTGTCAGCATGTATAGAATGTCACAGAAAAAAAAACAAATATATATGTGTGTATGTATTAAAAAAAGGGGGGAACAGGGATAAAAAAAAATGGTGTTGACAGATTTTTTTGCGTGGGGTGGGGTGGGGGGGAGGGGGAGAAGGGATAGAGTAGAAGAATGTGGAATGTAGGTTAGCTGTATTTTTTTTTTTTTTCTGGGAAGGGACGAATTTTGAAAATTCTGAGTATAGTTTCGTGAAAGAATAGCATAAGCTGAAGAGTCTTTTTGAAACAGTGATAGAAAAAAAAGGAGAATGAAGACAATGAATAATTCTTTTTTCTTTTTTTTATCAGTGAACTATAACCATTTCATTATTATTAGATAATAGCTAAGGTAATGAATAAGGTTAAAAAAAAATAAAGCTAAAAAACAAAAACAAAAACAGACGTACGTAGATGTAAGCTAAAAAAAAAACAGAAGAATAACGAAGCCGTTACCACTTTCGCTTGTGGAGAAATAACGAAAGAGAGAAGAAGAAAGAGAAGAAATAGATAGGACAAGTAACGAGGATAATAGAAGTGAAAATAAAAGATAAAGCAAAAGAAAAAAGAAGATTAGTAATAGAAACAAAGAAAGGAAAGGGGAAAAAATCAATCATTTTTCCTGTCTTTGTTTCTTCTAGTTTTTATCACTTCACTTATCCACTTACTTCTTCGTCATAGAGAAGAGAGAAGAGAAGATAACTGCAGATTATTTTGTGTCTCTTCTTCCCGTCTTTCTTAACACTTATGTTTAACACTTATTCGTAAACGTAGAAGAAAAGGAAGAAAAAAAAATCTGTTTTTCACCACAAGCGAAACGATAGGCCTATAGTATTAAAAAAAAAAATCTATCTATCGCAACTTCACTTTTCATAATATTTAGTCAAACGATAGATTAAGTCAAAGGCAAACGATAATAGCAGTAATGATGATAGCGCTGGGATTAAAAGAAAATAATGATAACGATTACAATTAAGGAAAAATTAATCATAATGATGATAGGAGTTCTATTGATTCGTTCTGTATTATTTTAAGATCACTCTAAAAGGGGGAGAAATATTAAGGTTAAATCTAATAACCTTTATTTCTCTCTCTAAATTTAGCCATTAATCTTTTTTTTATTGTTATTATTATTGTTATTACCATTATTTCGTTTATTCTTTGGCTCTTGTTTGGTGCTGCCTTAGCGAAGGGAGTGAGATAGAGAAGAGGGAATTAGGAAATTGAAGATTAAAAGGGAATAAAGATGGAGGTGGAGGAGGAGGGTAGTTCCTCTCCCCAACCCCCTTCTCCTTTCTCTTTTATTTAAGTTCCTTCTCTGTTTCTCTCTCTCTCTTTTTCTCTTTTCCTTTTTTTTTTAAGGTGAGGAAGTTAAAGAGGTTTTATTTTCATTATGTTTCAACTCTTTTTATATGTCTTTATTTTTATTTATTCTTTTTTTTTAACTGTTGCATACACATTTTTGAAAGTTGCATAGCAGTTTTTGTTTCCAACGTGTATGATACAGTTAACTCCTCTTAATCTTCCTCTTTTGGTGTTGTATTTCGCGCTATATTCTGCGGTCTGAACTGTATTTCAGTAGTGTGTCATTTTTCTTTAGTCTTTTTCTGACCTACTATAGTGTATTTTTAATTAATTTTAATGAACTGGCGGTGACGTTTTTTTTTTTTATCCGTGACATATATTAGTTTTTTTGTTATTAATTATTTTTTTAAAATTATTCTGCGGCTCGTATCATTCCTTCGAGACAATAAAACGCACAATATGAAATAACACCTCCAGATTCCCCCTCCTTTTATCAACCCCCCCTTTTACAATTCCAATTCGCTGGCGATAGTAATGATGATATTATTGCTATTATTATCGTCACCATTACTTTTATCTTTTACTTTACATCCCCTGCACCTTTTCCTTCCCCCTCCCCTCCTTATCCTTAACCTAAACAGGAATTCAAATTTTAGTATGATTTTACTACCGTCTCCCGCCTCTAATGTACCCATAATTTTCCCCAATCCCTTATTACCCGAATATGGCTGTTATAAGAATTACACTAAAACAGTAGATACAAAATATATTCTATAAAGCTCCATAGAGTTTAAGAAAAGGGGAAAGGAAAGAAAATTGAGATATAGAAAACGGGGAATCGTGTAAAACGGAGATATAGAAAACGAAGATGTTATAGAAAACGAGAAAGATTATGGGAGTTTTTTTTTTATATTAGAATTAACTTTATCTTCGATTGTAAATTGATGATTTTCCATTTATGAAAATGTCCTTTCGATTTTTTTTCTCCATTTTAAACTTTATTAGATAAATAGTATATGGAAAGGAAGATAGATTACGTAACATTTTGGAAAAGATCGAAAACACGTAAAGAAAACGAGAGAGAGAGAAACGGACTTACAGAAATGAAGTAAGAAATAAGAATAAAAAAAGAAATGAACACAGATAATACTGAAAAAGACAGAGAGAATGATTCAGTAATGTTAAAAGGGAGAGTGTGTAGCTGTATGGAGTTTTATTAGTTGTTAAATCGTGCCTTTTAGACATTGAAAAAAGTGTGTGATAGGTACCGCAGACTAACCTTGTATCGAGGTGTATTTTTAGACTTGAGATTATGTTTTTTTTTTTTTTCTTTTTTTTTTATTTTAGGATAATGGTATTGATAATATTGATAAGTTTAGCCTGATTGGCATTTTTACAACTAACCTCTTTTTAAAGTGTGGATATATATATATATATATACATATATATATATATATATATAATAACCGGCCGGATGTTAAAAGGCGAAATTGCAAATGGTAGTTCGATGAATTTTTTATGTCGAAAAAATAAGAAAAAAAACGAAAAAAAAACAACATATAAGATTCATTGAATTTAGAAAATATTTCTCTTTTCATGAAAGAACGTTGCGTGTTAAAATGCCTGTGATGCGAAATAAATGTTACTTAAAAGATACATTTAAAAAAAAGATACCCCCAAAAAAAGATATATACACATATTCTATATTTCCGTGTCTATTTTTAGATTTTAAATATCTAAGTCCCATTATGAACACATAAACTAAGGTATTAAGGAATGCTCTGTGTTCGATTATCCCGTTTAAGTTTTAAGACTTAAAGTAAAGTAAAAATTTGAAGAAATCATGAGTTTGTGAATAAGATTTTAACCTTAGGAGGTTAAGAATTCAACTTCACTTAACACACCGAACGCACATAATTGCACGCACATTTTGAGTGAAAGAAAGAGAGAGAGAGAGAGAGAGAGAGAGAGAGAGAGAGAGAGAGAGAGAGAGAGAGAGAGAGAGAGAGAGAGAGAGAGAGAGAGAGAGAGAGAGAGCAAAAGTATTAAAAGTCGTTATAGTGATTTAATGTTTAATCTAGAAAATAAATAAATTCGGTGTTTTTTCTTAATCGTCATTTAGAAAAAAAAAAATTAAGAAACGCAACAATATTGAACCCTCGCACAAAGACATCTAAGTCCATTTTATTATCAACTAGATAAAGTTGTTGCATGGGGTGATAAGTGTGACATATATTTTCTTTGCTTTTTTTGTAATTTATTTTATTGCTATTATTGCTTTCCAATATTTTTGTTTTTCATTTTTTTTCCATACTCCTTTTATCATATGTGTAAAGAACCAAGTAGCGATTACGTATTATTTTTTGTTTGTTTGTTTGTTTGTTTGTTCTATGGGTGATCTTAGCATCTAGTTTCTTTTCTTTTTTATTTATTTGTTGTCAATATTATCATTGTGACATCGACTTCCCAAGTATTCATAGATGTCATTGATCTCTTAAAAAAAAAAATGATCTTGAGTATGTGTATGTGTTTTGTCCTTTTAAAAAACAAACATATATTGTACCGTCCTTTTTTTTTAAATTCTTTTATTTAGATTTATGAATAGAGGATTTTCTCCTTATTGTTCTTCCATTTCTTTTTATTTTTTTCCTATCCATCCCACCTATATTCTTATATTCTATCTCCCATTCGCCAAAATTTAATACAGGTATTTCATTCTTTCTATTTTGTTTGTTGAAATCGATCTCAAATATATTTATATATGTATATATATATATATATATATATATATATATATATACATATATATATATATATATATATATATATATATATACATATATATACATACATATATATATAAATTTCCTACACGCGTAACCTCAGCTAATAATATTATACATACATATATATCTAAAAAAAATATATATATACATTCATAGAATAAAAAAAAATTAATAACCCCCTCAGATCTCAATTAATTTTGAATTCAAATATAATTCTCGACTCGTTATGTCATTTTGTTCCTTTGTTGTTTGTTATGATATTATTCTCTTAACTCTCATGGTTTATACTTTCCACCTATTTATCAACAACGTTTCCCTATTTACCTCAATAATTGCTAGTTGCTATGATCACCTTTCGCTGGAAGACTTCTCAGCAAAATATTTGTTTCAATTTAATCTTAGGATGTGATTTTTTTTTCTTTTTCTTTTTTTCTCCGAGGAAATAGCAAGAAGAAATAAGAATCTTAAGGATTTGGAAGAGCAAAAGTTAGTTCTATATAGGTATAGATTATATGTCTTAAAAAAATGGATATATAAAAAAAAGAAAAAAAATTATGTATTGGGAAGTTCATCTCCTTCTCCTCTTCCTTGCCTCCCCTCTCCTTCTCTCTCCCTCTTCCTTCATTCCATAAATAGGGAGTAAGAAGGGAGGATTTTCGGATAACGAGAGAGGGAGAAGACCCCCCCCCCCCCTTCCCATACACCCCCCCTACCGAGTCCCACCATCTTCCCACCCTTTGCAATTTTTTGTTTTGTTTATCAATTGATCTTATTCTCGTTCCATTTTTATTACTATTATCATTACATGTTTCTTTAGTCCTTAATAGTCGAATACATAAATGTGCATCCCACAAGAGTCAATAGTATTGTTCATAGGTGCTAAAATTAAGGCGATCCTCACGAAATTATTTCCTTACCTGTTTTTCCTTTATTTGGTAGGATTTAGATATTCTACTTATTATCATTGTTGTTATTGCTATTACTACTCTTCCGTAGATTTTTTTTTTCATTACTATTGTAGCAGCGCAGTTGCATGACGTCACGGATTATGACGTCACTGATGGGTTTTGACGTCAATATTAGAGAGAACATTTTTATTTTTCTGTGATTTCATACAATTGCCTCTGTATCAGTTAATATGTGTATGGGAGAGAGAGAGAGAGAGAGAGAGAGAGAGAGAGAGAGAGAGAGAGAGAGAGAGAGAGAGAGAGAGAGAGAGAGAGAGAGAGAGAGAGTGCAAGTAGACGGTAAAATGGTGATGTTTAAAGTAGAAATAACAACAAAAGTGATTATATATATATGTATGTATGTATATATATATACATATTATATATACGGTGAAAGGCAAAGAACAGCAAGTAGAACATGAAACAGTAATATGGTATTTTGACATTCACAACATCTAGTCATGATCGAGCACGAAAGCGCTACATAGATATAGAAAGATAAAAATGTTTTGCGAAAATCATGTGATGGTTTTATGTGAAATGACGATGCGAACGGGTATATAAAGGTTATAGAATAAAGATAAAAGAAGTAGAGAGATAAGAAAGACGTCAGGCGGAGGAAAGTATAGAATAAGCACCAAAAAAAAAAAAAAAAAAAAAAAAAAAATGGAACGGAGAGTGAGCGAAGAAGCGCTGACGGAGTGTGAGTGAAAGCTGGAGAGAGAGATGAAAGCAAAAGAACAACGAAAGGCGAAAATAGCTGTGGTTTCATATAGTGAGAATGTTTTAATCTTATATGCAGTTAAAAGGGGCTCAATAACCTTCGAATCAGTAAAAAATATAACTACCTTTTTAAAGTTTAGTTCATTTTCGAATGTGATCACCAACGCAGCGCAATCTCGACGCGCTGATTGGCTGATTCAACTTGGGGAAACAGCCAATCAGGGTCGCGCGGGATTTTTGGTCTTGTGAAGTCCCTGAAAATTGTTTTCTTTTAATAATTACCATTCTAATTAAAACATATTTGAATGATTAATGCTCTCTTGGGTGAATTTTTTATACGCGTAGAACGTTGAAACGTTTATATAACTAATTAGGTTAAGGATCGGAAAACAGTTAATTAAGGTTAGGATTAAGGATAGGTATGATATAATATTAATTAAAAAAGAAAAAGAAAAAAAAGTTGGTGCAGGAAACAAAATCACTTTTTTGAATAAGCGATCATTATTTTCATTATTCATTATTATTATTATTGTCATTATTATTATTGTTACTATTATATTTCTTTATCCTTCATAAGCATTTTGATATTCCAGTATTGATAACAAATAATTAAAAATAGAGACCCACCGACAGTTACCCACCGTTGGGGGGAGGGGAGGGAGGGGAAGGGGAGATCCCACCTAAAAAAAATATCATAATGATATATAATCCATTATATTATCATTATTATCTCCTAGTCTCTTTTTCTACTTGTTCTTTTTTTATTATCATTATCTTTCCCCCTCTTCTGCTTCCCCTCTTCGTGTTCCAAGAATTGATTTCTCCACCTTGTCTTTTTGTCTGTTAAGAAAAGAAAAAAGAAAAAAAAAGAAAAAAAAAATCTTGTTATCAATTATCATTAAAATTTCATCCTTTGTTTTTTTGTTGCTTTCATTTATTTATCTATTCTATTTCTTATCTAAGAGACAAGTGGCCATGAACAATGCTGGAATATCAAAACGAAAAGATATTGAAATGTTATCCTTATTAATTTATTATTATGCTCAATATCATTCTTCTATTGTCTTTTTTTCAGAAATGAAAACTATCATCTTTACTATTATCATCATTACTATTACTATTATTATTATTATTATTAGTTTTATTGCTACTACCATTATTACTATTATTAATATCATCATTGCTCTTATTGTCATTTTCAATATTACTATCACTATCATTATCATTATTATCTCTCACATGATCATTATTAATCATTATCAATATTATTAATAGGAGGTAAATAAGCTTATTGCTGCTGAGTAGACTATAATTATATGTAGATACACACATTATGTTTCTGTAAAGACCTTGGAGTCATGAATTATATAACGATATGAGTTATCAAAGAAAAATGTTCTTTTTATAGTTCGCAAGAAAATAAGATTGTCGTAAGATTGGAAGGAAAGATTAATAATATGAAAATGAATTAAAAGAAAAAAAAAGAAAGAAAAGACTGCGTTATGTTTTATGAATGATACGAAACGAATACGATTTTTTACAGATGAAGTAAATATAAAGAAAAAACGACGATAGATTGAGGAATGTTTTGCTCATTAAGAACGTACGAAAATAAAAAATAGGCGATAGATACAAGGTCGAAGTCAAGAAGCGACGAAATCGAACAAAACTTTACCGGTTCGGACAAACGATGACTGTGAAATGGTAATGATTGTGAAAAAAAATGACTTCTTCATTTTCTTTTTTCGATTGGTCATTAAGGTAATGGTGATAATGATGATGTTACGATAAAAACGATTGCAATATAACGATAACGAAGGTAGGGTGGGGATAAAAAGGGTGATGATGATAAATGCGGCGATAGAATTGTCTGTCTTTCCTCAAGAAAAAAAAATAAAAATAAATAAATAAAATAAAACAATGTGGACAAAGGAGTGCATGGAATTTTACAGGAAATGCGAGGAACAAAGAAATGATTTTATATTTCATCTTTTTTTCTTTTCTTTTCTTTTTTTATCAACAAAGAAATTCAGTGTTGATGTGTGCGTGTATGATTGTGGAAAAGCTTGTATGAGGGAGTAATTTAATTTTTGTTTAATCAAGAAAACATAACAATATTTGAAAACACACACACACACACACACACACACACACACACACACACACACACACACACACACACACACACACACACACACACACACACACACACACACATGAAACGTGTCGGCATGCAGGCAGTATTAGCAAAAGAAGAATAGTGCATTATGAGATAGTTTGACAGAGACTTTAACCAACCCATAGGTGTTATAATGGGTTGGTATTCACAAACAGACTAAAACCAGCCTTTAGGAGTGAAACATCGAGCTGGCATTCACAAACAAGACTTGAACTAGCCTTTAGGAGTGAAACATCGAGCTGGCATTCACAAACAAGACTTGAACTAGCCTTTAGGAGTGAAACATCGAGCTAGTACTCACAAACAAGACTTGAACTAGCCTTCAGGAGTGAAACACCGAGCCAGTACTTACAAAACAGACTTAGACCAACCCCTAAGAGTAAAACATCGTGTTGGTATTCACAAAACAGACTTGAACTAGCCTTTAGGAGTGAAACACCGAGCTAGCACTCACAAACAAGACTTAAAGTAGCCTCCAGGAGTGAAACACCGAGCTAGAACTCACAAACAAGACTTAAACTAGCCTTCAGGAGTGAAACACCGAGCTAGCACTCACAAACAAGACTTAAACTAGCCTCCAGGAGTGAAACACCGAGCTAGAACTCACAAACAAGACTTAAACTAGCCTTCAGGAGTGAAACACCGAGCTAGTACTCACGAACAAAACTTGAATTGACCTCTAGGAGTGAAACATCCAGTTATTACTCACAAACAAGACTTAAACTAGCCTCCAGGAGTGAAACACCGAGCTAGCACTCACAAACAAGACTTAAACTAGCCTTCAGGAGTGAAACACCGAGCTAGTACTCACAAACAAAACTTGAATTAACCTCTAGGAGTGAAACATCCAGTTATTACTCACAAACAAGACTCAAACTAGCCTTCAGGAGTGAAACACCGAGCTAGTATTCACCAAACAAACTTGACCCAACCTTTAGCAGTGAAACATCTAGCTGGCATCCAGAAACAAGTTTTAAACTAGCCTTTAGGAGTAAAACTTCGTTCTGGTATTCACAAACCAAGCAATAGGAGTGAAACATGCTTGCATTTGCACAAACTATCCACAGAACATGATTTACATTTACAAGTGAACAAGACAGAACACATTAACTTCTACAGATAAACAAGAGAAATAGGGAACATCAGGCTAAGTCCAGATAGAATATGATCAGATCTAAGAAAAGGATTTCATAATTGCATGTTTGTTGTTATTCACATTATTAAGAAAAGGTATAGAGGAAAAAAAATGATGAAGGATGCTTCTGCACAGAGCGTGTGTATTTGAACTTGTTGAATTGAGAGCCGAGGCGACGCGTATGACTATAAGAATTCCAGGAATTTTTGCGTTTGAATTGTGATAGTTTATTAAAGATGTTTGTGTTATTAGTGTTACGCAAGAGTGTGTATAAAACGAAGGGAAAGCATAGGTATAGAGAAAGAGATAAACGTGATTTATAAATAGAAGGTAAAGGCAGCAAGAAATGAAATGGAATGTTGAAACTGTAGGATCTTAGGAATGGAAAAACAGCAACAACAGAAAACGAGAATTTACGAGGGAGAAACAAAATATTAGGGGATACTTAAACTAACGGGAAATGATGTGGCAAATACTTGTACGTTAGCATGTGTGAGTGTGCAGTGCATTTACGAATTATATATGTCTTTTTATATATGTCTTTTTTCCAGCAGAATGTTGTATGGCGTAATTAACAAGTTCCCTATTGATTGTTAGATTAAAATGTTGAATGTAGCTGTAATGTTTCTTTTTTTATTTTATTTTTTTGTCAGGAGGGGCAATTAATCATTGTCATGAGATCGAAAAGATTGATGGTAATATTCAGCGATTTATTGAAATTCACGAATTAAGCTCAGAGGAAGATTTAGTGATTGACTGATGTTGAATATTGCGAAAGGAATTACGAATGAACGAAAAAACGTAAAGTTATTAACAGTTAAACAATGAAAGCGACGTAAGAATTACACTATAAATACACATTATCTTGAGAAAATAAGCAATCATAATTTGGAAATACACACGAAGACATTCATACTAATTGTTCTTTGCAATTGATCCTCAAAGAAAGGAGATATTCGATCATTGATAAGGAATGAAAGCTTTAGATTATGAGAAAATTGAATTGAAATACAATTTTTTTACTTGATCAGAAGTAAAGTCTGCGTGCGTATATTTTTTCATAATTGTTAACGTTTTCACTTTTTTCATTAGCAAATACGGAATATTCATTTTTTTTTTAGAAAGAAAGGGGAGCAAGAGATAGAGAGTGAGAAAGAGAGAGATGATACAACGAGTGAATTAGAGATATAAAATAACAAAAATAAAATAGAATTAGTCTTAAAAAAAATAAATTAAGGTAAATTTAAGGACAAAACATGAACAAGAAAAAAAGGGTATACGAATTTTAGCTTAATTCTCTGGTTAAAAAGGAGAAGACGTAGACTGTAAGCTCGAGATTACCTATAGATTAGCCAGCAATTTAGGCCTTAAGGATCTTTTCAATAAGTCTTATTTCCTTCATGTCTCTAGGAAAATAAGTCTTTCTGAAACCAAACTTTAGGCTTATTTTTGGGCTGGTAATTCTTTTTATTTATTTATTTTTTCTAGGTAAAGTAGATAGCCAAGAATTCAAAATTAGAAGTTTCATGAGAGAGAGAGAGAAAGAGAGAGAGAGAGAGAGAGAGAGAGAGACTGTCTTAGAGAGAGAGTGAGAGAAAGAGAGAGCGAGAGAGAGCGATTGAGACTGTCTTAACAGTTCCCAAAAGCGCTTGTCTTGAAGGGGTTCTAGAATGTGAGCCTTGGTTTGTGGATATAGTGAACCTTTCGGACAAACATCCTAAGGATCTATTAGTAAGAATCTATTTCTTTGTCATCCTTTGCTCCTTCTTAGTGAGCTTTTTCTTTTTCTTTCCTTTGGTGGAGAATAATTGATCGTAACAATATATATATATATGTATATATAGATGTGTGTGTGTGTGTGTGTGTATGTGTGTGTGTGTGTGTCTATATGTATCTATATATATATCAGATAAAGAGGCGTATAGAATCTTATCAGTGCATCACCGTGTGTTTAAATATATCAGTGAAAAAAATGAAAAAAAGTGTAAAAAAAGAAGAGCGGGACAACGAAATGAAAAGCCAAAAGGAATCGCCATGAAATCGATTGAATCTCCTAAGTCACTCGTGTGTCAAAGTTAGGTCGAAGCTAGTCGAAATATTAAGGTGTTCAATATCTACGCTTCTATCACTATTAATCTAGTCAAGAATACAAGCTATAAGTGTCGTAAATATGTCATTAAAATCGAACATTCTAGACGGGTTCAAAAATGCAATAGATAAAAGAGAGAAAAAAATAAAGGAGAATAAAAAAAAATAAAAAAAAACATTTTCCGAGTACCATACCGTCGTTTTTTCATTGCAATTTCACTGCTAATTGATTCAATTATTGTCCATGCAACACGAACGAGAATAAACATAGCAAAGAAAACGAGAAGAAAAGAACTAGAAGAGGGGGGACATTTTCAAGGTTAAACTATTGATTTTCTCTCTCTCCCCCTGAGGGGTAGGGGTAATGGGGGGGGCAGGGGAGGTTAGGTAAGGGAGGGGGAGAGAGAGAGAGAGAGAAAGGGGCAAAGAGCATAGGAGAAAACTATAGCAGGAAGGAGGGCAGAGAAAGATAGATAGAGAATGAGAGTTGAAAGACCGAAAGAGAGAGAGGGAAAAAAGACAGAGAGAGATAGAGAGATATATAAAGAGAATAATAGCGAAAAAAAGTTTATGAATATCAGAAGAGAAAGAAAGAGAAAGATGATGAAAAAAAGAAAAAGAAAGAGAAAGAGAGAGAATATAAGTAAAGGACAAGGGAAGTGAAAGGGATCCGATCTATAATAAACAACACTGGCTCCCTCTGTCCACATGGCTTTACCGGCGTGGCTTTTTCTTTTTTATTCTTTCTTTCTCTCTATTTTTTTTTGTCTTAGGTGAGTCACAAGCGGGAGGGAGGGAAGGAGGAAGAGTGAATAGGAAGGAAGGAAGGAAGGGAAAGAGGAAGAGTAAATAGGAAGGAGGGAAGGAAAAAGAGTAAATAGGAAGGAGGGAGGGAGGAAGAGTGAATAGGAGGGAGGGAGGGAGGGTAAGTAGAAAGGAGAGGGAGAGAAGGATTGAGGGAGAAAGGGCAAAGGAAGAAAAGAAAACAGTCAGCACACAGATATGAATTTAGGAATGAGGGAGAGATAGGCAAATAGAAAAAGAAGGGAGAGCAGGAAGGAGTGAGAGAGAGAATGAGAGAAAGAGAGAGAAGAGAATGAGAGAGAGAAAGAGAGAGAGAGAGAGAGAGAGAGAGAGAGAGAGAGAGAGAGAGAGAGAGAGAGAGAGAGAGAGAGAGAGAGAGAGAGAGAGAGAGAGAGAGAGACCCATTGATTTTCAAGGGCAGAGTGAGCGTGTTACCGGAATAGGGTGAAGGGGGGGGAGGGGTGAAGGCGGTTAGGAGTGAGGGGGGTTTAACCTATTGGGTAAAGAGGGGATGGGGGGGGGAGGAGGGGAGGCTTTGCATGATACTGACAGGAATTCATAGGGAGGGGGAGGGTGGGGGAGGGTAGAGGGGGCTTGGATATGGGAATGAAGCTATGAGAGAAGGGAGAGCGAGAGATAGGAAGATCAATAAAGAGAGTGCGTGAGAGAGAGAGAGAGAGAGAGAGAGTGAGTGAGTGAGTGATAGAACGAAAGAGCGAACGAGAGTGAAAGACACAGATAAAAGAAAAAAGAGATAGCGAAAGAAAAAGAGAACATCACAAGACGTAGAAAACGAAAAAATAAAAGAATAAAAAATAAACACACGCAAAACAACAACAGCAAATCTCCCTTGCTTTAAAACAAACAATCATTTCCAAGTGCCAAAACAAAACGATAAACGATAGAATCTCGAATGCAGGAATTTGACAAGCGAAAATTGACAATCCATCTGTCAACTCGAATGCAGTCTTGTTCGATTGACTGTTTCAGAATTGTGCAATTGTGCAAGAAAGGTAGATAAACACACGATGATGCACGGGGCCGATTAGCCACGCCATGCTGATAGGTCGTTTTTCTTCTCCTTCTTCTTCTTCTTAATTATTATTATTCTTTTGATTATTATCATTCTTTACTGTAGTACTTAGATTGTTTACGATAGCGAGTGTATTGCAGGGAACCTTGGCCACATGGGTATTAGGTAAAGGAGAAAGGGAGAAAGTGTGTGTGTGAGAGAGAAAGAGAGAGAGAGAGAGAGAGAGAGAGAGAGAGAGAGAGAGAGAGAGAGAGAGAGAGAGAGAGAGAGAGAGAGAGAGAGAGAGAGAGAGAACGAGATAGAGAAACAAGAAAGAAAGCGAGAGAGAGAGAGAGAGAGAGAGAGAGAGAGAGAGAGAGAGAGAGAGAGAGAGAGAGAGAGAGAGAGAAAGAGAGAGAGAGAGAGAGAGAGAAAAGAAGATGAGAAAGAAATGAATGGGAATGAGACGACCCTCCTTTCACAAAGCCGCGGTTAACAGCATGTCAGCTTTAAGAACGTTGATTCCAGTGTTGCTACCCCCCACCCCCACCCCCCTACACCTCTCCATCCCTTCCTCTTTCCCTACCCCCTTTCCTCTCCTTTCCTCTACCCCTCTCCCTCCCCCCCTCCCCCTACCCCTTTCCATCCTTCTCTCTTTCTCTATCCCTCTTCATCCCTCCCTATTCCACTTTCCACCAGCCTTTAGTCTTCCTCTCTACCCCTTCCTTCCCCTTTCTCGCGTCCTCTCCTCCCTCCTCTCCCTCTCCATTTCCTACCTTCTCTCTCTTCCCCCTTTTCTTCCCTCACCCCCTCTCCTTCCCTCCTACCATCTACTCTTCTTCTTGCATCCTTCCCCTTTGTATTTATCCCCCTCACTTTCTCCCTTTTTTTCTCTCTCTTCCTCTCCTATTCCTTGCATCTATCTTTCTCCTTTCGTCTTCCTCATCCTAGTCACCCATACCCTCCAAACCCTTTTATTTCCCCTCATCCTAAATTCTTCCCTTCATCTTCCCCTCATCCTACCCATCCTCCCTTCCTCCTATCCTCTCCCCTCAGCCTATCCTTTCTCTCTTCATCTCTCCCCTCATCCTACCCTTCCTCCCTTCATCCTATCCTCTCCCCTCAGCCTATCATTTCTCTCTTCATCTCTCCCCTCATCCTACCCTTTCTCCCTCCATCCTCCCCTCAGCCTATCATTTCTCTCTTCATCTCTCCCCTCATCCTACCCTTTTTCCCTCCATCCTCCCCTCATCCTAACCTCATCCTCCCCACTCCCCCTCCCCCTCCTCGCCGATTACTCTTTCCTCGTTGTTCGCCATGCGTCATGCACTTCCAGATCTTTCGGTAGAATTCTTGATTATTGATTTCTTTTCACGTCGAATTCCTTCAATACCGTTATTGATTATGATTGTAATTACGATTACTCTCAGTAACGATAATGATGATAATTTCTCCTTCGCTTCACGTTTTTTTTTTTTTTTTTTCAATTTCCATTCAGATTTCGAATGATTCAGAAGACATTGCGACTGTCATGCAGCTGTAATGGGGATAAGAGGGGTAAGGGGGGTAAGGGGGAATAAGGGGGAGAGGGAGAGAATGAGAAAAAAAGGAAAAAAAAACAAACGCATACCCCGACATTGGCAACACTGGAAAATCGTGGTCGTATCTTGAGGTCGTCTTTGTATAAGAGTGGAAAGTTGCCAAGTATAGTATTTCTATAAAAAAAAGCATATATAAAATATATTTTCGTAAAAATACCTTAAAAAAATATACACAAATGAATGATAAAATCCAAATAAACCATAACAGTGAGACAAGTTTAAAAAATCAAAAAAAAAAAAGTTCTATACATAAACAAAAACAAAAATAAACAAAAAAAATCATGAGAGTGTGTTTGTGAGTGCATGAGGAAATTGTGAGTAACATGAATAAGGTAAGGGAACCGGCTGCCTGAGTAAATAACACAGTGGAGAAAGAGCAAGCGAGCGAGAGCATGAGAGAAAGAGAGAGAGAGAGAGAGAGAGAGAGAGAGAGAGAGAGAGAGAGAGAGAGAGAGAGAGAGAGAGAGAGAGAGAGAGAGAGAGAGAGAGAGAGAGAGAGAGAGAGAGAGAGAGAGAGAGAGAGATTCATATTTAAACAGAAAGAAAGACAGACAGAGATCGATAAATATATAGAAAGAGAGAAAGATCAATATATAGAAAGAGAGAAAGATGGATAGATATCTAGAAATAGAGAAAGATAAGTAGATATATAGAATGAGAGAAAGATAAATGGATATATAGAAAGAGAGAAAGATCACTTTACATATAGAGGAAGAAAGAGAAAGAGCAAACGCAGGGAACAAAACGACCGAAAGAGAGAAAGAGAAAACAAAAATAGAAGATTGAAAAAACGTAAAAAATATGAGGAAAAGACAGACAATTTCTTATAGGAAAGAATAAGCAAAGAAAGATCCTAATCGAACCATTGAATGATATGCATAGGTTAATCCATCAATGTCATGCTAATTTTTGCATGACATATCGCGCGTAAAGGTTAAACAAAGCGAGGAAAGATAACCGTAAGATGAACAACATTCTCTTAATTTCTAGGGATTATTACAATTATCATGGGACTATGACCTTAACCATTTCCCCCCCTCCCTCTCTCCTTCCCCCTCCCCTATCCCCCTCTCCATTACTATCCCTCCTCTCTCCCTTCCATTGCTATCTCTCCTCACCCCTGCCTCCCCCACCCTACCCCTTACCTACCACTCTCTCTTTTAACCCTTTCTCTCCCCCCCTCTCATCTCCCCCCCCTAATAACCTTCAAAACTCCCCTCTCAGATCTCCCCCCTCCCCCTCCCCCAATCCCACCCCTACACCCTCGCGATATTCTGTCTCTCTCTACGAAACCGGAAATAATAACCAATGACATTTCAGCAAATACAGAATAATAATATCGATAATAATAATAACAATAATGATAGTCATAATCAACTACAACATGATGATGAAAACAAGAGATAAATAGGGAAGACTGAATGATAACGTCACCGAAAACTGGATCCATTATAGACGCGAGAGCAGAGCCGGCCGGCGTGTAGAAAGAGAGAGAGAGAGAGAGAGAGACCTCGTGAACGCGTGGGTGTTGGGGGGCGGGGGGAGGAGGGGAAGAGGGATAGGGGGAGAAGGAGGGGTTGGAGGAGGGTGGCGCGAAGGAGGAAGAGGAGGAGGAGGAGGGGTAGAAGGGGTAGAAGGGGTAGAAGGGGGGAAGAGGGGAGGTCGGTAGTAGGGGAGTAAATGAAAGGGAGGAGCGAGAGAGTGAGAGAGAGAGAGAGAGAGAGAAAGAGAGAGAGAGAGAGAGTATGGGAAGAGAGTAAGATCAATGCTTTGGCGTTACGGCGGAGGTCACGGAGTCCGCCAGTACGGGAAAGTGACAGTGGAGGAGCGGGTGGAAGCGGTGGTGGAGGAGGTGGAGAGATTGAGAGGAGATGGAGATGGAGATTTTGAGGTGGAGAGGAGGTAGAGAGAGGGCGGAAAGTAGTCGAGGAGTTGGGAGTGGAGAGGGAGGTGGAGAAGGTGGAAGTGGAGAGGAGGAGAAGGAGTGGCAGTGAAGGAAGAGGGAGCAAGAGGAGGAGAGAAAAGAAGGAAGGTTAGAGGAGGAGAAGGAGGAGAGGAGAAGGAATGCAAAGCTTTCCCCTTTCTCCTTCTACCCTCCAGGGAAACCCTCCTCTTCTTTCTTCCTCCTCCCCCTCCTCCTCCTCCTCTTCCCTCCTCTCCTCCTTCCCCCCTTCTTCTTCCCAAACTCCCCCTTTCCTCCCCTTCTCTCCATCTGCTTCCACGATAGAATGAAGAGGACAAAAAGAACGAGAGACGAGAAGAGAGAGATAGATAGATAGACATAGAGAGAGAGAAAGAGATAGAGAGACAGAGAGAAAGAGATAGATAGAGAGAGAGAGAAAGAGATAGATATATATAGAGAGGAAGAGAGATAGAGAAAGAGAGAGATAGAGAGAAAGAGATAGAGACAGAGATAGATAGATAGATAGAGATCATTTACTATTGCAAACAGGCTCCACATGAGAAAGGGAAATTAGCATTGGCTTGTGGATCAGTGTGTGGAAAACGACTCCACTTTGCTACAAAGGGCGTGGCGGGAGAGGGGGTAGGGGGGTAGAGAGGGGGGCTAAGCAAGGGACAAGGGAGAAGGATAGGGAGTTAGGGGAGGGAGGGTAGGGGAGGAGGAGGAGGTGGAGTAGGAGGAGGGAGGGAGAAAGAAAAGGCAGTAGCGGAGGAGGGAAAGGAAGGAAGTAGAAGAGAGGGGAAGGGAGAGGGAGGGAGGGAGGGAGGAAGGGAGGGAGGGAGTAGGAGGGAGAGGGATAGAAGGTAGAGGAGAGAGGACGCTAGAGGAGGGACGGAAGGGGTAGTAGGGGTGGGAGGAAGAAAAGTGAGTAGGGAGGAAGTGACAAGGAAGGTTGGGGAGTAGGAGGGGAGGGGGGAGAGGGTAGAGGGGGGGAGAAGACGTGTGCTTGCCTGCTTGCGTGCCTTTGTTCACATGAGGGGTCACGGGGAACGAATGCAGACGAAATAGAAAACGCGTTTCATTGCAAATGTTGCGATAATTGTAATAATTCTGATAGAGAGAGAAACTATAGATTACGAAAAGAGAAATACACATTGAAAGAGAGTAAAAAAAAAAAAAGAAATAAAAAAACACGGAATGAACGAAACAAGAGGATGGACAAGCGTAAATAAAGACGAAAGATAATATGATAATAAAACGAGAATAAGAAGATAAAACGGTAATAATGCATCATAAGCGGAATAAACATAGATAACAATTTAAGTCTACTTCGAATTCAAATTCTAGTCAACGAACGAGGGGCAAGAAAGCAAAGTAGAAAAAGAGACGAAGACGAATGACAGAAAAGAGAGAAATAAGAAAATGGTGAAGGAACGTAATGATAAAACCCTAATGAATGAAGTGAATAAGACATGCATAATGTACTAACCTATTTTAAATAAGATGCACGTCTTCAAGGTAACTTAGATACTCAAGGAACCCTTAAGCTAGATACAAAAGAATATATGTCTAAGTAACATATGTTCTGACAAAAATATTATCATATATATATTTACATATATATAAATATATATATTTGTACATGTATATATGATGTGTGTGTGTGTGTGTTAAAAAAAAACTTTTACCGATGAATCCAAAAGGGAATAGATAAGAATAGATTAAGTTTAGGTGAAGAATATAAAACCAAAAACTTATAAGAAAAGAACATTGGTTTTGTATTGAAGAACGTAATTGAAACTGGTTTAGATCGCTCTGAAGACAAGACTCGACCAAGAAGAAAATCGAATCCTATTATTATTTTTTTTTATTTCTCTTATTCAAATTCCCCTTTTATAACCGTTTTAAGATAAGCTTTTAAGTATATAGTATTGGATACCTTTATCATTCAGTGCTTTTTTATTTGTCTTTATTATTGATTTAATTAAACCTCCTATTTGCAACAAGACAGAATTCTTTATGGCTATGCAGTAGAGTAAGTCTACATACTTATATAAGTACATATCACAGCATATTTAGGCGTATTGATATAACGAATAGCGTTGACAAGTGGATGGTTTTGATCGAGTGACGTCACACAAGTATTCGACAGTTGGCAGACCTTTGGTAGTGACGTCATAAGATTTTAACCCGGTGATTGGTTAATTTTCAGTGACGTCATAAGATTTAGCCCGTTGATTGGCTGATTTTGAGAGACGTCACGTGGTGATTAGCCACTGATTGACATTATCGAGGAGCTTCATACGGTCGCTGGCCAGTGATAGGTTTATTCGAATGACTGCCCACGGCCGGCGGGTGTTCTGATTGGTCTAATCGAATAACGTCATTAGCGGTTGATTGGTTAACGAGTGTGACGTCACGTGATGGTCATCCCCTGATAGGTTTAAGTTCATGACAGTCACAACTCGCCATCTTTGTCTTCTGTTTCATCAAAAGTGTTTCAAAAATCTCAACGACATTGCTCGAAAATGTTGCATTTTTTTTTATTGATTTCCTTTGCTAAACAGACAAGGATGATGAAAGTTACCGTTATGCCAATTTTGAAATGCTTGACTGCAATGAACCGGAATGAATCAACATTTCAACTTACCTTTGTGATTTAGTGATCATTTCCTCTTTCTTTCAATATAAATGCAAGTGGTTTTGGTTTATAAGAAACGATGTTGTGAAGGTTATTCTAAAAACTCAATAATTTTCTTAAAGGATATTAGAAGGAAAGAGAACACATTCGTAATTCAAAACCTTATTATTACTTTTTTCATTTATTCATAATTCCCTCACTCACATCGGGTATTTCTAAATATTAAAAAAATTGAGAAATATTAGATCTAAGAGCAAATAGTGAACACAATAATAAGAACGAACTTATGAAGTCTGTTTCATATAAGCCAAGACCATTTTTATAAATGCAGTTACCATTATTAACTCATAAGTCTATCTTTTCTCTCTTCTGTTATATTCCACGTGTATTTGTTTTTTTGTTTTTGATTTTTCCCTTTCATTCTAGTTCTTAAACTTCTCGAGATTTCTTATATTCTTCTGAAAAATAAAAGATAGTTTTAAGGCTATTTAGAATTCATTTTTTCTCTCTAATAGTTTAGCACGTTTTACTATCAAAGATATGATTATTAAGTAATGTTCGTCCATTAATTTTTAAAACATCTGAACAGTTTATGTTTTTCGTATCATATAACAAACCGACATACTTATATTAATCTATTTAAAATATCTATAAACAGTAAAGTTAGCTTATTCAGGAAAGGCCTAATTTTTTTTTCTTCTTCTGGGTAATGGCTGCTATAGGCCTATTTTTATTACCATTCACAGCTTATGATTAATAGCTGATAG
>NW_028234421.1:25967360-25979860 GCF_977035675.1 Penaeus japonicus
CTTTTTTTTTAATACAGAGTGATCTTTACCGAGAAAGCTTCAAAGGCATTTTATGGGAGAAAAAAAAAATATATATTTCAATGAAAAGTGGATAAAGGTGGATACAACTAGGCCATTTTGTGTTCAAGAAAGAAAGTGGACGAGTGCCGTTTCAAAAAAAAAAAAAAAAAAAAAAAAGCTTATGTATGACTTTGATCTTCTGTGTGTATAGGACTCTGTTTTGGAAAGTACTTTGTGTCTGTTTGTAAATGTTTCGATCTTCAGGTCGTTTCGTTTTATCTAAAGTAGTATTTTTGCGTGACCGGATTTGTTTGTTTGTTTAAGGGAGAGAGGTGTGTGTGTGTGTGTGTGTGTGTGTGTGTGTGTGTGTGTGTGTGTGTGTGTGTGTGTGTGTGTGTGTGTGTGTGTGTGTGTGTGTGTGTGTGTGTGTGTGTGTGTGTGTGTGTGTGTGTGCGGCTACATATTCTTGACTATCTACTATAAGCCTTACGTATATCGTGAGGAAATCTGACATTGCCTCAGCCGAAGACTCTACAAGTCTGCAAGCGAGGCAAATCAAACCAAATCCACATGGTGTGTTCTCTACGCTACACCCTTCCACCTCATCTCTCGTATTCCTCATTTCTTTTACCTCTCTCTTTATTTTTGCTCTTCTTCTTTTCTCTCTTCTTCCCGTCCGCCCACTCGCCATTGCCCTCTCTGTGTCTTTACCTCAAAAATGGCGGGATAGAAAGAGTGGATGAAAGGGAAGATGAGAAGGCGAAGAAAGAAGGAGATAAAGATGGGTAGATGAAGATGGGAACGCAAGAGGAGCTGGGAAAGTAGGTTTATAACAGACCATGTGGGAGAGAGAGAGAGAGAGAGCGAGCTTTTTGTCAATAGACGAAAGTTCACAAACTAATTTTTTGCCCGAGTAGTTATCAAGACATTTTTTCAACTTTTTTTTTATGTAGAATTATAGTTCATAGATTTCAGATATTTCATTCTATAGATTTTATCCGCCCTAAAAAGTTAGGCTAGGATAATGGATAACATATAATATATATATTTTTTTTAATAAGAGGATATTAGATTTCCGAAAAAAAACTTAGGTTTAAGGCCTTTTCATCACCATCATAACCTTAAGAATGGTGACCTTTTCCCTATATATATGAAGGCGAATGCGAGGGTTACTGACGTCAGAAGATCCAGTGACGTCACTAAGTTAAAATGGGATGGAAGATATCTTGCTGAAACTAGGAACATTTTGCTTGATATATGAAATGTAGACAATCAAATGAACACTTCTAGCGGAAATGCGCTAACGATAGCTAGAAAAAAATGACAATCAGTACATAGCAACAAGGATATATGGCGGGACGGATCTGGTCTTCTGTTTGTTATGGCTCTCGGAGGGGCAAACATGCATTTAGGAAAAAGACACCATTCCTCTGGTCATAATGGTGATGATGGTGATGATGATGATGATATCCAATGATGATGATGACTTACGATGATGAAGATATTCGACGATACAATAACTGTATTTTCCCTATCAGCGTTCAGACAAATCGGCCATTTTCTTTACCCGCTTACAATGACGAATGCAGGACTGTTTTTGTTCTTATTTTTGTTTAATCTGTTCTGGAGGGGTGATTGTGACCGGGTAGAGAGGGTGATCTGTCGAATGATGGTGATGATGGTGAACTCACTATACATTCATCTACGCAGACTGCTATCTTTGTCCAATTATACTGGCGAATGCAAGAACAATTTTTTTTTTTTTTTTTTTTTTTTTTGTCTTGGAGGGGCGAGTGTGATGAGGCAGAGATCGTGTTTTGCGTGATGATTGTGATGAAACTGATGACTTGACAGTGACGATGATAATGACAGTAATGAAAATGACAAACAGAGAGTAATTGACTCTTATAGTGATGCTCATAGTGACGTCACGAATTATAGTGACACCATATCAATAATGCCACTTGTAAGACCATAGGAATCACACATAATGTAATATTGAGTCTCAACTCAACAATACTTTCACCATCATCATTATGCAGATCACTATATCACCTCTTCACGCACCATCACTGACGAATGCAGAATCACCCATATGGTGACCTGGAGGGGTGAGTGATGGTGCAGGGAGATGGTGATTTGCATAGTGATGGTGACAGCGATAATGACTATAAAATAACTATATAAATAACGACAATGATTGTGATGATGTAAAGATTAGCATGATGATTGATGGTGACTTTGAAGATGATGGCAATTTAGGATAATGATTATAGTGATGAAATGACTAGGCTAACAACACTGATGATATGACAGTGAGGATAATCATGACATGACGATGAAAGACATGTAGGAGGAAAAAAATAGTGGGTTTAAATACACCAAAAATAACAAAATAAAAAACAAAAACCAAAAAAAATGCTGACGGTGATGATGAAAAGAAGATAATAGGAAAAGACATAAATAACGAACGGAATGGAAAACGAGAAGATAATGAGAATAAAGATAATAATAACATACTAAAAATCCATTCTCTGGCAACCTTGACGAATGCAATAAGACTTTTTTTTTTAAATTTTTGTGTCGTCTTTTGGAGGATGTGAAGGAAGCCAGAGAGTGGATGTCGGATGTGTATTATTATCTTTCTTTCTTCTTTTGTATTTTCCTTTGCCATCTAAAAAGAATGTTATATATCTTTTCCTTTATTTTCACTTTTCGTTGTAACACCGTGGGATCGTATGATGTAAAACAAAACAAACAAACAAATAAACCGGCGATTTCATTTAAGGTTATTTGTTTGTTTTTTTGTTTTCAACATTGTTTCTCTTCTTTTCCTTCTTCTGTCTAAAACACGATATTTCTATTCCTATTTCAACTATTTTAACCTACGACTTTTATCATACTACTATTTTTCTCATTAATAGTTAAATCTTTTTATTCCTGCTATCATTACTACTATGGCTATTACTATTAATGATACTCCTACTACACCTACAGTCATGGTTATGACAGTAGCCGCGTGTGTACGTGTGTATGTGTGTGTGTGTGTGTGTGTGTGTGTGTGTGTGTGTGTTTATGTGTACTTGTAAACAGTATATTGAAATCAGGTGTGGTGATCACGTATAGTGACCTGTATAGGTTGAGTGATGGTGCAGGGAGATGGTGATTTGCATGATGGTGGGTAGTATAGATTTACATTTACATAGAGCAAGTTTTGAAACAAAGAATTTATATATATATATATACATATATATATATATATATATATATATATATATATATATATATATATATATATATATATATATAAAACGTTGGGATTATGTGATGGAATAGGCCTATTTAAAGATTATTATAGTGATAGAAATATGTAAGACATTTGAGCGTGGTTTTTATTGCGGTGTTTTTCTTCATTCTTTTTCTTTTTCTTTTTTTGAAATTTGGATAAATATCTTTTTCTTTCTCTGAACTCGCTCGCTTGTTTTAGATTTTCTGTGATCTAGAAAACATATTGGTTCTTGGGGAAATATTTATGATGATGATGATGATGATGATGATTGTGATGAAGATTATGATAATGACGATGGTGAGAAGGGCGATGATTGTGATGATTGATAGTGAGAATAGAGATGGAAATGGTGATGATTCATGATGATGATGATGAAGGTGATGATGATATTAACGGCCATGATTGTGATGCTGTTTTTTTTTTTTTTTTTTTTTTTTTTTACTAGAATGATGAAAATGATTGGTCATCAAAACTGAAAATGTAAGATAGTGAAAAAAATATAATGACAATTATGCAACGAAAAGGCGAGATAAATATGAAGATAGTGATAATTATCATTACATTTTCCTTTTTTATATACAAGGAACCCACAATATGCTTAAGTAAAAGATAAGGTAAATACTAGTAGACAAAATAAAGAATATCATATATACTAGAATGACAAGGATGTCTTTATATATGTATTTGTATGTATACATAAGGTATCTATGTATATATAAATATATATATATATATATATATATATATATATATATATATGTATGTATATATATATATATATATATATATATATATATATATATATATATATATACATATATATATATATATATATATATATATATATATATACATATACATATACTTACTTATAAATTCAGATGTAAGTATGGAATCGAATGTTTTGATTAGACTTAAGGAATACTTAACGTGTTTATCATAGAGGAAATACTATTAATCGAAATTATTAACTTTTAAGTTTTTATATGACTAGTGTGTGGCAAAGCGGAGGTAAACTTAGATTTTATTGCATGTTGCACAGACTGTAGCAATGCAACTTGCAGTGTTGAAGGAAAGTTGAATACTTTTATTCATTGTTATTATTTTTTGTTGCATTATTATCGTCGATTGTGGAGATTTTTTTGAATTTTGAAGTGATAGAGAGAGAGAGAGAGAGAGAGAGAGAGAGAGAGAGAGAGAGAGAGAGAGAGAGAAAGTGAATGATGATGATGTTGGTGGTGGTGATTATGATGATTATGGTGATGATGATGATGATGATGTAATGATGATGGTGGTGGATGATGATAATGTGATGATGATTATGGTGATGATAATGATGATGTTATGATTGATAACGATGACGGTGATTGATGGTGATGATGATGATAATGGATGTGATGATGAATGTGGTAGTGATGACGATGATAATAATGTGATGGCTGATGATAATGATGAGGATGTAATGATAATGATGATGATGTGATGATAATAATGATGATGTGATGATTGATGATAATGATGAGAATGTGATGTTGATGATTGATAATAATGATGATGATGTGATGATGATTGATGATGATGATGATGATATTGATGATAATGATGATGATTCTATGCACAAAATGTCCTTCAGCACAAAAAAGAGAAGAAATATTTAGGTATATATGTATATGTCATACCATGCAACAACGGACTACCGAAAGAAAGATATATAAAAAAAAATATAAGAGTTTTCACCTCGTGCCATCTATGTGATCTTGAAACAGAGAGAGAGAGAGAGAGAGAGAGAGAGAGAGAGAGAGAGAGAGAGAGAGAGAGAGAGAGAGAGAGAGAGAGAGAGAGAGAGAGAGAGAGAGAGAGAGATTACGCATAGGTCACACGAGGTCAAACCCAACTCAAACGCACAAATAAGCTAGACACTGTGACAGAAAGTCGAAAAATAAAAAATAAAACTTTCTAATCTTTATGGTTTTGCTATGACGATTAAATGCCAGTATTGAAGTGATATATAAGTGTGAAAAAAAGATGACGAAATATCGAAATACGTTAAAAACAAACAAACAAAAAAATCCTTTAATTATAGGAATGATCTCATTTACAAACTCAAAATAAGGGTAAAAAAAAAATAAATAAATAAAAAGCCTCACGCAAGGTCAGTAGAATCGTATTTCTCTCTCTATTCCGTGACCTTAAGAGGAACCGTTTTAGAGTAAGAGGAGACCATAACTGAAGCAGAGACGTGATATAAGTACCATAAGTCAGTTTGGGGAGAAAAAAGAAGCATGATATAGAAAAGGGGAGAAGGTGAAAATAAATGATAAAGGGGGGGAAAGATGGTGTAAATAGTAGGAACGGTGTAGAGAAGAAAGAAACAAAGAAAAGAAGAGAAAAAAACAGTCCTTTGGGACCCTAAAGAAGATGGAGAAGATTACGAATTTTGTGTGTGTGTTTTTCTGATTTTTTTTTTATCTTTTTTTTTCTTTGCTACGAGTATGCCTTCCCTCTCATGTAATTTCTTAATGCTATTAGCCTCGTCACTACTAAGCAGCAATGACCACGTAAATAAATAGTTGGGAAGTAGTATAGGCAAGTTTGACAACTTTTTATTTTTATTCTATTTTTTTCCTTCTGTGTTGAAGACGAAGCCCCTGATTGGTCTCTGGAAAATATGGGCAGCTTGGAAGATAACATCTGATTGGTTCCTCGAATGAACGCGATCTTGTGATTGGCTGTCGAGAGGAGAGATGCGTTGCAAGGCGTTATCTGATTGGCTGCATGTGATTTTGTAGGCGATTGTGTAGACTGCTCAGCTGCGATGACGCCATTTTGCCAAAGACAGCTGTCGTTGTCTAAAAGAGAGAGGTAAATCTCCCTGGAAAATGTAGAATTAAGTCCTTTCAATCTTTTGCTTCTCATCCCTTTTTATTCAGGAAGATAGATCTCTCTTCACTTTGTAGAAAGCTTGTATTTGATTTGTTTTCCGTATATATATATATATGTAGACATGTTTTCTCCCAAACTAGAGGGAAGGCTGATACTCGTACATGCGAAAAAGGAAATGCCACAACGAAGAAGTTGTTGGTAGGGAAGCGAAGAAGACGAAAGATACATTTTTAAAATGCCTACCAGCTAAAGGTATTGTGATGGCTACTCAGGTTGATCCACCAGTACAATTCTTGTGAGAAGGTTAGAAGAAATCATATCAGAAAAGGATTGCAGCTTTTGTCTCTTTTTTTTCTAATGACTATCAAACCAATATAGACCTAATTACCTAAACAACTTACCATAACTTCCAATAATGATAAACAAAATATGAACAGACCACTATGAGACTGGTTGAACAGGGCTGTGTTTCGTAGTCTTAAAACCGCTAGCAAGATTTGTTCAAAACATTTTTTTTTGGAATGGTTAACTAAATAATAACAAAAAAATATATACAAACTACAAAAACAACCCCATAACAGGAAATACAGAGATACAGACTCGATGCGTTTCCAAAAAGAAATCGTGCAATAGATTCTAGGACGACTCACCACTATACGCTCTCCGATACCATATACAGCGACGCGCCGTAAACAAAACAAAAGCGCATCAACTTTGGCAGGTTTGAATATCCTTTCGCTGCCCTCTGATACGATCGTCCTTCGTCCTCTTATACACCAGGGAAGGATCAGTTGAATAGAGACGAATTCAGTCATTTTTAGAGATGAATTTATGATAGACATAGATATATATATGTATATGTATATCTTTAATGCAGTGTGATAATGTTTGTTACATCGTAAGGGACTCTGTTTTGTATCCACTTTAGAACGCCATTATATATTGTGTCTTGCCCTCTCTCTCTCTCTCCCTATCAACCCTTATTTTATCTTATTTCATTTCTCGTATTTCTATCTTCACGGAGAACAAATTAACGTCGTCCGCTTTTGTCTCCTTTTAATCCTTCTCTCTTTCTTATTCCCTCATCACCAACCCCTAGCTCCTTCACTATCGCCTTATCCTTATTATCATTACGCATACTTCTAATCCTCTTCACTAATCCCTATCCTCATCCATCCCCCCCCCTCTCCCTCTCCCTCCCTCTCCCCTCTCTCTACTGTATCTCTTTGAATCATATTTCTATCACTATGTTCCCTACTTCTATCTCTCCCATTCCCTTTTCTCTCCCCCCCCCCTTCTCCCCTTCTCCATCACTCCCTCCTTCCTTTCAACGGGTCCTTCCCTGCGTGACTCTCATTGAAAACCATGAAAAGCTCAGGACATAGATGCTTGCGGCCCACGTAGACAGTGCCATGCGTTCGTCTTGCTTTTGTTTGATTGTTGTTTTAAGAAAAAAAAAAAAATGGCGTCTCAGCAGAGGCGTCCAGTGTCCAATATCCCCTTTCCCCCTTTTATCCCCTCCCTCCCTTTCCCTTTCCCTTTCCCTTACCCCCCACTACCCCACCCACCCCACCCGTCCCTTTTCAAAGCCTATTATATTAGGAAGCCTTATATTACAGTTATTATTATGGTTGGACAAAAGAGTTTCATTCACCATACCTCTATCTTCCTCTACGGTTAGTATTTTTGCTTGGTGACAACATCTACCTCAGCAATTGATTTCCCGGTTTCCCTTAAAAAAGGAGAGCAAAATTCCCCTTTTCTTTCATTGGCCTTTGTTTGATCGTTAGTTTTTTTTTCGTTTCGTTTCATTTCCATCAGCACGCTACAACCTTGCAATAGATTTTTGGGAATATATATATGGCCATTATTTACATCACAGTTGCACGCCTTCAATAGAATGCGGCGCGCTCGCAGGACCCTCGTCTTCTGCGGGATTCGGCGAGAAAACGCGTGATTCCGAGACCGTCTTTCGGGATTTCGTGTTTTTTTTCTTTTTTTTTAGCATTTTTCTTCTTCCTCTAAGCTCTCTTTTTCTTCTTCCCCTTTTTCTTCTACTTCTCCTTTCTCTCTTCTCTTTACTTCTTCTTCCTTTCTTCTGCCTCTTTCTCTTCTCCCTTTCTGTTGGAAACCGAAGGTCCTGGAGCAGCCATCTAAACTCACTCAAAAGAAGAACTAAAAAAAATGATAATAATAATAACAAATTAAAATTGTTATCAGCGCTGGCCCCGTGTGTTATTTCGTGTATGTGTTTTGGAAAACAAAGATATATATATTGTTATAAGTAAATAAAATAAAAGTCTCACTGTATGAATTTTTGCCGTTTTTTTCCCGCGATGGCAATTGTGTAGATAAATCATAAGATTGAAAACCTCGCTTAGTCTTACGCCTAATCTTATGTGTATCTTTTTTCATTCTTGTTTTTTTTTTTCATTGAATTTTCACTCGGTCTTGATCATTCATTCTGTGTAGGTAGATATTATTGTTTACTTTCATTTCCTATCATTTTCATCTACTCTTTTCTCTTCTCTAGTGTTTTTAGAGGGTCTTACCCCCCTCTCATTTCTTTTTTTTTTCTTTTTCTCATAGACTTTTTAGAGGCTGTAGGATGGCGAGGTAATATTATGTAGATGCTTTGTGGTGTACAGATATAGCTATATGGATAATTATATAGATATAGATATATTTAAAAACAAAAGGAAAACAAAACAAAATCGACGGGCACGTGGCACTGTTTACTTAACCGTTTAAACAAAATCGTCTTTCAAATAGAGAGGTACAAAATAAATGAATAAATAGATAAAAAATAATACAAAAATCTATATATATAAATAAAAAAAACATCAAAAAAATAAATCCGAAAATGTGTGCTAAAGGTGATTGTTCGATACTCGTCCAATCACAGTTCAGGTAAATAAGTACATGCTCTGATTGGTTCCTTTCTTAGCCAATCACAGATCAGGTAAATAGTTACATGCTCTGATTGGTACGTTTTCTTCCAATCATTGTTTAGGTACAAAGGCTTAGGAATTGAATGACTGAGTCGTGATAGGAGTAATAAATAATTATATAGGCCTATGCCTCATTACATAAGCCTATTTCTCATCTTAGATAACTGGAGTCAATACCAACGAATTCGAATTACGGGGAAAAATATATTAGGAAAAGACGAAATGATCAGGAAAATATACATACATCAATGGATTAAGATTTCCGCAAAAGTGACAAAGAAAAAGGGAAAAACAGCAAATGATTTTTCTTCGACATTCACTTATGTAAAACTTGTCACGACACAGTGATTTATGTCTAATAATGTGATACCCAAAAGTTCATTGACTTATCGATGTGCGATTAGATTAATCAGTTTCAAGCCGTTTTATGTGATATAACATGTAGGAAGTGTTAAATTGCGGTGCAGCAAGAAATGCGAACGTTAATCATGAGTATGAATCACAAAACATAAAGACAATAACATGCACATCACATATAATTAAATATAATAAAACACTAAAAACACTATCATACATGTATTTATGTATATGTATATATGTATATGTATATATGTATATGTATATGTACATGTATATGCTTGCACATAAATCACACGTACATACACAAGCACAATCAAGTCCACAAAACCCATTGAAGCATTTCCCATTTCTTGCTGGCACCTCAGGTCACTCTCCCTCAGATTCACCAGGTGTCAAGCGCCCCCGGTGGCACCATGTGACAGTGCCAATGGTCAGCGGGAAGAATGGCTCTCTCTGCCTCGAACCACCGCGACCGAATGGTATTTACTAAGTCAATGGAGAGCCATTTTCCAAAGTGATACGGAGACTTTGCTTGCGTTGTCTTCCAGAGCCATTGGTGACTGTAAGACAAAGACACAGACTCATGCATACTCTCTCTTCCTTTGAACACACACACGTAAGAACCCTAGTTAAGATATCGCAAAGTTATGATCATAGATTCGTTTTTTTTCCAAAAATAAAAACAAATAATATATACTTTTTTTTCATTAATATTGATATTGCTAATAATTCATTGACTTGAAGACCTTCTGTCACAGTGTTTTCAATGTCATTAATCTTTCAAGAAAATTTAGAAAAAAGGAAAAAAAAAGAAGCTTTGCGATGTTTTCTTCGTGTTTATCGTACCAATATGGCTGTAAACAAATATTATCTATAAGGCAAGAACTTTTTCCTAATTTTCTTCGAGGGAAAATCAGAGCCTTGACAAAGAGCCTTAAAGAAGAAATCTTTGGTTGTTCTCTGAAAAGACTTCCAAAATAAGTGAGACATTTAAAAGATAACATGAATTTATGAAGTCTTCGTGACTGTGATCTAACTATAGACATAAATAACTATATAAAAAAGGATATTTCAACATTACCTCTAAGTGTATAAATTTCTGTTTTTTTTTCAATCTATTCTCCCTTTTTTTTTTAACCATTTTCTGATATATTTAAAATGATAAAAGATATATACAAGCTTTAAGTATGAATGCCGTAAAACGAAGTTAGTCTTGACTTTCATACGTGAAATTGCAAATTATTTGCAGTAGATATGGAGATTATTTGGTTAACTGACATTGCACACTTATTTAGGAATATCACAGTCAAACAAATAGAGAAATGATTTCATTATTATAAACGCTCATACTTTAGAGAAAATAGTGTTCCTACTCTTAACCTGTTTAGAAATACCTTTGACATTATTATTATTATTATCTGTAATTACTTTATCCTTTTGGCTGTGATGATTCTATTCTTTTTGTGCAATGGAGCAGAGGAGACAGAAAAAAATAATAATTTGGAAGCGTCCTGGGCTAAGTCCTTTCTTTGAAATCAGTACGAACGATTTTTTTTTTCGGATAATCATATGTTTTAGAAAATGTCATTTACACACAAATCTTTAGATGATAAGACAATGAAAAAAAGTTTACAAAATTGAGAAAGATAGAAATATTTGATTTAAAAAAAACAAAACAAAACAAAACAAAAAAAGCATAGGAAGTAGATAATGTAATACTGAAAAAATGAATGTTTGTAATTATAAATAACCATTTTTAACGTCTTGATTTTTTTAAATGATGTTACCAAAGTCCATGAGATTTACCAATAAAGCTTAATTTCTCTTTTGTCACCTCGTCCTTATTGGGAAAAATGTGTATCAGGATTATTTTATATTCCTTCTTTAATCATCACTCTTAATTAATCTAGATTAAGACAAATCTAGGATTATAATGATATATGTATTTTTTAATTACTATAATCATTTCTTAGGATATAACCTTTCTCTTCCCTTTATGTCTTTAGATCTTTTAGCTTCGCAGAGCCATCATCTAAGATAGGATATGTCAATCTATCTATTTTTACTATATATCTTTTCTTTTTTTCTTCTTTTCTTGTGTAATTAAGAATCTAGAATTAGGCTGTGTTAGTCCTCATAAGGTGTTCTATAGGTCTAGCAAACGATTGATTGAGAGAGAGAAAGTAAGGAATTTGAATATCGCGAAAGGAGAAATATCGCACGTATTGGGGAAAATAGAAGAATATGGAAGACATTGCGGAAAATAGAAGAAGAAGAAGGAAGACTATCGTTTGAGATTGGAGAAGAAATATGTTTGTATGTAATGAAGAAGAAGGGAAAGAAATCGTTTATAACATAAATAAGGCGAATATCGTATTTTTTTATGAGAAAGAGGAAACAACATGTGGAAAATAAGGAAAATATGAAGGAGACATTAATTTGAACAATCGAAGGAGATAAATCGTATGGAATGGGAAAGAAAAGGAATTAGATAACGCGTGTATAGCGAGAAAGGAATTAGATATAGTATGTATAGTGAGAATTCTTCCTTTACCGTCACTAGTAACTGAACATAAGTCTTTCAGAATATGGTGCAGATATGTATGGTGTTGGTTGGTATGGTGACACGTAGTGGGTTACGTCATCCTTGAGGAATGGTGAGTCGAGAAATGTAAGATGGAAATGTCACGGTATGGTGTATGGTGTATTGTGGTCCTAGGTATGGTGACTTCCTATGTCATCTAGATTTTTATTAATGATATTTTTTAAAGCATTTTTACAGTTTAGCAGAATATGTGGTTATATTTTTTATTTTTTTCATGCTCAGTAGGGGGTCGTTTGGTAATAACTGGGGATGGGGGTGGGAGGGAGATGGGGAAGGGGAGTTGGTAAGGGGGAAGGGGGAGGGAGTAGAGGGAAAAGGTGAGGGAGATGGGGAAAGGGTGAGGGAGACGGGGGAAGGGGGAGGGAGTAGAGGGAAAAGGGGAGGGAGATGGGGAAGGGTGAGGGAGATGGGG
>NW_028234421.1:25984860-25992360 GCF_977035675.1 Penaeus japonicus
GAGAGAGAGAGAATGAGACTTCGAATGGGAGAGAAGAAAAAAAGAAAAAAAAAAGGGAAGTGACTTTAATACTGAAAGATCTTACTTCATTCATGCTTGTATAGAATATAAGACAAATTTAGTATTATTAAGTATTACACACACTTACGCAAACATAAACACCTTTTTTCTATATACAGTATATATACACTGTCTGTTTGTCATAGGTATTTTATTAAGGATGCTTACAATCACTGTACAGTATACCAGAATCATACTTTAAGATGTGGTTTAGTTTAATGTATGACCTTTATTTACCCTTTGCATAAGAGCTCATTTTGGAGTTAGAAGGCGGTGCTTTGGTTTCTAGAATATACCCGTGCCAAAGTTTGTTTTTTTCTCTCTTCATTTTTACTTTATTTTCTTCCACAAATCCCTCATTCGTTTCTTTAACCCATTGCTTCACAGAAACTTTCCCCCCTATTCTTAACTGTTTTCTTTAACCATTTACAACCTTTTTTTTATTTTATTTTTTATTTTTTGTTAATCCTTCCTTTTACTCATCAAGTCTCTTCTAAAAGACCGAATTCCAATTTCTAAAAAAACAAATCAAGAGGAAAGTAAAATAATGCTTCAATTGTACAAAGGCCAACAAAAACTAAAAAAAAAAGAAAAAAAAAAGAACCAGAAATTGAACAAGACGTTCCATCTACCACACACACACACGCACACACACACACACACAAAAGCACACACACATAGAAGACATAAACCTCCCTACCGTTACATTCACCTAACAAAGTGTTTTACGGTTTAACCAGGTTAGTTTAAGATCTAAGATTAAGAGAGACTAAGTGTGTACATACAACAAAGAAATATCAAACAATACCTGACTAATAACCATAAGGAAATAAGACTGTGAGTGTGTACGTACGTATAATGGTATGATGGTATAGCTATGTCGTCAAGATCATCAGGGTCAGGTCAAGAGAGGTCAGTCCACGACTCGTGTGACGAGAGGAAGCCAAAGAAAAGGGAGAAGGATTCTATTGGTCAGAGGAGTAGAGCGAGAGAGAGAGAGAGATAGGTAGATAGATAGAGAGAGAGAAGAAGAGAGAAAGAGATGGAGAAAGAGGGAGAGGAGGAGGAAGAAGAAAGGAGAAGAAGGAAGGTAAAGAAGCCCGTGCAAATTCAGTGGAAGAAAGGGGAGAAGGTAAGAGAGAGAGAGAGAGAGAGAGAGAGAGAGAGAGAGAGAGAGAGAGAGAGGAAGAAGAGTAGCAGGCACAGTAAAGAGAGACGGAGGGAGGGACGGAACGAGGGAGTGAGGGAGAGAGGGAGGGAGAGAGAGAGAGAAGCGGAGGGAGGGTGGGAGGAGGGTGTAAGAGCAAAGGGTTGAAGAGTATTCCAGGAACAGCAGGAGCGCGGGAGGAGAGGGGGGAGGGGGAGGGGGCGGGGTTGAAGCTGATGGAACCTTCCAGTTAGATATAATGCACTTCCAAGGGAGGGGGGAGGGGGGAGGGGGGGGCTGTCCAGAGGCTTCCAAGCGTTGCCACATGGACACCTGATAGCCTCTGGATGTTGCTTCCATGACTTGGTTTTAACCTTTTGAATTCTTGTAAGTCTTTTCATCAGCTTATCTTATTTTTGTATTCATGTCTATATAGATTTTTTTCTTGAATGGAAGCCAAAACGAGACCGGAACTGAAAGAAAACTTGAAGGTGAATGTTCCGCTTTCTTTCGCTCTCTCTCTCTCTCTCTCTTCAGATTGATTTAGTGAGGAACTGCACAGTTAGCAATTTGTAGAAACCTATTTTTATTCTTCCTCTTTTTGTGAAGGGGTTTCGGGTGAGGAGGGGAAGGGGGAAGGGGGAAGGGGAGGGGGGTATAGGATGAGGAAGGGGGTGGGGGGTTAAGTGTAGGATGGAATGAGAACAAAGGGGGGGAGGGAGAGGGAGGGGGGGAGAGAATACAGATGAGACAGATCGTGTTTGAAACTTAATCAATTTAATTGGATTTCGGAACATAAAACGTTTGTGACTAGCATTAATCTCCCGGGGATGTTTAAAGCGATGTCAATTTTGCAACAGTGGGAAGAGGAAAGGTAAAAGGGGTCGAGCCAAGGCATAGTAGCATTACGTTAGCAAATAATTTTGACCCGATGGTATTGCACATGATTGCACCAATAATTGAGAGAGAGAGAGAACGTAACGGATAGCACTTGATCCTCTCTGTCAGTCTACGATTAAACCTATCCTAATGACCTGATGATCTTGACATGATATATATATATGCATTGTATATACAGCTGTACAGTTGAGGAATAAAGTCCCAAAGGTTGCTAATACCTCCATACTATAGACCCGTCAGCAAGTACTCTGGGACAATTTTTTTTTTCTCTTCTTTTTTTTTCTTCTCTTCCCCAACTGGACATCAATGTACATGTGATAATTAATTTTAAAGAGAAGTCGAGGGGTAGAACTGGTGTGATGTGATCTTCACGTACAAACAAACTAATTCAAGAAGGAGAGGGTGTAGTTTCCTAAGAATGACAAACAGACGAACACACGAGTACGCAAGAGGGAGTAGTAGTTATAGTGGAGAATCCAGGGAAGGGAAGTGGGCACAAGGAGAGAGAGAGAGAGAGAGAGAGAGAGAGAGATACAAGTAAACAAAACATTGCTCTGTTTTTTTTTTTTTTTTTTTTTTTTTTCTTCATGGTGTGTGATCATTATCCAAATAAGTCTAGGTACAAACAAATGAGTGATGACTTTTCTCTCATAATGACTTTGATGAGAAGATGAGAGAGGGAAAATATCTTTAAAAAAAATGTACAATTCATATCATGTATGGGATATAGTACAACTTAGATGGTTAAGTACTGTACAGAAGAAAAACAACAACAAACGTTATTTAGTCCCAAATGCTGTCACCTAAATAAGTTTATTTCGAATAAGGAAATGTTAACATCTTTTCGTACTGACTAAGGAATCTGAATTCATGTAGTAGTTAGGATGTGTTTGTGTTAAATAACTAGATGTTAACGAGTATATGTAACTGTGTATAGGATTAGTAACTAACGACCATCGTAGGTGTTAAGACTTACCATTAATTACAGTACTGGTAAACGGTGTGAATGATAATAACAAAGGCTTGTGAAATATACAGAATATGAACTACAAAGTTACTGTACAAAGAGGAATGATGTCGGAGAGAACTTCACATAAACTGACACTTCTGCTTTTGATAGGCACAGACAGGGCTGTTAACACTCTCACAACACGAGGGAAGATAAGAAACCACCGTACACTACACACAAAAAAGATTAGATTACTGATGCACACACAACATGTATGTTTTCTAAGCTTATGTATGCATAGAAGAATGGAGTTATTTCCATTCAATGTTTTAAACAGATTTTTAAATAACAGTACCACAAAATGATAATGATGTTATGGCTTTTTTTTTCTTTTTCTTTTTGCATTACATTCATTATTTTTTTTATTTCGAGATCTGTGCTTGCACTTACATCCACCTTGTAGCACACTGAAATAGTGTCTAATCTTTTCCTAATCCCATTTCTCTCTTTCCTTCTTTGTTCACACTCTATCAAACTTATCTATCCCGCAGTTACCACCATACCATCCCCCTTTTCTACCTTTCGTCCCCCCCCCCTTCTCTCCCTCTCCCCACCACACCACACTTAGTCCTTCATCCCATCATCTTTATGTTGTAACTGTCAAAGGGAACCTCAAACCTATCACGTAAGTTTAGCGAAGGTGCGCCTTGGCTGGTTCGAGAGGGAATAGCAGTGTACATGCAAATGCATATGGTAATAAAGCGATTTATTCTGTGACGGTCCAATTTATTGCATACGACGAGCGTCCAATTATATCGAGAGGTATAAAATATTACATAAAACACACACACACACACACACACACACACACACACACACACACACACACACACACACACACACACACACACACACACACACACACACACATACACACACACACAGGCAACCGATACCTCGATATGTTCCATTAATAATATCTGTATCAAGGCACATTTCTAATTAATATTTGAACAAGACAATCACCACGGCTGGTTGCAAAGAAAGTCATCTATGAGACTGCAAGAGTGACATGGAATTTCTAGTTGTTTTTTTGTATGGTGTTGATTTGCATAAGATTGAAGGGAATGGTTGTGTGGTTGACGGCTTCATAGGCTCCGCAGGTTAGAATGATTTAGAAAAGATGACGTGGTTTTGAGGTATTACAAGAGAGGGATGCTTTTTTTTATAGAACGTGCTTTGCTTTTGGAAAATGCATTCTTAAATGGAATACAATATATCAGCAAGCTCTTTTGATTTCTTTTTTTTTATAATGTCATAATATCAAGTTGCTTAGCTTCTATACTGTGCAAAGGTTCAAGGTCCAATCTACCTTTTAAGAATATTTGAAGAGGATAGTATTTCTGATATCACATTTGATATAACTCTTCCATATCTCCCTTCACCCTTTAAAGACGAAGCCATTTTTGGTGAAAAAGTTATCTCAACCTATATGTATGTATGTTATCGCGACCCTTTGACTTATTATATAGACTTACTGACTGAACTTACGATCTTCTGGAATTTCGCACATGCTTTTGCCTTGAAGACCTGACCTTGCCTGACCTATTTTCAGACACCGGATTTATATTTCTTCTGTGAGGTTGTAGAAAAGAGAAGAAAAACTTGCTTGTAATTTTTGTTTTTGACAGGATATGTAAGTAATGATTTAAGAAAGACGAAAGAAAAATATTTTCAATTGGAATAAGTAAGAAGATGGAAAAGATAAAACAAATAGAATATCAAGCAAAGAAAGAAAAAACAACAAAAAACGAAGTACAAATCAGTGAAAATAATAAATTCAGGAAAATGATGAAGTAACATCGATCTCAACATTATGTGTAAGATCTGACTGACATGTAAACAAAATGGTTCTTTTCTGGAAATAATATTTTCGAATTCGATTGTGAATGACAAATGCCACTTCCGTTTTATCTAAATTGTACAAAGACCAGATTCATCCTAGATCAAGCAAGAAATTAATAAATACGTAATTAAATAAGAACGAACGAAGCAGAATCATTCAAATAATAACAATTCATGAGAAATAATATTCCACTGGCGGCAGCTGCATCGGGTATCAAGATTACGGACTATATATGGATATATATATTTTTTTCATTCCTTCTTAATGAACTGATGGGCTGATTGGCAGGTATTTCGGTATATATTGCAGGAGGTGTGCAAACGATGACACCCACCCCCCCACCCTCCCTTAACCCCCTCTAGACATACCCCCACCCCCACCCCATCCCCTCCCTCCTCCTTCTCCAGCCACACTACCCATCATCCTTTGACCGATAAAGGGTATTACTTTTTTTTTTTTTTTTTTTTTTACACTTTCGTGAACGCATAGGAATAGGTTCTGGTGAAAGTAGAAGAAAAAGGATAGGCGGAAAGGATAGATGAAAGTAAGGCAGAAAGAAGTTGCGTTCGTTGTGGATAGAAAATCGTTCTCTTAGGGAATAACATCGTCTTTGAAACGAGTAGCTTTTGTATTTTATTTTCTTTCTTTTTTTTTACTTCTTTACTGAATGCCAATAAGAATGATAATTTACCTTGGAAGATTTTTTTTTTTTTTTAAGAAAATCATTTACTGATATTGCAGGTTCTATATTTTCTTTCACTTCGTCATTCTTTCTTTTTGACTCTTATCTCATTTTATCATCTTTATTTCTATTCTTCCTTGTTCCTGTTTCTCGCTGTCTATCGTGTCTTTAATCTATCATATTTCAGAAAGTAAAAAACGAAGTCCAAAAAGATTTTCCTGTATATATATCAATCGCTTTAGAATGTTGTTGGTACTTGCACTCAGTCAGAAGAAAAGAAACAGTAGTAATTGTTGTTAATATTAATAAAATGTAAAAAAAAATAATAATGATAATGATCTGTCTCTTCGCCTCTTAATCAGATACCAAAATATTACAGAGAAACTTTTCCTCTTTCTTTTCTCTCCTAATTTCTCCAACTCCCCTTACTTCCGCCATTCTTATTCGCTGTAAGGGAATATATATATTATTATTATTTTTTTTCCTTAGATCCATTTTTTTTTTTTGTCTCTTTCTGCATCCGGGTTCTGCCTTGTAAGACGTGTGTTTCCCTAAGAGACGTTTTTCTTAAAGTTCTTGTGTTGCTGACTGGCTGTTTAAGACCAAACTGCGTCCGGCTTTTGCAACTGCCAGGCCTAAGAAAATATATATAAAAAAAAAACATTTATATATACATATATATTTACATCTATATATATGTGTGTGTTAAGTGGCATTTTGTCTTTGAGATGTAACATCTTGCGTGTTCTAACGTTTCAAAAAGGTGAATAGATTTTCCCTTTGTTCTTTGGTAAAAGACAAGTTGAATTTGTTTTTCCTTTCACTTTGATTTTTGTAAACAACGGTCGACAATTGCCCCCCCCCCCCAAACCCCCCACCCTTAAGGGAAAAAAAGTAAACTCCTTCGAACCTTATAAATCCTCTAAGACAATTTTCCTCTTTGGAATAACGTTCTGAATTGTACAGTAAGAGTGTAATTTTTTTATCTGTAGGATCAATATGACAATAAGTAATCAATTGTACTGGAAAGACAATGACACACCCTCTACGTATTTTCTTTTTATTTTCTCTTCTGTCATATTATTATCTCAGAACCATTGGTTATCCACACAAATTCCCTAAAAAAATATCAACATACAGAACTAAAACCATAAATACAATTCGGCTTCTATAACCAATATCACAATATAAAAACGATAGAACATGTCAACAAAATTAAAAACAAAAACAAAACAGATTCATAGTCATTGTCCTTCCAAAAAATCTATGACCATAAAAAGTGTGAAGAAGGTTCTACCACTGAGTTCCTGTTTGTTAATAGAGCCAATGAGAACGAATTTTCTTATAAAATTCTCGGCCCTGATTGGTTCTCTGTGTAAGTGTGCTTGTATATATAGCATAGACCTTAGAGCATTGGTTAAGCGGAAGCTATCGGCAGTCACACAATATGGCTTATTATATGGGTCAAATCTCCGTGAAATTCATCCTTATGATATGCAAATTAGTTTAGGTAAACTTCATTCCAACCATGAATTGCTGTTTGAATGCAATGTCTTCCTCTTCCGAGATCTTGCAATTGAAAAAAAGGAAAAGGATTTTTTTAAGGATATATCACAAACACACGTACAGACAAAAAAGAGAATCATTTCGCTTTATTTAAAACGATCAGTTTCTTAATTCACAAATATTTTTCACAAAGGAACACATAAGACAAAGATTTCTCCCTGGCTTATGACATCCATATCATGCCACAGCTCTCTTAAGAAACTAAAATTCAAATCAAAGTAACAACTAATAACATCAATAGAACAAACAAAACAAAATGTCACACTCAAAATCAACCAATCACTGAACAC
>NW_028234421.1:26017360-26022360 GCF_977035675.1 Penaeus japonicus
GAAACAGACAAACACAGAGACAGACAGACACAAAGGCTGACAGACACAGAGACAGACAGACACAGAGACAAACAGACACAAAGGCTGACAGACACAGAGACAGACAGACACAGAGACAGACAGACACAGAGACAGACAGACACAGAGACAGACAGACACAGAAATAGACAGACACAGAGAAAGTATTATCGGTTCCTTCAAAGTAATCGACATCCGTTTAATCACATGCCTGAGAAGATGCATCTGCAGGTAAGAGGAGAGGCAAAGGGAGGGGTTGGGTGAGGGGAAGGGAGAGGGAAGAGTGTGAGAGAAGGAGAGGGAGAGAGGGAAAGAGAGGGAGAGAGTAAAGGGGAGAAAAGAGAGAGAGAGATGGGGAAGGAGAGAAATTTGAGAGGGAGAGAGACTGAAGGGGAGAGTGTGATAGAAGGAGAGGGAGAGAGTAAAGGGGAGAAAAGAGAGAGAGAGATAGGGAAGGTGAGAAATTTGAGAGGGAGAGAGACTGAAGGGGAGAGTGTGAGAGAAGGAGAGGGAGAGAAGGAAAGAGGGAGAGAGTAAAGGGGAGAAAAGAGAGAGAAAGAGAGAAGGGGAGGGGGAGAAATTTGAAAGGCAGAGAGGCTGAAGGGGAGTGTGTGAGAGAAGGAGAGGGAGGGAAGGAAAGAGGGAGAGAGTAAAGGGGAGAAAAGAGAGAGAGAGATGGGGAAGGTGAGAAATTTGAAAGGCAGAGAGGCTGAAGGGGAGTGTGTGAGAGAAGGAGAGGGAGAGAGGGAAAGAGAGAGAGAGTAAAGGGGAGAAAAGAGAGAGAGAGATAGGGAAGGAGAGGGAGAGAAGGAAAGAGAGAGAGAGTAAAGGGGAGAAAGAGAGAGAGAGAGGGGGAGGGGGAGAAATTTGAAAGGCAGAGAGACTGAAGGGAAGAGTGTGAGAGAAGGAGAGGGAGAGAGGGAAAGAGAGAGAGAGTAAAGGGGAGAAAAGAGAGAGAGAGGGGGAAAGGGAGAAATTTGAAAGAAGAGACTGAAGGGGAGAGTGTGAGAGGGGGAGAGAGGGAGAAAGAGGGAGAGAGTGAGGGAAAGAGTGTGACAGAGGGAGAAGGGGAGAGAGGAAGCGGGAGAGAAGGGGAGGAGGGGAGAAAAGTGAAGAGGGAGAGAGGGAGAAGGGGGAGAGGGAGTGAGAGGGAGAGTGTGAGAGAGGGAGAGAAGAGAAAAAAATAGGAGTCGTGAGAGTAGAGGGGAGGGATTGAGAAAGAGGAAACGGATAGGGGGGGGGGGAGGGGGAGGGGGGGGGGGGGGGAAGGGGGGGGGAGGGGGGGGGGGGTGGGGAGGGGAACCGAGAAATAATAATTTTTCGAAAACCGGTAAAAAGAGGGAAAAGGGAAAAGTGAGAGGGGACGCGGAGGTAGAGAGGGGAAGAAGGAGAAAGAAGAAATGGGGAAGAGAGGGAAAGAAGGAGAGAGGGGGAAAGTGTAAAAAATCGAAGAGGAGGGAAACGAGAGGAAAAGAGAGGGCAGAGTGAGAAAGGAGAGAGGGAGAAGAGGGTGAGGGGGGTGAAAGTGGAGAGGGGAAGATAGAATAAGAGGGGGAAAAAGGTAAGAAGGAGAGAGAGGAAAAGAGAGAGAAGGAGAGAGATCGAAGTGGAACAGGGTGAGAGAGAGAGAGAAAGAGAGAGAGAGAGAGAGAGAGAGAGAGAGAGAGAGAGAGAGGAGGAGGAGGAAGAGAAGAATAGAAGGAAGGACGGAGATCGGAGAAAGAAGAAAGAGAGAGATGAGAGGGATGAGAGGAGAGGAGAGGAAGGAGAGAGAGAGAGAGAGAAAGAGCGAAAGAGAGAGATAGAGAGATAGATACAGAAAGATAGATAGATAGATAGAAAGATAGATAGATAGAGAGAGAGAGAGAGAGAGAGAGAGAGAGAGAGAGAGAGAGAGAGAGAGAGAGAGAGAGAAAGAGAAAGAGAAAGAGAGAGAGAGAGAGAGAGAGGAGGAAAGAGGAGGGGTAGAGGGGATAGAGGGGAAAAGGGGCAAGGGGGGGGAGGGAGTTAAGTAATTTAGACCTCCTGTGAGCGAGAAACCAAAGTGATTCTGTCTGATTATGAATTCTGAGTTCCTCGTCAGCGTCTAATCCGATTTGTTTATGTTTTTGTTTATTTATTTATTTATTTGTGTTTTGTTTTAGTTACTTTTTTTTGCCTTCTTTGTTTATTTATTTTGTGTTTTGTTTTAGTTACTTTTTTTTTGCCTTCTTTGTTTATTTATTTTGTTGTTTTGTTGTAGTTCATTTTGTTTGTTTGTTTATATGTTAAGTTTTGTTAGAGTCTATAAAGAGGATGAGGAAAAGAAGAGGAGAAAGATAAATAGACAGATTTCCTTTCCTCTTTCCATCTCTCCCTTTCCCTGCTTCCTTCTTTCCCCTCCTCCCTCCTTTCCTCCCTCCTCCTGCTTCCTTCTTTCCCCTCCTCCCTCCTTCCCTCCCTCCTCCTGCTTCCTTCTTTCCCCTCTTCCTCCTTCTCGCCCTCCTCCTGCTTCCTTCTTTCCCCTCTTCCTCCTTCTCGCCCTCCTCCTGCTTCCTTCTTTCCCCTCCTCCCTCCTCCTGCTTCCTTCTTTCCCCTCTTCCTCCTTCTCGCCCTCCTCCTGCTTCCTTCTTTCCCCTCCTCCCTCCTTTCCTCCCTCCTCCTGCTTCCTTCTTTCCCCTCTTCCTCCTTCTCGCCCTCCTCCTGCTTCCTTCTTTCCCCTCTTCCTCCTTCTCGCCCTCCTCCTGCTTCCTTCTTTCCCCTCCTCCCTACTTTCCTCCCTCCTCCTGCTTCCTTCTTTCCCCTCTTCCTCCTTCTCGCCCTCCTCCTGCTTCCTTCTTTCCCCTCTTCCTCCTTCTCGCCCTCCTCCTGCTTCCTTCTTTCCCCTCCTCCCTCCTCCTGCTTCCTTCTTTCCCCTCCTCCCTCCTTTCCTCCCTCCTCCTGCTTCCTTCTTTCCCCTCTTCCTCCTTCTCGCCCTCCTCCTGCTTCCTTCTTTCCCCTCTTCCTCCTTCTCGCCCTCCTCCTGCTTCCTTCTTTCCCCTCCTCCCTACTTTCCTCCCTCCTCCTGCTTCCTTCTTTCCCCTCTTCCTCCTTCTCGCCCTCCTCCTGCTTCCTTCTTTCCCCTCCTCCCCCCTTCTGCTTCTTTCTTTCCCCTCCTCCCTCCTTCCTTCCCTCCCCCTGCTTCCTTCTTTTTCCTTCTTTCCCCTCCTCCCTCCCTTCCTTCCTTCCATTCCGTCCCTCTTCCTCTATCTCCCTCCGCCTTTTCTACCTCCCCACTTCCCTCCTCCTTTTCTCCCCTCCACTCTTCTTCTTCCTCCTCCTCCTCCTCCTTTTCTACCTCCCCTATCTCCTATCTCCTCTAACTATTCTCTACCTCCACCCTCCTCCTCTTCTCTATCTTCTATAAATCTACTAATCTTTCTATCTATAGTCTCTTCTCCTTATATACTCCTCCTCTTCTATTCTACTAACTAATCTATCGTTCTATATCGATTCTCTTTTCTAGCCTCTACTACTTTACCTTCTACTAATACCTACTAATTTCTCTACTACTACTCTTATTTCTAAAAAATCTTCTAATACTACCACTATGCTACTATCTACTATAACACTTTTCTAATCTTATACTTCTACTTTCTTAAAATCTATCCACTCCACCCTCCTCCTCTTCTATCTAACCTACACTTCTAGTCTATTACTATTCTAATCTTCTAGCTTTCTATTCTATACTACAACTCTCTATATTTCTAAAAACTATAATAATTGCTAGTCTAACTGCTAGTCTAAAAAAACTCTTCTATCTATAAAATTCTACTAGTCTAATACATTCAATTATAACATTCACTAATATCTTCTATCTATCTACTATAACTAACTAATTCTACACCATCGAAACTCTATCTAAAATGATATTCTATATATCTAAATTTCATAACAATACCCCCTCCTTCTCCTCCTCCTCTACTCAACTCAAGGCTACTACTTCTTCACATACTCAAAACATCATCACCTTCACATCATCACTTTCACTACTCAATCAACTAACTCAACTCATCAAAAACTTCAACAATCCACACCATCAAATCATCACAATCAAACCTACTCAACTCATCATCACAATCCAAAAACTCACCTCAATCTTCACTACTCAACCTCACACACACAACACATACTCACGACACTCAACCAACATCACTCACATTCACAACAACAAACTCATCACAAAACATCAAACGACATCAATCAAGCAAATCATTGCCCTACTTTCATCACATCATCACACTCACAACTCATCACAACACAAACACTAATGAAACTCAACAAATCACACGCACAACAAATCACTAACTTATACTACCTCACCCCTTCCTCTTCTACCCCCCCTCCCCCCCGTCCTTCCATTTCCGAGTCCCAATTCCTTCCCGAAAATTATAAATTAATGGGTTCGTCTTCGTAGGGTCATATGCCCCCCTGATTATATTAGGGGGGAGGAGGAGGGGGAGGGGGAGGAGGAGGGGGTAGGCATTGGGGTAGAGGAGAAGGAAGAGGGGAGGAGAGGGATGGAGGGAAGGTGGGGAAATAGGAGGGGACAGGAAGGGAGGGAAGAGAGAAGTGAAGAGGGAGGGAGGAAGGGAGGGAGGGAGAGGAAAGGAGGGGAAGGAAGGGAGGAAGGGTGAGGATGAAAAGAGGACAGTGGAAGAAAAGAAGATGGAAGAAAGAGATGGAAAGAGGGAAGATCATTGAGAAGAGGTGAGATAGGTGGAATGAAAAGGACGAAGAGGAAGAGGAGGAAGAGAAAGAGAGAAGAAGAGAAGAAGAGGAGGAGAAAGGGGAAATGGAGGAAGAAGAGGAGACAGGAGGAAGAGAGGAAAAAATGAAAAACGACAAGAGGAGAGGAAGATAAATAAAAAAGAGAAGAAGGGGAAGAGAGGAAGAAGAGGAGAAAGGAAAGGAGGAGGATGAGAAAGAAGATGAAATGAAATGAGGAAGAGAGAATAAGAGGA
>NW_028234421.1:26050938-26053438 GCF_977035675.1 Penaeus japonicus
AATAAATCGCTTATAGTGATGAAGTGATATAGTGAAACTTGCATATAAAAAAAAATGTGTGAATGTTGATAGTGAAGCTCGAATATACATATTTTGAGACAAATTATATAACAGGAATCTATCATAACACGTTAATTAGCAACCTACGTGTGGTATACATGATCTCATATCCGATGTTTCTACAATTAAATGAAAATAGAAATCCTAATTCACTCTATCTAAAAAACAGGATAAAAATATCCCCCTCCACCTCTTTTAGACTCGTTTAGCTCTGCCCCTTTTCACCCTCATTCTAAAAGTGCTGTTTCGACACTTCCTCTTGGCTCACCGACGGGAAATAGAAGGCTCCACTATTACTTATCCTCACAAATTGACAGTTTATAGTGGCAATTATAGTCTAATGATTATTCCGACTATGAGCTTATCAAATAACCCTATTAAATACCATTAATTGTTCATTTTTGAGAGTACCTTTTTTTTCCATATTTCATATAGATCAATTTCATATGTAGCTTGATACCGTGTGCGTTGGTGTTGTTTAGGAAAGTAGTGGAAAGTTTATTTGTGTGGGTATCATTTTTACTTCTGTGTCTTTTTCTGTCTCTTTCTCTCTCTCTCTCTCTCCGTCTCTCTCTCTCTCTCTCTCTCTCTCTCTCTCTCTCTCTCTCTCTCTCTCTCTCTCTCTCTCTCTCTCTCTCTCTCTCTCTCTCTCTCTCTCTCTCTCTCTCTCTCTTTCTCTCTCTCTCTCTCTCGCTCTCTCTCTCTCTCTCTTTCCCTCTCACTCTCTCATTCTCCATCCCATTTATCTCTATTTTCACTCCACATCCTAAATAAATAAATAAACAAATGAAGTGATGAAAATGATAAAATAAAATATTCCACCGTAAACAACGACAAAAAAAAAAAAAAATCGTATTCATCACAATTGCAAAGTTAACCTGAAATGTTTTTTTCCCCTAGACACACCAGAGACCACGTACCTTAATCAGCCTACTTGAAAAATCGGACTTGTGAAGTTCTGTCGTAAGGGTCAATATTGCGTAACATTATATCTTCTCGTTCTGCTGGTCTGAGGGGGAAGGGGAGGAGGGTGGGGGTTGGGTGAGGGGGGTGGGGGTGGGGGAGGGGGTGGGGATGGAGGGTGAAGAGTAAGAAAGGGGAAGGAGGGGAGGGAGGGGAGGGAGGAAGGGGGAGTAAAAGGAGGAAAAGGGGGGAGAGGGTGGGTAGGGCGGAGGGAGAGAGAGAGGGCTAGGTTTCAGGGGAAGGGAAGAAAGGGAGAATAAAGAGGAAAATAGTAGGAAAGGGGGAGGAGGGGAAGGGTGTAATAAAGATAAACAATTAATGACAATTTATAAGGTCATTTGATAAGCTTATAATTGGAATGATTATCAGATTATAATTGTCACTGCAAACTGTCAATCTATGGGACAAGTATACAAAAGGAGGGAGTAATAGAAAGGAAGAGAAGGTTAGTCAATACACTAAAAGAAAGGGGAGTAAAGGAGGGAAGTGGAAAAGAGAAGTGAGAAGAGAGGGGAGGGAAGAGAATCAGAGAAGAGAGGAGAGGAGAGAGGGAATAGAGAGGAGAGGGAAGAGAGGAGCACAGGAGAGAGAGGAGGGAAGAGGAGCAGAGAAGAGAGGGGAGGGGAGAGGGAAAACAGAGGAGCACAGGAGAGAGGGGAGGGAAGAGGAGCAGAGAAGAGAGGGGAGGGAAAAACGGAAGAGAGGGGAGAGTAATGTGAGATTACTAACCTTAACAAAAGAAGTTGTTAATGGAGGACGGCATTGGATACCTTTGGCGATCTATTTGTTTTTTCCTTCATTTGTTTTATCAATCTCTTCCAGTTTTCTCTATCTATCAGCCTCTTCCAGTTCTCTCTATCTATCTGTAAATTTCTCTCTCTCTCTCTCTATCAGTCTCTCTCTCTCTCTCTCTCTCTCTTTCTCTTTCTCTCTCTCTCTCTCTCTCTCTCTCTCTCTCTCTCTCTCTCTCTCTCTCTCTCTCTCTCTCTCTCTCTCTCTCTCTCTCTCTCTCTCTCTCTCTTCTATCCCATTAATTCCCAATCCATTGACTTACTAATCTATCGTATAATCCAATATTTATTTACTGATGATTGGGTGTAATGGTAACGATTTTCCAATTATTAAAGTTTACAATAGTAACAAAAAAGTTTCATCACACACGGGAAAAAAATATGGCGTGCATTGTACTCTCTCACATATCAAATTTTGGAGTTAATTCTACCTGGTCTTTCAAATTAATTAACAAAATTCGTGGTAAATTTGTAACAGTTATTCTATCATTTTAATTTTTTTTTATTGAATTTGCGTTCTGTCCCCTCGTCTTTTTCCCGCCATTTTTCCCCGCATTTTTTCCCCGCCATTTTTTCCCGCCATTTTTTGGGTAGGGGACAATTGGTGCTGTGACGTCACTCTTTTCTCTGACGTCATAGGGTTTGCCACTGTCCAATGCGAGCGATATTATCATCCGTTGAACAAT
>NW_028234421.1:26067127-26079627 GCF_977035675.1 Penaeus japonicus
CTATTCTTCTTCCTCCTCTGCTAATTCCTTGGTCTCCTTTTCCTCGTTTTTACTTCGCATTCCAATAAAAGGAAATGATTATCGTTATTACTTATTTGATTGGTTTGGTTCATCACCTCTCTTTTTCTCCCTTTCTCTCTCTCTCTCTCTCTCTCTCTCTCTCTCTCTCTCTCTCTCTCTCTCTCTCTCTCTCTCTCTCTCTCTCTCTCTCTCTCTCTCTCTGTGTGTGTGTGTGTGTGTGTGTGTGTGTCTCTCTCTCTCTCTCTCTCTCATTCTTTCTTTCTTTTCATACACACACACACAAACATACACACACGCACACTTATATATATATATATATATATATATATATATATATATATATATATAATATATATATATATATATATATATAATATAATATATATATATATGTATGTATTATATATATATATATATATATAATATATAATATATATATATATATATATATATATATATATATGTATATATATACACACACGTGTGTGTGTGTCCGCGCAAAGAGAGGGGGGGGGGGGGCAGTAGAGCATGATATCACATCCTAGTAAAAACAAACATAAAACACACGACACACTCCCCTTCCCACGTATTGCTTGATCGGCTTGTTGATACGCGATGCAACAGATAAGACAAATGTACCCTCTTTCATCAATCGCTCGAGAAGTCTCTTGCAGTCATTGCAATGATTCCAGGAGACATGAGGCTATCAATTGCAGTGCTTGCAATATATCACGATACAGGTGACGGTAAGAGTTTACTTCAGTTTAGTCATTTATATTGCACACTCTAACTAATTGCATAGAATGCGTATGGTTTTATCATATTGCAATATCATATAGCAAATTTTGGATACGGTATGATCTTGGTATGTCAGAGTGTGCGCTTACACTTTCTATACATTATATATTGTATGTTTCATCGATATACTCGCACATTGATATATATATACTCTATATTCGAGCAAGAATTGATCATGTCACTTAGGTTCTTCTCAACTGAGGTTCTGCTGTTGTGAGAGATCCTGGAAAGAACAGCTGTTTTTGTATGATTAGTTCCCGTAGATTTTTGTGTGTTTTTTGGTTTTGTTTGCATGCGTGAGTTTGTGTACTGGTTATGCGTTTCATTATGATACTAATGGCAATGATGATAATGATAGTGATGATAATAATGATGATAATAGTTATGATGATGATATAATGATGAGAATGATAAAAGTGACTTTGACGATGATAATGATGATAATGATAAAAATGATAAGATAACATTGATAATGATGAAAATGATTATGATATTGACAGTGATGAGAACAAGTGTTGAAAATAATAATAATAATAATAATAATAATAATAATAATAATAATAATAATAATAATGACAATGATCATAAATACGATCATAACAATAGCAACATCAATAATAACTGTCTCCACAAAGGTAAATACAATGTCGATAAATATATAATACATCTTAACTCGCAGATTTTTACGCAAACATTTTTACAAAAGCATTTCCAAAGCTGTCGGTAAAACGGAAGATTAAGATGTCTGGCAGATGCTAAGGTGTTATCACAGCAAACTCATCTGTCAAAAATACTTTCCGACCTTTTGGGGAAGATCGAGGAAGTTGGTTTAGAGTTTAAGGATATATATATATATATATATATATATATATATATATATATATATATATATATATATATATATATATGGTTCGTTACAAATATTGGTAAGCAGGGGACGTATTTAGATGTTTCTTAATAATGTGATTGATTGGGTTATGGTGGAGGTTTGTATGTTCTTAGAGAGGGTGTAAGAAAGATTTTCTCTTCTTTTCTTCTTCTTCTTCTTCTTCTTTTTCTTCTTTTTCTCGGACAAGCGTATATTATTATTTTATCATTTTTTGCTGGTATTAGTGAAATAAATTTTCACTGTTAGATCTATATATCATTTTCATCTCTGATACATTTGCATATATATATATATATATATATATATATATATATATATATATATATATATATATATAAGTGAATCCTTTTATATCATCAATGATAGCCGCTGTTAACAAAATTCTCGTTCGAGGTAATGATAATGGTGATAATGATGATGATAATGACAATAGTGATAGAGATAATGATAGCAGTCATATCAATAAGAATAATGATAATGATGATAATAATGATAATGAGGATAATAAAAATAACAATGGCAATAATGATAATGATGATAGAAATGGTAATGATAATAATGATAATTATTATAATGAAAATAATAACAATAGTAACAATAAAATGACAGTAGACAAAATAATGATAATTGACAATTATCATAATATTAAGAAAAAAAATATATATATATAATAACTATGACAATTTTCAAGACTCTTTCTTCAGTTAATTTCACTAAATTTAAATTTTATTGCCTGGCCTTCCTTGGCATCTATTTGCATTTTCTTCAAAGAAGTCCATTTTGACATATGGTGTGTGTGTGTGTGTGTATATGTGCGTGTGCGTGAGTCTGTGTGTGTGTGTGTGTGTGTGTGTGTGTGTGTGTGTGTGTGTCTAGTTACATCGTACACGCTATATGTTACTGTCGCTTACTTTGTTCTTTTCACTATATTTGTTTTATTGAAATACGATGCAGCATTGCATATCGATATACTGCACCTGTCCTCTGGTAAGAATAATTCGTATGAAAGATAGCAAACAGATACACATTCAAACACACAAACGCAAATACTTATACGAACATGTGACGGCATGGATACAGGCATATACAGTGCAAATTCACATACAAAATAACGAGATTGCAAGCAAGCAAAGATTTACATACAAACACATATACACACAAGTGCATTCAAACACATTTATACACAAAGATATGTCCAAACATGTATACATAGATAAACAAACACACACACACACACACACACGCATGCACATACACACACGCACACATACACACACACATACACACACACACACACACACACACACACACACACACACACACACACACACACACAAACAAACAAACAAACAAACAAATATTGAACATCAATCCAGTTTCTTTCTCTCTTACACAAAAGTAAATAAAAAGTAAAACAGTTTTCTTGGAAGATGACAAGACTGTCTTGCATAATCACCGTGATGTCTTCATCGTAGCAACGCTTATTCAACACTGAATGTCTCTGGAGAAAGATATTATTGTTATCATTATTATTATTATCATTGTCATTATCATAGTTATTGTCATGTTTATTTTTTATTGTTATCATTATTGTCATGTTCTTTTTTTATTGTTATCATTATTGTCATGTTTATTTTTTATTGTTATCATTATTGTCATGTTTATTTTTTATTGTGAGCATTATCATTATTATCATTGTTTTTATCATAGTTATTGTCATGTTTATTTTTTATTGTTATCATTATTATTATTATCATTATCATTGTTATTTTATTATCTTTATTATTATCAGTAATATCATTATCAATATCTTTATCATTATCATCATTACTCTTCCTCCTCATCATCCTCACCATCGCTATAATCATAATCATTGTTATTATCTTATTGTCTTTCTCATTAGTATCGTTATCATTAGCATTAGCATCAAAATTATCATCATCATTATTATGCATATAGCTAGCATTATAATCATTTGCATCATCCTCATTATCCTCACCATTGTTGTTGTTGTCTTTCTCATTATCATTGTTATCATCATCATCATCATTATTGATACTATTCTCTTCTCTTTGACTTTGTAATCATTATTATCTGTTAATGCTAATTTTTACTTCTATAGATTTCCATGTGATTTACTTTGCTTTCTGTTTGAATTTATATACATGTCTTTCTATTGGTATATGGTTGTCTAAATAGTTAGTATCTTGATTCATTCCTTTCTCCATGTCTCCTTCTCTCTCTCTCTCTCTCTCTCTGATTCTCTCTCTCTGATTCTCTCTCTCTCTCTCTCTCTCTGATTCTCTCTCTCTCTCTCTCTGATTCTCTCTCTCTCTCTCTCTGATTCTCTCTTTCTCTCTCTCTCTCTCTCTGATTCTCTCTCTCTCTCTCTCTCTCTCTCTCTCTCTCTCTCTCTCTCTTTCTCTCTCTCTCTAAGTTAAATAATTATGACTAATTCAGTAAACATATCATATCCAACTGATTGTCTCTCTTAGATATTTTATCAACATGTAATTTAGCCAAACAGGTAATTATCCTTCAGGAAGTGATAAAAAGCAGAATTGAAGCTTCTGTTCCCTAAGTGACAAAAATCGTCAGGCGTTTCTCTGCTCCATGGATGAATGACGGCATTAAGAAAGACATAACTGACAGAAACAAGGCTAAACAAGCTCTTAAACGTAACATATTTGAGAGAGCTCTTTGGGCGGATTATAAAGGAAAAAGAAAAAAACGTTCACTCATTGATTCAAGACAGTTCACTCAATATAAAAACGACTCTGTCAAAGCACGAATTCCCGAAATAGTACAGGGCATTTTAATCCCGACCTTGCTTCGTGAAAGGCACACAACTTATGCCGTCAGAGCACAACCAGTGGATGTAGAAATTATTATCTTAACAATAAAACACCTTCGAGAAACAGAAACTGGGGGAGAATGCTTTATTAAGGACAAGTCTATATAACGGTTATCATTACCACTGGTCACTGATGCCTTGGAAACAAAATAAAACCAATTTTCAAGACTGGGGATATAGACAAAGTGAATGAATGAACACTTCATTATACTCCTTATAATATCTAGAGTTCTTGAAAACAGCAATTTGATTGATGAGTCACCAGGACGCTAATGACCTATTATCCAAAGCATAATATGGTTTCAGAAGAAAGTTATCCAGTAACATAGACTTGGCCAACTACAGATCATTGATTAAAACTATAATAACTTGACAATGAATAAAGATATGATAAACATGCTTACATGATGCGACCTTTCCAAAGCTTTTGACAGTGTTAACCATGAAATTCCTCTTGACAAACTAAGAAATAATGAAATCAGTATCTATTGGTTCAGAAATTATCTAAGTACTAGAACCCAATCGGCAAGAATTGATTGAAATATATAATCAAAACAAACATCATTTTTTGGTGTTCCGCAGGGAGCTATATTAGGCCCTTCACAATTTCAAGAAGAATTTATCAACCCTTGTCAATTATTGTCTTCATGTTCAATATGCCAATGCTATGTTTTCCTTCATTAACATAGTTATACAAAATATCCACCGTGACTACTGGCCTTACAAACTAAAAGGAATACATCCGGTGCTCAAACACGGCAGCCAAATTCTCTCTATGTCAAAGGATTATATACGGAAATAGGGGCGCGACATACACGTGGACCCATAACCTGTAACCTTAGATACATTAGTAACTTTAATGATTTCAAAATAAAGATATCAGTCTGTCAAATATATGATCAGAGATGATATGAATGTATTATTATCTATTGTGTGTTTATTTATCATACTTATGCATTTCTATTTTGCATTAGATTTGATGTTTATGTCTAGAAAAAAATAATTGATTGAATAAAGTCTCCTTACTCTTGATTTATCTTTCTTTGTTTGTGTGGCGCTCTTTCTACTCTATTTCCCTTCCTATTTTCTTCTTCTTCTTGCTCCCCTCTCCTTCATTTCCACCCTTTTCTACTTCCTCTCTTTTCTCCTCTCCATCTCTATCTTCCTCTCCCTCCCTTTCCTCCTTCTTCCAGTTCCCTCTTCCTCTTCCTACCCCCACTCCACTCTCCTCTTTTTTCCTTCCCGCTTCATCCCTTCCCACTCCCTCTTTCTCTCCTCACTTCTTCTTCATCCTATTCCTATCCCTATTCCTTTCCCCTTTCCTCCTTCTCCCTCTTCTTGTCTACCTTTTCCCTCTCTCTTTTTCCTCTCCCTCTTCTTGTCCACATTCTCCCTCTCCCTCTCTTCCTCTCTTCCATCTCCTTCCTCCCTTCTCCTTCCCTCTTTCCCTCCTACACTTTCCTCTCCCTCTTCTTGTCCACCTTATCCCTCTCTCCCTTTTCCTCCTCTCCCCCCTCTTTTCCTCTCCTCCCTATCCACTCCCTTTTACTTTCAACCTTCTTCCTCTCCTCCCTATCCCTTCCATCTTCTTATCCACCTTCTCCCTCTCCCTCTCCTCGTCTCCTAACTCTCTTCCTCTCCTACCTCTCTTCCTCTCCTCTCCCTCTCTTTCTCTCATTTCGCTCGCTGTCCATTAACCCAATTTACGGCTTTGTCTGATCTTCGTTTTTATATCTCCCGTTCTGATTGGTCCTCTCTTGTCAGTAAGTTAATTTGCCACTATAATTTAAGATTATTGGGGCCCATCAGCGAGTACGTGCCAGGCAGTGAGAGAGAGGGGGGGGGGGAAGAGAAAGAGAGAGAGATAGAGGAGTGAGAGAGAGATGGGAGGGAGGGAGAGTGAGAGAGAAAGAGAGAGAGGGTGGGGGAGAGATAGGGGATGGTGGAGAGAGGGGTCAGGGGGAGGGAGAGGGGGGGGGGGAGCGGGGAGATAGAGAGAGAGAGAGAAAGAAGGGGGGGGGATAGATAGAGAGAGAGAGAGAGAGAAAGAAGGGGGGAGGTAGATAGAGAGAGAGAGAGAGAGAGAAAGAAAGGGGGGAGGTAGATAGAGAGAGGGTGGGAGATAAATCGATAGATATAGATAGATAGATAGAGGGGGGGGGGAGAGAAAGTGAATGATAGCAGAGACAGAGAGATATAGAGGAGGGAGAGAGAGTGAAGATAGATAGAGAGGAAGAGAGAAGGGGGGAGGGGGAGACAAAGAGTATGAGAAAAAAAGGTAAAAAAAAATAAAAAATAAAATAAAAAAAAGGAAAATAAAGAATTAACAGCTACAACAAGGAAGGAACAATGAATAAGAAGCGGAAGATGGAATAAGGAGATGGAAGAAGAGAGGAGAGGATAAGGATAAGGAGCACGAACGAAGGAACACAAAACACCATATGCCAAAGGTTGTATCGAAGTGTGTTCTTGTACCCGCATGATTGTGTCTGTATCCTTGTGTGTGTGTGTGTGTGTGTGGATTTGTGTGTTATGTGTATTTATATGTGCTATGTGTGTGAGTGAGAGGCATAAAGAGCAGGGGAGATTGAGAGAGCGAGAGATAGGAAGAGACAGAGAGATAAAAAAAAGGATGATATTGATAGATAGATAGTGTGTGACAGATTGATAGATAGAGAGAGAATAAGAGAGGGAGAGAGAGGGCGAAATAAAGAGAGAGTGGAAGGGAGACAGAAAATACATTCTTCATTAATCTAAACGGTAAGAAATGTTAAATTCAGTAATAAAGATCACGATAAATAAAATGTTATTATGGTAAATATAGTACCCCCCCAAAAAAAAAAAAAGAAAAAAAAGAAAAAAAAAGACTATCATTTTTTAATCATTATCGCAGTCATTATCATCATCCTCATCACTACTGTTTTAGGTTTTGTTATCATCATCATTATCATTATTACCCTTATCCTTATCATTATCATCCTTAACATTATCACTATCATTATTACTACCATCAGCACTATCATTACTATCATTACCATTATTACTAATTTCATTATTGTTGTTAATTTTTCCTTCTTCTAATCATTATTGTTATCGTTATTGTTATCATGATTACAGGACATATATTCCCTCAGGGGGAGAACCGATCTCATTTCGCCTTCCATAATCTTAATGAATTTGCCACTTGAGTGAATGAATGATTGTTATTCCCGGAGCTTGACTTATACATGTTAACGTTTGCGATTTAGATGTTTGTGTATGTTTGTTTGTATGATTGTTTATCTATTTGTTCATTTTCTTTGTTTTTTATATCAGTATCTTTTTATTTATTATTATTATTATTATTTCTATGTTTTGCTTTCTGTTTCTCTCTCTCTCTTTCTCGTTTTTTTTCACTTTTCTTTTCTCTCTCTCTCTCTATCTATCTATCTATCAATCTCTCTCTCTCTCTCTCTCTCTCTCTCTCTCTCTCTCTCTCTCTCACTCACTCTCTTTCTCTCTCTCTCTCTCTCTCTCCCTCCCTCCACTTCCCCTTACCACTCCGACCATTTATCCACCCCCACCCCCTACCACACCCATAACCCCCCCAACACCCATCACCCCCCTCCCCCAACACCCATCACCCCCCTCCCCCAACACCCATCACCCCCCTCCCCCAACACCCACACCCACATGCCAACAAACACTCCACAAAAACACAAGGCGATGATGCAATACCCTGACCTTGGTCTTGCGACGTAGTTTTAAGCCTTTGTTGCACAAACGATTTACTCAGCAGACGGTTTGCCATTTCCGGTTTCTTTAATGGTGTGTACTGTAAGGAATAAGAATGTTAGTAGATGGGTGTTTGTTAACTGTTTGTTCCTTTATTTTTAGATATTGTTTCCTTATGCTGTTTGTTTGTTTGGTTGTTTGGTTGTTTTGATGTCTTTGTTTCTGTCTCTTTTTTTCGTGTGTTATGTGTTATGTCTGTTGGTCTCTCTCTCTCTCTCTCTCTCTCTCTCTCTATCTCTCTCTCTCTCTCTCTCTCTCTCTCTCTCTCTCTCTCTCTCTCTCTCTCTTTCTATCTTTCTCTATCTATCTATTTACTATCTATCAGTATTATCAGCGCTATCATTTTCATTATCATTATTATCATTATTATCTTTATCATGATCATAATAATAGTAAAAAAGTTATCATCATCATCATCATCATTCGTATATATCACCATTATTATTGACAATGATTATAATGATAATAATAATGATAATAATAAAAATAATATCTATAATAATGATAACAGTGATAATGATAATGAAACGACTTATAGAGTTGTTATTAGTCACGGTATAATACAATGATGCAAGAAAGGATAATATAAAAACTGAAATATCAATAATATTAAATCATTAAACAGGTATTGATGGAGTCACGGAAATTATTATCATTATTCTTATGATTGTTGCGTTATCATCATGTATCATTCTTACTATGATAATTTTTTCTATTACCATTATCATCATGATTATTAGGATTATTATCATTGCTGTTATTATCATTATTGTATATATTATACTGATTATTAGCATTTTCATTATAATGATGATAACGATGATGAAAATATCATTATCGTTATTATCATTTTTGTCATTATTACTATCAATCATATCATCATTATCATCCTTATTCTTATGATTATCATTGTGGTTGATATCCTAATTATATCAACTTTGTTATTATTATTATGTTTATCTTTTTTATTACTATTATTATCATTATTATTATTATTATTATTATTATTATTATTTTCATCATTATCATTTTTATTATTATCATTATTAGTAGTAGTATCATTAGTATTATTGTTATCATTATCATTATTATATTCATTATCTTCATAATTGATATCACTATCATTATTAGCATCATTATCATTCCGTCATTATTCTTATCATCATCATCATTACTATTATCACCATTATTAATATCATAACCATCACCATCATAAACATCGTTATTATCAATATCATTGTCATTATCATTTTTTATTGTCATCATTATTATCATCATTATCATCACTATCAGGACACTTATTATTACCATTACTATTAACATGATTTTTATTATTATCATTGCTGTTGTTGTGGTTGTCATTATCATTACCATCATTAGTATAGTCATTACATCGATAACAATAACAATAATTGTAACAGTAAGGACAGTAAATATGATAATGATAATAACGAGGATAATAATGATAATAATAATAACAATAAAAAGGATAGCATTAATCAAAATTATGATATTGATATCAATACATCAGTATTAATGACGATAAGGCTCATCATAATAATAATCATGAAAATAATAGTATTCTTTTCATCAACATGTAACACTTATATAATCATAATTCTAGTTATAAAATAGAACACATATTCGCAGGTGAAAGGATATTATGCGCACACAGCTCCCAACTGCGCAATTCTTCAAGACAGGTGTGTGGGGAGGGGTGGAGGGGTGTGTGTAGGGGGGAGGGGGTTATGTGTGTGTGGGGGGGTTATGTGTGCGTGTGTGTGTGTGTGTGTGTGTGTCTGAGTGTGTGTGTGTGTGTGTTTGTGAGTGTGTGTGTGTGTGTGTGTGTTATTGTGTGTGTGTGTGAGTGTGTTTGTAAGTGTGAGTGTGTGTTATGTGTGTGTGTTATGCGTGTGCTACATCAAGAGCAGGCAGGTGAGAGGAAATAACTTAACACGTGGACGTTTCTGCGCACTTATTTCATGACAGGTGTGTATTCGTGTGTGTGTGTGTGTGTGTGTGTGTGTGTGTGTGTGTGTGTGTGTGTGTGTGTGAACATTCCTAACCTACCGCATATCCTCTGCCTTGTGCGGAATTGAAAACCACGTGATAAAGTTGAGTTGAGAAGCACTCCCCCCCTCCCCCCCATTCGCCCCCATCCCATCCCCCTCCCTCTCCTCGCCTTTTTCCCTCTCCTCTCCCTCCTCCCCTCCCTCCCTAGAGCCCCCAACCCACCTCCTCCCTCTTCTATTTCCTCAGCCCCCTTCCCCCCTCCTCTCCCCCTCCCGTATCCTAACCCCGTTCTGTCTTTCCTCTCCTTTCTTCTTCCCCTCCTATTCCTTCTCTTCCCCTCTCCTCTTATTATTCCTGTCGCTCATCCCTCTCCCTTTCCTATTCCCCATTCCTCATATCTTTCTTCCCTCTCTTCCCTCTCCTCCCTATGCATCTCCTTCTCCCCTCTCCCTTATCCACCTTTCCCCATCCCTCTCCCTCTCTACTCTCCCCATTCCTCCCACTTCTCCCCTCTTCCTTCCCTCTATCCTCCCCCCTCTCCTATCCATCCCCCATCCCTTTCCCACTCTCCCCTCTCCTATCCCTCTCCCATCCCTCTCCCCCTCTCTCCTCTCCCATCCCTCCTACCTCTCCCTTTCTTTCATCCTTACGTCTTCTCCCTTTCCCTCCCCTCTCCGTATTCTCCCCCATCTCCTTCCCCCAATCTCTCCTTCCACCTATCCCCCCCTAAGCCTTTCCCCCCCTTATCTCCACCCCCCTCCTCCCAATCTTTCTCTCCCCCATCTCTCCCTCACCCCTATCTCCACCCCCTCCTCCCACTCTTTCTCTCCCCCATCTCTCCCTCCCCCCTTCTCCCCCTCCTCCCCCTTTCTCTCCCTCATCTCCTCCCTCTCCCTACCCCCTATCCCACCCTCTCCTCCCCATCTTTCTCTCCCCCATCTCTCCCTCCCCCCTATCTCCACCCCCTCCTCCCAATCTTTCTCTCCCCCATCTCTCCCCCCCCCTATCTCCCCCCCCCTCCTCCCACTCTTTCTCTCCCCCATCTCTCCCTCCCCCCTATCTCCACCCCCTCCTCCCAATCTTTCTCTCCCCCATCTCTCCCTCCCCCCTATCTCCACCCCCTCCTCCCAATCTTTCTCTCCCCTATATCTCCCTCCCCCTATCTCCTTCCCCTCCTTCCAATCTCTCCCTCCCCCTATCTCCACCCCCTCTTCACAATCTTTCTCTCCCCATCTCTCCCTCCTCCACCCCCCTCTCCCACTCTTTCTCTCTCCCCCCCCCCTCCCTCCCCCCCCCCTACCTCCCCCCCCTCCTCCCAATCTTTCTCTCCCCCATCTCTCCCTCCCCCCTATCTCCACCCCCTCCTCCCAATCTTTCTCTCCCCCATCTCTCCCTCCCCCCTATCTCCACCCCCTCCTCCCAATCTTTCTCTCCCCCATCTCTCCCTCCCCCCTATCTCCACCCCCCTCCTCCCAATCTCTCTCTCCCCCATCTCTCCCTCACCCCTATCTCCACCCCCCTTCTCCCAATCTTTCTCTCCCCCATCTCTCCCTCCTCCATCCCCATTAATTTCCCCTTGTCTTCTGTCTTTCCCTCTTTCCCTCCGATTGTCTTTGTTCTCTCGGCTGTGCTTGCGCAGGGGCGGGGGCGGGGGTAGGAGGAGGAGGAGGAGGAGGAGGAGGAGGAGGAGGAGGAGGAGGAGGAGGAGGAGGAGGAGAGGAGGGGAAGGGGAGGAGGGTGAAGGGGAGGGTGAAGAGGGAGGAGCAATAGGTGGGGAGGGATAGGGAGTGGGCGAGCAGGAGAGGAGAGGGGGAGGAGGAAGAGAGGCAGGTGGAGGGTGTGTACGGGGAAGAGGGAGGAGGCAAAGGAGGAGGGTAAAGTAAGTAAAATAGTAGAGGAAGCCAGGACGGGGGGGTGTTTAGGAGAGTAGAGGATGCAGACGGGAGGGTTTTAGAGAGGAAGGAGGAGGAGGGGAGGTGGCGAGAGAGGGAGGAGGAGGAGAGGGAGGAGGCAAAGGAGTAGAGGAAGTAAATTAGTAAGGAGGAGTAGGTGGAAAAGTAGGTGATGTGAGAAGGAGGAGGAAAAGGACGAGAAGTAGCAAGAGAGGGAGGAAGAAAAGGAGGAGGAAGAGGACGAGAAGTAGCAAGAGAG
>NW_028234421.1:26089627-26092127 GCF_977035675.1 Penaeus japonicus
GAGAGAAAAAAAGAGAGGAGGGGTGGACAGATAGATAGATCGAGAGAGAGAGAGGGGGTGGGGGGTAGATAGATAGATAGATAGAGGGGGTTAGATTGATAGATAGATCAATAGATCGAGAAAGAGAGAGAGAAAAAGAGAGGAGGGGTGGACAGATAGATAGATCGAGAGAGAGAGAGGGGGGGGGTAAATAGATATATAGATCGAGAGAGAGAGGGAGGGGGAGTAGATAGATAGATAGACAGATAGATAGAGGGAGAGAGAAGAGATAAAGAGAGTGAGAGTGAGAGTGAGAGTGAGAGAGAGAGAGAGAGAGAGAGAGAGAGAGAGAGAGAGAGAGAGAGAGAGAGAGAGAGAGAGAGAGTGAGAGTGAGAGAGAGAGAGAGAGAGAGAGAGAGAGAGAGAGAGAGAGAGAGAGAGAGAGAGAGAGGAGAGAGAGAGAGAGAGGGGGGGAGAAGAGAGAGAGAGAGAGAGAGAGAGAGAGAGAGAGAGAGAGAGAGAAGAGAGAGAGAGAGAGAGAGAGGAGAGAGAGAGAGAGAGAGAGAGAAGGGGAGGGAGAGAAGGGGGAGAGGGGGGGAGAGTGAGAGATAGATGAATAGATGGAGAAAGAGAGAGAGAAAAAGAGAGGAGGGGTGGACAGATAGATAGATCGAGAGAGAGAGAGAGAGGGGGGGGGTAGATAGATAGATAGATAGATCGAGAGAGAGAGGGGGGAGTAGGTAGATAGATAGAGAGAGAGAGAGAGAGAGAGAGAGAGAGAGAGAGAGAGAGAGAGAGAGAGAGAGAGAGTGAGAGAGTGAGAGTGAGAGAGAGTGAGAGAGAGAGAGAGAGAGAGAAGAGAGAGTAAGAATGAGAGTGAGAGAGAGAGAGAGAGAGAGAGGAGAGAGAGAGAGAGAGAGAGAGAGAGAGAGAGAGATAGAGAGAGAGAGAGGAGAGAAGAGAGAGAGAGAGATGAGAGGGGAGAGAGAGAGAGAGAGAGAGAGAGAGAGAGAGAGAGAGAGAGAGAGAGAGAGAGAGAGAGAGAGAGAGAGAGAGAGAGAGAGAGAGAGAAAGGGATAGAGAGAATGGGGAGAGGGGGTTAGATTGATAGATAGATCAATAGATCGAGAAAGAGAGAGAGAAAAAGAGAGGAGGGGTGGACAGATAGATAGATCGAGAGAGAGAGAGAGGGGGGGGGGGTAGATAGATAGATAGATAGATCGAGAGAGAGAGGGGGGAGGAGGTAGATAGATAGATAGATAGAGAGAGAGAGAGAGAGAGAGAGAGAGAGAGAGAGAGAGAGAGAGAGAGAGAGAGTGAGAGTGAGAGTGAGAGTGAGAGTGAGAGAGAGAGAGAGAGAGAGAGAGAGAGAGAGAGAGAGAGAGAGAGAGAGAGAGAGAGAGAGAGAGAGAGAGAGAGAGAGAGAGAGAGAGAGAGAGAGAGAGAGAGCGAGAGAGAGAGAGAGAGGGGGGGGGGGAGATAGATAGATCGAGAGAGAGAGAGAGAGAGAGAGAGGCAGAGAGAGTGAGAGAGAGAGAGAGAGAGAGAGAGAGAGAAGTAGATTGATAGATCGAGAGAGAGAGAGACAGAGAGAGAGAGAGAGAGAGAGAGAGAGAGAGAGAGAGAGAGAGAGAGAGAGAGAGAGAGAGAGAGAGAATGAGTGAGATTGTCTCTGAACTATTGAACATGTTTTTGTTTTTTGCGGAAATATAATACAGTTAATGTTTATGATTAATTTACCAATGACGGTTTTGATTTGGCTAAAATGAATATATAAATAAACAGATAAATATTTGTGATAATAATCATCATATATCCCTGTTATGAATATGGATCTTTGTAATGATGTTGATTAAGGTAATTGCTTGATTTATGTTTATTGAATGTAGATAAATATTTTTTTCTTAAACTAACCGTACTTATTTTATCACTTGTTTTTTGTTTGTTTACTTTTTTATAATAATTATTCATTTAGTTATCTCTTCTCTTGTCTCCTTTCTCCATATTCTTCTCTTCGTCATCTTCTTATTTGTTGTTATCATTATCTTTATTATTATTTATTTTATCATTATCATCACACTCAGTATTGTTATGATTATTGCTATTATCATTAGTATTATCATTATTGTTACCATTATCCCTATTATTGTTATCATTATTTTCATTATTACTTAGTTTATCATTCTTATCCTAATCAGTATTGTTATGGTTATTGCTATTATCATTAGTATTATTATCGTTGTTATCATTATCCCTATGATGATTATCAGTATAATTATAATTATTATTATAAACATCATCATCATTTTATTATTACCATTATTATTATGATCACCATTATAATAATTATCATAATTGTTAATACTATCATTATTATCATCATTGTTATCATTATTATCATCATCATTAATATTAACATTACAGTCATTATTATTATCATTATTACTATTACTATTATTATCATTATCCTCAATATTACTATCATCATTACCAATTGCTGTTATTATCTTAATACATTTTT
>NW_028234421.1:26099627-26106499 GCF_977035675.1 Penaeus japonicus
TAAATTAACATGTAAACAAACAAAACAAATATACTAATGGGAGAATAAAGACAACGATGAAATTAAGATAAAAAAAGACAACAAAAAAGGAAAAAGAAATCGAAAAAATATAAATAATAACAAAGATAAAACAGATTAAAGTAGAACACATATGGAAATTTATTTTTCGGACATAGAGACATAAAAAAGGATGATAATAATAATAATAGTAATAATAATAATAATAATAATAATAATAATAACAATAATAATAATGATAATAATAGAAATGGTATTAATGGTGATAGCTGTGGTAGCAGTAGAAGCAATGACGGAAATGATAGAGATAATTATAATGATTATAATGATATCAATAATAATACTGGTAATATTTATAATACTAATATTAATATTGATTATGGTGATAACAGTGATAGTAATCTTCACCATTATAATGATGGTGATAATCATAAAAATGTTAATGATTATATTAATGCTATTGTCATCATTGGTATTGTTATTATTGATAAGTAATAATAGCAATCCTATTAGTGATAATAGTAATGACAACAGTAACAATGTTAATGATAAATACGATAACCGTAAAAGTAATGATAATAATGATGATATTGATAATGATGATGATAACAATAATGATATTAGTAATAATAAAGATGACAATAATAATATTGACTATAATAGAAGGAAAAACAACGGCAACAGCAATAATAATGAAAGTGATAATAACAATGATAATCATAGAAATAACAATAATGATAATAACAATAACAGCAAAAATAATTATAACATCTGTAATAACAATAATAACAACAGTTATAACGATAACGACAATGTTAATAATGATAACAAAGATAAGAAGAAGAAGAACGATGAATCGGACGAAGAAACAAAATAATAAAAGGGAAATCGTCAACATGAATATTCACCGAATCATTTCCACTGGCGACCGATGGCAATGATATTTACCCGAAGCCGACACTTTCCAGATCACAATAGGTCGAAATTGCTCAAATCAGGTTTAACCTACGACTCTATAGATGCTATTTACGGGTATATGATGTGTCTCTGCTCAGGTGACGATTACTTTATTGGCAGTTTCATTCGTCGATGTCGGTTGTGAGGGATTTTTTAATGAAATTCTGATCTCGGGAATGCGAGCCTGAACTAGGGAAGAGAGGGAGGTCTGGTGTTGGGTTGGCGGAAATTCTTATTTCATTTATGTTTTTATGCGTTTTTTTTTTCCATTTTTTAAATCTGTTTAGTCATTTTATGAATTTATTATTCGGTCAGTGGTGAATCTAGGGAGGAAGGGGTATACGTCGTACACTCAAAAGATAGTAAGTTCGTATCTTTTCGGTGACCGGTTGGAATTTTTTCCTGTTGGCAAGGAACCCAATTTCAAACGTTAAAACTCTCTCTGATCTTTCTCTCTCTCCCTCTCTCTCTCTCTCTCTCTCTCTCTCTCTCTCTCTCTCTCTCTCTCTCTCTCTCTCTCTCTCTCTCTCTACGCCTATTCCTGTGTGTACACTGCATATAGTATGAATAAACTTATCAAAATCAAATCTCTCTCGCTCTCTCTCTTTCTCTCTCTCTCTCTCTCTATCTCTTTCTCTCTCTCTCTCTCTCTCTCTCTCTTTCTCTTTCTCTCTCTCCCCCCTCTCTCTCTCTCTCTCTCTCTCTCTCTCTCTCTCTCTCTCTCTCTCTCTCTCTCTCTCTCTCTCTCTCTCTCTCTCTCTCTCTCTCGCTCGCTCGCTCGCTCGCTCGCTCTTACTCTCTTTCTCCCATGAAGATGAAATTCCGAAGGATTTCGAAACTGTTTTCTCATCTTTCTTTGAACCTTTTGGAAAAGCTATCACCACTTCGGTAAAAAATTATGATGATAATGATATTCATAATAATGTTTATGATAATGAAAAAGATAAAGATAGTCACCAATATTATAATCATCACCATTATCATCATCATCATGACAGCCGTGATAGGAATAAATATATTAGTAGTGATAATGATGATATTGATAATAACACTGACAAGAATAACAATAGTATCAAAGCAAGTAATAATGATAATGATAACAGTAATGATAATAAGGAAAATGGTAATGATGGTATTAATGATAACAATAATAATTACAGTTGAAATAATAATGATGATAATGATACTAACAATAATGATGATATTGATAATGATAAAGATGATAATGATAATGATGGTAATGACAATAACAATGGTTATAATTATAGTAATAGTAATCATAATGCCAATAATAATGATAATGACATTGTTGATAAGAATGGTGATAATTATGATCATCAGTGATAACAATGCTAATAACAATAATAAAAATGATAATGATAAGGATGAAATAATAATGGTAATAATAACAGAAGAAGAGAAAGAAAATAAAACAAAATAATCCCCAAAGATTACACACAAAGAACAGAAACGAAATTAAAAGAAATTATACGTTTATATAACCCTTTGCCTCAAAGGAATTTCCGACTCTTAAATCCAGGTTTTGTTTTAGGTTTCAATCTGTTCTTTGTTCTGCAACTTGCTGTTCTTGTTGTTGCATTTCCTGATGTTGTTATGCTTTGTTGATGAAATGTCTGTTGGTTTGCTTCTAATTTATTTTAAGGATGTATTTTTTTCTCTCTTTTTTAAGCTTTTTTATTTGTTTGTTTTTGTTGATGTCATTATCATTACAATATATATATATACTTTTTTTTTTACTTTTTTTGCTGTTATTATCAGTGATGTTTTCATTACCATTATCTTGGTTGTTATCACTACCATTAGAATTATCGTTGTTGTTATCATCATCATTAAAATTATCATTTCCTTTCACATTATCATTCTTTTCCAAACACGATAAGATGCCCAGCCTTTGTCCCTTATCAGTGGATGATTACAAGGAACCAAATAAATATCCGATGGATTTTAATTGCATAAGTTCTGATGCTTCTCGGGTCCTCGTCCTGTTACCCCCTTGCAAGGCATTCTTGCTTTTCTCAACAATTCATGTATGCATATGTGTGTATGTTTTGGGAAGGGGGAGGGTCTCCGTGTGTTTGTGTGTTTGTGTGTGTGTGTGTGTTTGTGTTTGTGTGTGTGTGTGTTTGTGTGTGTGTGTGTGTGCGTGTTTGTGTGTTTGTGTATGTGTGTGTGTGTGTGTGTAAGTACGTTCATGTCCGCTTTCTTTATGATCCTCATCCGATTACTTGTCAGTCACGCATTGTTCTTTATTTATCCTCGCGCGACCATCTCCAGGAATTGCAATAACAGGGATGGAGCAACGATCTTTGATCACAATTACTGGTCTTCTTGCCACATCACATTTTGAAATCATAAAGAATCACTTCCGGCTGTACGTCCGTACCATCTCTCAACTTCGACCTACACTCAACATTTTACCATTAAATACCATTCCATCATAGCATTACCATTCCTACCATTCTAGCATGGTATTCTCTTGTACTCACACAGAACAAGTTTATTGTATTCGCTTCTGACTAAAAGTGTGGTACTCTCCCCACCTCAAAGCTTGCATAAGGGTGTATCGTCTAGTGACACTCTAATTAATGTGGAACTTTACGTCATTATGTAGATGAGGGAATGAATGAGACTGAATAACGCGATAGATGTAATTATCGCGTTCCTATGATATCGTTATCAGAATTACATGTTATGATTACATGATCAAATCGAAACGCGTTAATTATACTTCTTGAGTTGTGAAGTTATTCAGTCCCAGGTATAATTTTGTTTTCCTGCATTTACGTCAATAACCATCAAAACTATTTTATTCCTTTTGCAACACACAACCGAGCGTCTGTTCCTAGTTTCAAATCCTACTTTCGGATCAATTCCCATGACTCTATCTCGTCTTCAGTTCTGTTCATGTCCCTTGGAAAGTGACTGTGCATGACCCCACATGTCCACCGGCTAGTTCACTCGTTCTTAACATAGGGGCCACTGACTCTAGATTACGCAATGCACAATTGTAAGATGAAGCTGGAAATAGATAAATAAAATGATAATTTGTTTGGAAAAGGCTATTGACGATGATGATAGTGAAAATTATGTCAATTATTAGTACTCCCTCTATTGGTATTACTCCAACAGATTGTAATAACAATATTGATAATGGTAATAATTGCTGAGATAATAGGAATGATATTGAATATGAGGATAATGTTGATAATAATAATTGTAAAGATATCAGTAATGCTATTGATTATGTAAGGATAATAATAATAATAATAGTTATACTGGTACCAAGATAATGATAACGATAAACACTATTACTGTCTATCACTATTATATACTTACTGAATATCATTTCAAAAGGATCATTCTCATGAATAACATTACATACACGTTCTCATGATAATTTTTATCCTCATAACTGTGTCCATGATCTACTATCAACCATTATTATCGTTGTTATCATGGTTATCTCACTATTATCCGCCTCTCTTTCTTTTTCGTCTTTCCTCTCTCTCTTTCCCTGTACCTCCCTTTACCCACATTGAGGGGAAAAGGGGTGAAGCTTCCTCTCCTCTCCCCCACCTCACCTCCATTTTCTCTTGTCTTCCCTATCTCTCTCTATCTTCTCCTCCCTGGTTACCCTTCCTTTTTCCTCTCTCCTCTCTCGCTTCCATCTCCTTCTATTTCCTTTCCTTTCCCCCTTCCTCTCCCTATCTTTTCTTCTCCCTCTCTCTCTCTCTCTCTGCTCCTTCTAATTCCCTTCCTCCTCCTCTTCTTCTCTCTCCCCTTGCCTCTTCATCTTCTCATTTCATATCCTCTCCACCTCCACTTCCTCTTTCTTCTTCTTCTTTTTTCTCTTCTCTTCTCCTCCTCTTCCTACACAAACCCCCACCATCCCCTTATCTCCCCTTTTCCCCCTCCTAAGTCTTCCCTCCCCCCCACCCCCACCCCAACTCCTCTCCCATCGTCTTTCCCATCCCCATCCCCGTCATCTCGCATTCTCCTTCTCCCTCCCTCTCCCCTCCCCCCCTCTCTCCTCCCTCTCCCTCCCTCTCCCCCTCTCCCCTTCTTCCCTACTACTCCATATTCTTAACTTTTTTTCAAACGTTATCCATTAGAGCGCATTAAAAGCCTGATGATATGATAGCAACGGTGCATCGTGTTGCATCATCATATATATTTTTTATCAATAATTTTGTGAATTTAATGTGTCTTGTAGTGTTTCTTTCCTTTTTTTATTATATATATATTTTTTTCTCTCCCCTCTCAACAACACACACATTTCCAAATATCGGAATGAGTAATTTCACTTTGATTTCTACTACTACTGTGTGTATGTCGGTGTGTATGTGTGTGTACGTGTATGTGTGTGTGTGTGTGAGTGTGTGTGTTTACATGACTGCTAGTGTGTGTATGTTTACATAAGTGTGAGTATGTTTACACGACAGCTTGTGCGGGTATGTTAATGTATATGCGTGTGTGTGTGCCTTAAAGTAGATTCATATATATATATATATATATATATATATATATATATATATATATATATATATATATATATATATATATATATATCTTCAAGTCAATGCATGTACGTTTGTATGTGCGTATGTTGGTCAGGCGTGCAATATTATAAGCTTGATTTTTTTATCCCTAAAAATAAAAAAAAAATAAAAAAATGAAAAAGCAACATTGCATTATCTATTTTTATCCGATCTCCGTAATAACCCCTCCCCCCCTCTCCTCCCCCTCCCCCCAAACTCAACAGCATCCCCTCCCCTCCCCCTCCACCCCACCCCCTTCTCCTGGTACGGACTCACATCCGCTTCATCAGTCACTTTTTTATCTATTTTCGACCTTATGCGGATGCTCTTATGGGGAAGACAGTGATAAAGATCCGATGAAGTATTATTACATGGAAAACTTTATTTTAAAAAAGGGCGGAGGGGGGGGGGGGTACCAGGTGGTATTTTTTTTTCTTTTTTTCTTTTTTTTACGTGTTCGTTTTGTTTTTATTAGACTTATATAAAGGTACACATAAGCGAGATGATGTATGCTATCATCATTATCATTATTATTATTATTATCTTCATAATTTTCAATTCTGTTATTATTAATATCGTTATCATTACTATGATAATTATCATCGTCATCATTATTACCATTATATTTATCATTACCATCGTCATTATCATTATTAGCATTATCATTATCAAGAACATTACGACAATTGCAGTTTTTAAATTTGCTCTATTATCAATTATCATTATCATCATTATGGTTATAATCATTATAGCCTTGTTATCAAATGATTTTTTTCTTCTTTTTCTTCCTCCTATTTCTTCCTCTTATCCCTTCTTTTTCTTTCTCTTTTTCTTATATTTCCCTTATTCCTACATTCTTACTTGTCTATCTTCATTACCCTTCTCCCTTTGTTATTTTCACCTTGTTATCCTTCCCTTTGAGTTCTCTCTCGTTCTTCCCTTCTCTTCTTTGCTCCCCTCTCCTCTGCATGTTTTTTTTCTCTCTCTCATTCTTTCTTACTCTCGTTCTTTCCCTCCATCCCCTCGTCTCTCTCTCTCTCTCTCTCTCTCTCTCTCTCTCTCTCTCTCTCTCTCTCTCTCTCTCTCTCTCTCTCTCTCTCTCTCTTTCTCTCACAAGCACACTATAAACCCTCTCTCTCTCTCTCTCTCTCTCTCTCTCTCTCTCTCTCTCTCTCTCTCTCTCTCTCTCTCTCTCTCTCTCTCTCTCTCTCTCTCTCTCTCTCACACTCTCTCTCTCTCTCTCTCTCTCTCTCTCTCTCTCTCTCTTCCTCTATTCGTCTAGACAATTTCATGACTCACTGTAAAACCGAGAGCTCTGACTCACACAAGGTTATGTGT
>NW_028234421.1:26109099-26111599 GCF_977035675.1 Penaeus japonicus
ACATATCTATCAATCTATCAATATATATATATCTATATATATATATATAATATATCATATATATATATATATATATATATATATATACAGTATATATATACATATATCATATATATATATATATATATATATATATATATATATTCTAATATATTGATGAAATGATATATATGTTAGTATATACAGTATTATATAACATATCATGTATACATTATATATATACATGTATATGTATACATGTTTCATTGTCATATGTAATACATGTGTATATTACACAATATCTATCAATCTATCATGCATATATATTATAAATATATATATATAATATATATATAATTTTATACGAGTATATATATATATACAATATATCATGCATATATATATATATATATATATATATATATATATATATATATATATATATATAATATATATATATATATATATATATATATACATATACACATACAGATGTGTGTGTGTGTGTGTGTGTGTATGTCTGTGTTTATGCGCACACTTAGCATCACACATAATTCACAGCAAGTTGCACAGCTTCATTGCACACGAACACAGTGTTGCCTTCATCTGCATACGGAATTACTCCAGAGTGCAAATAGGCAATGACATTAAAATAAATATTGCATAACGGCAGCTTTCGGTTTACACTCCCCCGGGGACCTCACGCCTCGACCTGACTGTTTGTTAAGGGGGCGTGGCACTGAACTGACACCTTCCACTTCCACTGCCCTTTGGGTGTGTTCATCTGCCTGGGTTGGGGCTTTTGTGTTTCTTTGGGGCCTCTTCTCTTTTTCTCTCTCACTTATTCCCTTTTTTCTCTCTCTCTATCACTCATTTAAAAAAAAATCTGTCTCTTTATCATTCTCTTTTTCTCACTCATCCTCTCTTCCTCTTTCTCACTCATCCTCTCTTTCCCTCCTCTCTCTCTCTCTCTTTCTGACTCAACCCCTTTCTTATATTCCTTCATGTCTCCAACATCACCATTCGCTTTCTAATTCAATGTCCTTAAGCTCAATAAAGCTTCTAATTCAAAGACTATTTCGTCGGGTTCACTTCCTTTCTCTTTTTTTCCTCTTTTTCTCTCACATCTATCTTCCTGATTGTTAATCCTTTATCCTGATGAATTTATTCTCGGCGTCTCACACTCTAAAGATTCTATCCGCCTCCCTTTATCTCCCTCTCTCTCTTTCTCTTTCTCTCTTCTTCTTCTTCAGCGTCGTTGCTCTTATATCTCTTTCTCCCTATCTTTGTTTCTGTTTCTCTCTCTCTCTTTCTTTTTCTCTCTCTCTTTATCTGTCTGTCTCTTTCTTTATTTTTTTCTCTCTTTATCTGTATCTTTCTTTCTCCCTCCCCCCCTCTCTCTCTCTCCCCCCCCCCTCTCTCTCTCCCTCTCTCTCTCTCTCTCGCTCTCTCTCTCTCTCTCTCTCTCTCTCTCTCTATCTCTCTCTCTCTCTCTCCTTTACCCTCTCCATATTTCTATCGGATGCTCCCCGAGTTTATCAATGTCACATTCTTCACCCGGCTCTCCAAAGCTATTCACAGGAAGGAGAATAAATAAGGACTAAGAAGACGAAGAAGAAAAAGCGTTAAATAGCACAAAAAAGAGAGAGAAAGAGGGGAGGACAGAGAACGGAGGAGGTTGGGGGGGAGGGGGGGAGTGGACGGGAAAACTTGAAAAAGAATGCAGACCCCCCATTCTTCTTCAGCACGATAATTTTCGCGTTTTGTACGACATCTCGGGATGGAGAGTCACGCCCTATAAATAACACTCCCAACCAAGCTACGTTTGTATCCCGGTTCTATAACCCTTTTTATCGGATTATGAAACAGAATAAGGAGGCAGAGGGTTCTTCAAAAAGTTCTATGGACGCGCATGCGCCATAAATCTCTCTTAGGCACTGCAACCCAGCGCTCAAATGAGATGCGAGTCAATCCATCATCCTTTTGCCTTTGAAACGATGTACAATGTTCCGCCATCGGTGATATTTCCCGCCCTTTTTTTCCCGCCTTTGAGTTTCTGGAGGCGACGACAACTCAAAATTTACGGCGGGGAGTCAATGCTACGTCTCACTTGCAACAGTGACGAGGGGGAGGGGTTAGGAGAAAGAGGGGGGGGGGGTAATGGGGGGAAACGGGACATGTTGCATCGTCCGAAAGGTGATTAATCTCCCTAGTCGTTATTTGGGTTTCGAGGTCTTTTGGTCTCGCTCTCTTTCTCTCTTTCTCGCTTGCTCTCTTTCTCTGTTTCTCTCTCTCTGTTTCTCTCTCTCGCTCTCTCTCCCTCTCTGCTATTCTCTCTTTCTCTCTCTGTCTCTCTCTCTCTCTCTCTCTCTCTCTCTCTCTCTCTCTCTCTCTCTCTTTCTCTCTCTCTCTCGCTCTCCCTCTCTGCTATTCTCTCTTTCTCTCGCTGTCTCTCTCTGCTATTATCTTTCTCTTTCTCGCTTTCCTTCGCTCACTGTCATTCTCTCGCTCTCTCTTTCTC
>NW_028234421.1:26149587-26152087 GCF_977035675.1 Penaeus japonicus
TCTTTTTATCTCCCCCTCTTTTTTTTATATCTCTCTTTCTTTCTCTCTCACTCCCTTTGTTTTCTCCTTCTCTCTGTCTCTTTCCCTTTCCCTCTCTTTCTTTCTCTCTCTCTCTCCCATTTATTCTTATTTGTTTCTCTCTTTCTCCCTTCCCCTTGTCTTCTCTCTATCTATCTATCATCTCTTTGCTTTTCTCTTTCTCTATAACTCTTTCCCTCTCTTTCTTTATTTTTCTCCCTGCCGCTCTGTCTCTTATTTTCTAACTTCTCTCTCTTTCTTTCTCTCTCTCTCTCTCTCTCTCATCATCTCATATTCATTTTTTCCTATTCTTCATTGTACTTGGGATTACAATAGTTGCTTACTTTCCCCAACTATGGTACCGCTAACACTTAGTACCTGAAGTTTAATCTCACCAGACAAACCATCTGAAAACAAACCATTAAAGTAATGAAGGAAAGAGATTTCATACGGTAGGGATCTTGTAACTACGTCTCAATGTACATATTGTTAAAATGCCATTGCACAACGTTAAAACTTAGCCAAGTGTGGACTTAACATTTGACAAAAAAAAAAAAAAAAAAAAAAAAAAAAATTGCAGAGTAAACATTTCTAAATCTGAATAACGTTTGAAAAAGTTATTATACATTCTGACATTTGTTGGAGGGAAATGTCTTTGCTGGTGTTGGGTGTAACACCCGTGCTGAAGGCGTTAGTTCAACTGTTCTGGTGATGCTCTGTGCTTGTTCGTACTCTGTCTCTCAGTCTCTCTGTCTCACATACACACACTTTCTCATTCTCTATGTTTCTGCCTCTGTCTCTCTGTCTCTCAATATCTATGTCTCGATCTCTGTTTTTCTCTGTCTCTCAATATCTATGTCTCGATCTCTGTTTCTCTCTTTCTTTCTCTCTCTCTCTCTCTTTCTTCCTCTCTCTCTCTCTCTCTCTATCTATCTCTGTCTCTCTCTTTCTTTCTCTCTCTCTCTCTCTCTCTCTCTCTCTCTCTCTCTCTCTCTCTCTCTCTCTCTCTCTCTCTCTCTCTCTCTCTCTCTCTCTCTCTCTCTCTCTTAATCAGGGCTGAAGCTGTCCACCCAGCTCCTCCGGTGAAGCGCTGCCCAAGAGGTGCAGATGGGCTAAGTTATTGTTATTGGATTTTGAACACTGACGGATGTCTGTTGCATCCAATCCATTTTTTATCCTCTAGGGATTAACCTCCTATCGTGTCATTGTTAGATTTTGGGTCCTTCCTGCACCTCATACAGCAGCGAGAGGTGGTTAGCTGCTGCGCCTCCCCAGTTGAGCGGTGAGTGTTCTAACAGAGAACATTTGTGTCCCTTGTATAGTATGATGATAATTTTCCATGTGTGTTTGAGTAGCAATGATATTCTGTAACAACATCCATCTTTACCAAATGCTTTCCTTTCTTAATGTTCAGTGCGTTAATTTCTCATCATCGCGTTGTGGTATCAAGTTTTATTCAAATATTGAAGTTGAAATTCCGAAGAAAAAAAAAATTGAATTGCGATGTACTGACCACCATTTTTTTTTTTTTTTTTTTTTTTTTTTTTTTTTTTTAATCACACTGTCCTGCCTCCTTCTTCCGCAGGCTTCTTTTTTTTGTTTTTTTTTTTTTTGTTTTTTAATCACACTGTCCTGCCTCCTTCTTCGCAGGCTTTTTTTTTTTTTTTTTTTTTTTTTTTTTTTAATCACACTGTCCTGCCTCCTTCTTCCGCAGGCTTCTTTATCATCTAAGCGATCATTCATCCTTGCCACAACCGCAGACTTATCCTTCGGGACGTAACTCAGCGACAGGGATATATCCTCGGCAAAGACCCTCCCCAGAGGATAACTATCCTTGTCATCTATAACTATACTCAAGGTAGCGGTTGAAAAAATGGTCCTACAGGAGAGTTCGGATCTTCCCCTTATAGGCCAACTGCCTCTAGTTTCCTTCCCAGCATGGCTTTGTGCCAGATGCGATCAAAGGCTCTTTGGTATCGTGTTTAATGCCCTGTGTGCTTAATGTCCTGTGTCCATCGCCTCCGTGCGATGACATAAGCAAAAGGACATCAGCAGTGGAACGACTCCTTCGAAGATCAAATTAATAGTGACACAGGAAACGATCCTTCTCATACGCTTTATGTACGAGACTGATAACACGGAAACAGGCTGTTAGCTCATGACAACCAATTTGCACGTTTCGAATTTTGCTCTTCTGATGGACAGCGCATAGTATCACGGCACTCCTACAAGCATGGCCATTTCAGGGACTTCAAACAAAGACTAAAGACCAAGACCAGTGGCGTGGCTCACCTCCCATTCAACTTCCTCAGATGTCTCGGTACAATGGAGGGAGAAGCTGTTAGCGAGGACATTTTCACTGCTGTTACGACTGGGGGTGGCCAAGGTGTCAGCCCTGGATGAGGGAGCTTGATTTTAGGAGAGAAATGACACGACAGGAGATCGGCTTTTTCTGGACGAGCGAGGGCTTCCTTCCCCTCAG
>NW_028234421.1:26167087-26174587 GCF_977035675.1 Penaeus japonicus
CAATCTATCCTCCCCCTGTCTCCCCGACCTATCCTCCCCCCCACCTCCCCCTCTTATCCCCCTCCATCTCCCTGCGTATCCCATACCTTTCCTCCCCCCTTTCACATATCTTCCCTCTACTACCCATCCTATCCTCACCCTTCCATTTCCCCCCAACCCCCATCCCCCTTACCCTCCCCACCCCCCATGACCCTTCCCCCTCACCCACCTATCCTCCTCACACACCCACCCCCTCCTTCCCCCTCACCCTCTCCCTCCCCCTCACCCTCATCCAACCACCCCCCCCTCAACCCCCCTCCTTCCCTCCCTCTCACCCCCACCCCAGCCACCTTCCCCCTCACCCTCACCCCCACCCCCATCCACCCCACCTATCCTACCCCCACCTTCCCCCTCACCCCCCACCCCCATCCACCCCCCTCCTTCCCTCCCTCTCACCCCCACCCACCCCCCTATCTATCCACCTATCCACCCCCCACCCACCCCTCCCTCCTCCCTCCTCCCCTGGGCTCATCTACCTCGGCGATTCAATCAAACGGGCTTAAAGGAAACTCGTCAAACTTTGTCGGTCTCGGGCGAAGACTCTGCGTCCGGGAGGGGGGGGGGGGTTCTGTCGCTCGTCGCCCCCCCCCCCCGTTCGCTCGGCTCATTCAAGAAATAAGGTGGGGGAGGAGGGAGGAGGGGAGGGAGGGAGGAGGTGGGTAGGGAGGAGGTGGGTAGGGAGGGAGGAGGGATGGTAGGGAGGAGGGGGGAGGTAGGGAGGAGGGGGGTAAGGAGGGGAGGTAGGGAGGAGGGAGGAGGGTAGGGAGGAGGGGGGTTAGGAGGAGGGTAGGGAGGGGAGGAGGGAGTAGGGATGGTAGGGAGGAGGAAGGAGGGTAGGGGGGAGGGGGGTAGGGAGGGAGGGGGTAGGGAGGAGGGAGGAGGGGGGAGGGAGGTAGGGAGGATCGGGGTAGGGGGGGTGGGGAGAGGGGAGGGAGGAGGGGGTAGGGAGGAGGGGAGGGAGGTAGGAGGGGGCAAGGGGGGCTAGAGAGGAAAAGGGGGAGGGGGGGAGGAGGGAGGAGAAGGAGAGGATTGAGGTATATGGGGTGGGTGGGAAGGAGGGAGAGGGGATGGGATGGGAGAGGGATGAGAGGGAAGGGATGGAGAGAGGGTGGGGAAAAGAGGTGGGAAGGGGGGGGGGTGAGGTGAGGGGAAAAGAGGGGAGGGGTTCGGGGGAGGGAAAACAAAGGAGATGGGGGAAGGAGGGGCAGTTAATGATGGGAGAAGTGTGAGGGGGATAAGCGGAGGAGGGGAATGCGAGAGAGGAAAAGAGAGGGGAAGAGGGCAGGGTAAGGGAGGGGAATTTAGGGTGAGATAGATAAAGTTGTGGGGGTGGGAAGAGAGATTCGAAGGGGAAGAAGGGGGTTGATGGGGTAAGATATAAAAGGCACAGGGAGTGAGGGAGGTAAGATGGGGGAGTTAGATGGGGTTAGGGAAAGGGGAGGAGGGGGTTAAGAAAAGGGGAAAGGGCTTTTAAGTAAGGTAAGCTCTGGCTTCTCAAAGGGTTAGAAAAGAGGAGAAGGGGGTGTGGGGTGGGTGGGAGGAGAGGAGGGCCACCTACCGAGCGTAATACATCCCACACGAAACTTCTGTCTAGAGTGGATTCAAGTTTCTCTGTCCAATAAGCGAGCGAACTTTATTTCATCTTATGGATGAGTGTTATAACTTCTTTCCTCATTCTTTGTGTGATTTTTTTCTTCATTTAAAAAGAATGATATTCGGTAAATGTACGTACATATGTGCACACGCCTATACACACACACACACACATAAACACACAACACACACACACACACATACACACACAACACACACACACACACACAACACACACACACACACACACACACAACACACACACACACACACACACACACGCAAACACACACACGTACACATACTCACATAGAGCTACACACACACACACACCTGACCTCTTTTAACAGCTAATACATCATTAACTTATTTAACATTTTAATCACATCATACACATTCTTGTTTTATTAATTGACTCATTATCCATATTATTCATATATTCATTAATTCAATTAAAGATAATGAAGTGCTCTTCTCTATCTATACATTATACAAATACAGTTAACAAGACATTAACATCTCACTTCTCTTATTAACATTAATAACGACAAAAATTCCATTTCTTTTGCTCTTCATTCTTTTCCGAAAGAGAGATTTGTTCTCTCGTTTTTTTTTTGTTTTTTTTTGCTTGTATATATATATATATATATATATATATATATATATATATATATATATAATATATATTTATATATATATATATATATAATATATATATATATATATATATATATATATATATATATATATTATATATATATATATATATATATATATATTATATATATATATATATATATTATATATATATATGTATGTATATATATGTATGTATATACGCATACATATATATACTGTATATATATATATTATATATATATATATTATATATATATATATATATATATATATATATATATATATATATATATATATATATATATATATATATATATATTATATAATATGTATATATATATATATATATACATTATATATATATATATATTATATATATATATATATATATATATATATTATATATATATATATGTGTGTGTGTGTGTGTGTGTGTGTGTGTGTGTGTGTGTGTGTGTGTGTTTGTGTGTGTGTGTGTGTGTGTGTCTGTCTGTATTTGTCTTTCTCCATATTCTTTTCTTCCTCCCTCTCTCTTCCTCTCTCTCTCTCTCTCTCTCTCTCTCTCTCTCTCTCTCTATTTGTACGTCTCTGTCTCCCCCTCTCCCCTCCCCCTCACTTCTGGATTTCAATTTGAGTGGCGTGTCACTTGAGAGATAGAATAGCCCCCCTTTACCCCCCCCCCCCCCGCCCCCTTCCAGCCTACCTTCCAGCCTACCTTTACACCTCCTGATACCCCGTAGCCCATCTACCTTTACCCCCTCCTCCCCTCCTCCCCTCCTCCCACCACCTCCCCCCACCTTCCCCCGCCCCCAAAGCACGCTCACACTATAACAATTAATCAAACTTTCGAAGGATAACTTTTTTTCTTCTTTTTTTTTCGAAATATTCCAAATTTTCATTCCTGGGTGGGAGAGACATCATTAAAAGCCTACTTGCCAAATCCGATCACACGTTCTCAACATTACTAAAAGTAATTAAAGTTTGAAGGTAGGAGGAAAAGGAGGAGGAGCAGGAGGAGCAGGAGCAGGAAGGGAGGAGGAGCTGTATGATGGGAGGAGAGAGGAGGAGGAGGAGGAGGAGGAGCAGAATGATGGGAGGAGAGAGGAGGAGGAGGGGGAGGAGGAGGAGGAGGGGGAGAGAGGAGGAGGAGGAGGAGGAGAGGGGGAGTAGGAGTAGGAGGAGGGATAGGAGGAGGAGGAAGAGGAGGAGAAGCAGGAGCAGCAGGAGGAGGAAGAGGTGGAGGAGGAAGGAAAGAATAGGAAGGGAAGAGGAGGAAGAGAAATAGGAGGAGGAGGAATAGGAGGAGCAGGAGGTGGAGAGGGAAAAGGAAGGAAGAAGAGGATAAGCAGGAGTAGGAGGAGCACGAGGAGGAGGAGCAAGAGGAGGAGGAGGAGGAGGAGGAGGAGGAGGGGAGGAAGAGGAAAGGGAGGAAGAATAGGTGCCAATTTGCGATTTGGAGCCAGTCTGGCGTGGATGTGATTGTCAAATTGGCCAGAAGGACTTGTTCCACTTCAACCCTTCCCCTACTCTCTCCTCCCCCTCCCCCCTCCCCTGTGTCTCCCCCACTCACCTCCCATCCCCTCCCCCCTCCCCTGTGTCTCCCCCACTCCCCTCCCCTCCCCCGTTCCCTCTCTTGTACTTCCTTTCCTCATCTTTTACCCCTTCCCCTCCATCTCGCCACACCCTTTTCCTTCCCTCCCTTATATCTTTTTTTTTTCCTATTCCCCCCTCTCCCCTCCCCCCTCTAATCCATACCAGAAGATAAAGAAAATAAAACAAGATGAAAAAAAGAATTATAAAAGAGAAAAAATCAAAGAAATAAAGAATCAAATAAATATAGAATAAAAAATATATATTCAAAGAAATAAAGAGTCAAAGAAAGAACGAAACATTGAAATAAACAAACTAACAGTCAAAGAATTAAACAATCAAAGAAATAATCAGTCAAACAGACAAACAATCAAAGAGATTAACAATCATAGAAACAAAAATCAAATAAACAAATAATCAAAGAAACAAACAATCACAAAAAACAAACAATAAAAGAAACAATCAATCAAAGAAACTAACAATCAATCCTCAGAAAACAACAACAACAACAACAACAACAACATGAACAGCTATTTACGTTGTCGTGATAAACTGTGCAATTTGTTGCAACTTTTACGTAAGTATTTCGCAATGATATAATATGAGGATGAGGATAATGATGGGAATTATTATGATAATGATTGTGATACTAATGATAGCAATAATGATAAGGATGATAATAATGATGATGATAATAGTAATTATGTTAATGATAATGACAATCCCAACAATGCTAATGAGGGTAACAATAATGATAATGATAATGATAGTGATAGTAATAGTGATGACAATGACAGTGATGATAATGATAATTGAAATTATTATGATAATAAAGATAATTAATCATAGCAACAACAAGGTTAATGATTTTAATAACTATCACATTAATAATAACAAAAAAAGAAGAAGAAAAAAATGATGATAATAAACTCTAATAATGATAATACTAACAAAGATGATAATGATGACTATGATAATGACAGTAAAAAAATAGATTATGATAGCAAATGTATAGTATTTCCCTTTTGGTTTCTGTGGGCTGGCGTAAGGCTTAGATTTCACTGTTGCATATATGATACTCTCTCTCACGGTTGTTATGTTATGTGTATAATTTTCTTGTTTGCTGATGTGTGTAGAACTATATATTTTATTATTTTTGGATATATATATATATATATATATATATATATATTTATATATATAGTTTATATATATATTATCTATAGACGTATAAATACATACTGTATATGATATACATATAGATAATGTATATATATATAATATATTTATATATACAATATACTATATATAAATATTATATATATATATAATTATATATAATATGCACTATAATATATATATATATGTAATTAAAATATATAATATCAGGATGGCGAATATATATATAATATATATATATATATATATATATATATATGTATAATATATATATATATGTATATATATATATATATATTAATATATATATCTATATATATAAATATAAATATATATATAAATACATATATATATATATATATATATATATATATAATACTCTATATAAATATACATATCATGTATATATATATAAACCTATATATATATATGGAGAGAGAGATAGGAAAAAAATACAAAACTAACAAATAATAAACCACTGAAGATTTACAAAACAACGAAGAGAAATTCACACACACACCACAATAAGTATAAATGTATTATATATATATATAGATATATATATTTATCTATTTATATATATATATTATATACTATATATATATTTTTATATTATATATATTATATATATATATATATATATATAATTTTATACATATATATATACATATATACATATGTGTGTGTGTGTGTACGTCTCTGGTCTCCCCCCTCCCCCTCCACTAACTTTGGATTTCAATTTGAGTGGGTCTACTCCGTTTTTTGTCACTGAGAGATAGAATAAGCACCCCTCCCACACCCCGTAACCCCTTCCCCCCCCCCCCCCCCCCCCGCCCCCTTCCAGCCTACCTTCCAGCCTACCTTTACACCTCCTGATACCCCGTAGGCGACCTACCTTTACCCCCTCCTCCCCACTTCCCCCCACCTAAACCCCCCCCCCACCTCCCCCGCCCCCAAAGCACGCTCACACTATAACAATTAATCAAACTTTCGAAGGATAACTTTTTTTCTTCTTTTTTTTCGAAATATTCCAAATTTTCATTCCTGGGTGGGAGAGACAGAAGAGACATATTAATAAGCCTACTTGCAAATCCGAACACACGTTCTCAACATTACTAAAAAGTAATAAAGTTTTTGAAGAGTTAGGAGGAAAAGGAGGGAGGAGCAGGAGGGCCAGGGGAGCAGGAAGGCGAAGCCGAGGAGCTGTATGATGGGGGGGGAGAGGAGGAGGGAGGAGGAGGAGGAGGAGAGAGGTTAGCAGGAAGGAAGGAGGATAGGAGCAGTATGAAGGGAAGGAGAGAGGTGTGGGAGGAGAGGTGGGAGGAGGGGGATAGGAGGAGAAGGGGGCAATGAGGGGGAGAAGAGGAGGAGGCGAGGAGGAGGAGAGTGGGGGGTAGTAGGAGTAGGAGGTGGGATAGGGAAGAGGAGGAAGGAGGAGGAGGAAGCAAGGGAGGACATCCAGGAGGAGGTAAGAGGTGGGAGGAGGAAGGAAGAGGAGGACAGGGAAATATGAATAGGAAGGAAGGAGGGAAAAAGGATAGAGAAATGAGAGGAGGAGAGAGGAATAAGGAGGAAGCAGAGAGGTGGGAAGAGGGCTAAATCGGAAGGAAAGAAGAGGAATCGATATAGCAGGAGTAGGAGGAGCACAGAGAGGGAGGAGCTAGAGGAGGAGGTGGAGGATGGAGAGGGTAAAAGGAAGGAAGAAGAGGAAAAAGCAGGAGTTAGTAGGAGGAGCCAACGAGGAGGGAGAAGCAAGAGGAAGGAGGAGAGAGTAGTGACGGAGGAGGTGGAGGGGAGAGGAGAGGAAAGGGAGGAAGAATAGGTGCCAATTTGCGATTTGGAGCCCAGTCTTGGGCGTGGATTTGTGATTCTGTTCAAATTTGGCCAGGAAGAGGTCTTGTTTCCACTTCAACACCATATCCCTTAACCCTACCTCTTTCCTCCCCCGGCCCTTACACACCCTCGCCCCCCACACCCTCCCCCCCCCCACACCCCCCCCCCCCCTCCTCCGTTTTGTGTCCTCCTACACACCACTCACCTCCCATCCCCTCCCTTGTGTCTCCCCTATTGCCTCACCTCCCACATCCCCTCCGCCCCCTGCCCCTTTGTTTGTCTCCCCCACTCCCTCCCTTCCCCTTCTCCCCCATCCCCCATGTGTTCCCGCGACTCACCTCCCTCCCCTGCCCCCCCCCCCCTGCCCACCTCTCTCTTTCCTTCTCCGCGTCCGGCCTTCTCTGTCCCCGTTCCTCCTGTTCCCCCCACTCCACCTCCCATTCCCCTCCCCCCACTCCCCGCTGTGTCTCCCCACTCACCTCCCCTGGTGGCCCCTCCCCTGTGTCTCCCCCACTCTCACCTCCATCCCCTCCGCATCCACTCCCCTCCCCTCCCTGTCGCCGTTCCCCTCTCTGACTCTTGTACTTCCTATCCTCATCTTTTACCCCTTCCCCTCCATCTCGCCAC
>NW_028234421.1:26199587-26222087 GCF_977035675.1 Penaeus japonicus
TTCTCCCCTCCCTTAGACCCCCCACCCCCCCACCCCCCACCTCCGCTCCCCTCCCAGTCCAGTCCAAACAAACTGGCTCTTACTCTTTCATGAACACCTTGTCCAATCAGGCACGTAACTTCGCTCAAAAGCACAGTAACTTGACAATCAAACCATTTCACGAAATGATTGATTGATAAAAGATGCATGACGTGTTCCTTGTGTGTTTTGCTGTCTTTCGGAGTCTGTTGTATAAAGGATACTGCATGACGTTTTTTGTTTTGTTTTTCTTTTCTTTTCTTTTTTTCTGTTTTCCTTTTATGTTTGTTTGTAAAGATTATAAATTTAGTTTAGATTTTGGTGTGGGAGTTTGATGATAATGATGAATACGATGGTATGAATTATGTAATTGTTATATTTGTCATTCTAAGAATCATAACATTTACCTTAATAATGATAATAAGAGTTATGCTGGTGGTAACGTTACCAGTTTTGAAAAACAGTAATGATCATAACACCTATATAATTTTTTGTTATTCTTATCACTCACCTTATTATCACCATCACTAATTTCATAATCATCCCATTTCCTTCTTATCATTGATAGTGTCATTCATCAATATCATAATGATGTTTGCTAGTATTATGATTGCAATTTCTCCTATGTTACTATCATAACCACTTTTGTGATAACAACCATTTTTTTATGATAAAAGTTATCAGTTCTTATCATCATGTTTACCATTATGATTAAATCCTTATCAAAATGAAATAATCATCAAAATAAAGAGCAAATATTATCTCATCGAACCAAAAAGCAATTGTAAGAAGCTAAGAGAAAGAATACAGAACAGATAGAGAGAGAAAAAAAAACTTTATCATCAGCTTTGCATTCCCGCCCCCCTCCTCCACCCCCGCTTCAAAAAAAAAAAGAAAAAAAATTTAATCTTATTGCTGTCAAGTATAACGACACGAAATCAATAATTACTAGCCAAAGAAAAGCTACTTTTTTCTCGGTCTTTCGTACACGTTTCACTCTACTCTCTCGCTTCTCGCCGTCTGATCATCTCTCCAGCTCCTCTCTCTCATCCTGCTCTCATCATTTCGTTCCTTCGTCTTCTCCTCGGTCCTCCATTCTCGTCTCTGGCCGCTCTCAGCCTCTCTTTCCCTCTCTCTCTCTTTTTTTTTTTTTTTTTTTTTTTTTTCAACGTCCACGTCGAATTTGAAAGCGATAACCTGCTTGCACCGGGAATTGAATGACAGCAGAAATAAGAAACAAGAACATTGCTTTCAAATGTTTATGCTGACTGGTTTTCTAACCCATTTCCCTCGACACACATACACAAAGAGAGGGAGAGAGAGGGAGATAGATAGATAGATAGATAGATAGAGAGAGAGAGAGAGAGAGAGAGAGAGAGCGAGAGATGAGACGGAGGAGAAAGGAACGAGAGAGGGGTGAGAGGAGGAGAAAGAGAGAGAGAGGAAGAGAGAGAGAAGATGAGAGAGAGGTAGGGGAGAGAGTGATGGAGAGAGGAGAGAGAGCAAGATTGAGAGAGAGAGAGAGAAAGAGAGAGGGAGGGAGAGGGAGATGGAAGGAGGGAGAGGAAGAGAGAGAGAGAGAGAGAGAGAGAGCGAGAGAGAGAGTCGAAGACAGAGCAAGAGATGAGAAGAGAGAGAAGACAGAAAGAGGAGAGAGAGAGAAAGAGAGAGAGATGGTAGAGAGGAGAGGAGAGACAGAAGTCAGAGCTGATAGAGGAGAAGAGAGAGAAAGAGAGGGACAGTGAGGGAGGGAAAAGAGAGAGAGCGAGAGAGAGAGAGAGAGAGAGTAGGAAGAGAGAGAACGAGAGTGAGAGCAGGAAAAAAGAGGAGAGAGAAATAGAGAGAGAGAGAGAGAATGAGAGAGAGAGAAGAGGTGAGAGAGAGATGGTGGAGAGAAAGAGAGAGAAGGGAGAAGAGAGAGAGCAGAGAGAAGCGAAGAGAGAGGTGTAAAAGAAGAGGGACAGTGAGGGAAAAAGGAGAGAGAGAAGAGAGAGAGAGAGTGAAGTATGAGAGAGCGAGAGAGAGAGATGTGAAATACAGAAGTGGTACAGGTGAGGGGAGAGAGAGAGTGAGAGAGGAGAGTGGGGGGTTGTTAGAGGGATGAGAGAGAGAGAGAGAGAGAAAGAGAGGGATCAGAGGTGTAGGGAGGGAGAAAGAGAGGGAAGAAGGAGAGGATAGGAGAGAGAGAGAGAGGAGAGAGAGAGAGATGGAGAATCGGAGAGAGAAGAGAGAGAGAGAGAGGAAGAGGAAGAGTAGAGAGGAGAGGAGAGGAGAAGGGAGAGAAAGTGGATGGAGAAAGATTGAAGGAGAGAGGGACAGTGAGAGGAGAAAGAGAGTGAGTCGAGAGAGAGAGAGGAGAGAGACGAGAGAGAGAGAGAGAGAGAGAGATGTCAAGAGAGAAGGCGAGCAGAGAGAGAGAGACGAGAGAGAAGAGACACGAGAGAGAAAGAGATGAGAGAGAGAGAGTCAGAGAAGTAGAGAGAGCGAAAGAGTAGGGAAAGTGAGGGAGAAGAGAGAGGTGGTGAGAGAGAAGAGAGAAGAGAGGAGAGAGAAGAGAGAGAGAGAGAGAGAGAGAGAGAGAAAGCGGAGAAGAGATGAAAGTGAGGACAGTGAAGGGAGAGGAGAAGAGAGAGAGAGAGAGAGAGAGAGAGAAGAGAGAGAGAGAGAGAGAGAGAAAGAGAGATGGAGAGAGAGAGAGAGAGAGTGAAGTAGAGAGAGAAAGAGAAAAAAAGCGAGAGAGAAAGAGAGAGAGAGAGAGACGAGAAAGAGAAGAGAGAGTAGGAAGAGGCGGAGAGGAGAGAGAGAGAGAGAGAGAGAGAGAGAGAGACGAAAGAAGAGTGGAAAGTGAGGGAGAAAAGAGAGAGTAGAGATGAAGATAGATAGAGAGAGAGAGAGGAGAGAGATAAGTAGAGTGAGAGAAAGAGAGAGAAACAGCGAGAGAGCGTGAAAGAGCGGGACAGTGGGGAAGAAGAGAGAGAGAGAGAGAGAGAGAGAGGAGAGAGAGAGAGAGAGAGGGGGGAGAGAAGGAGAGAGAGAGAGAGAGAGAGAGAGGAAAAAGAAGAAGAGCGAGAGTGAAAGAGAGGAAGGCGAAAAGGAAAGAGGTAAAAAGAGGCGAGAAAGAAGAAAAAAGGAAAAAGATGAGAGAGGGAATAGAGAAAAGGGAGGAGGGAGTAAAAAGAGGGAGAAAAGGGAATGAAAAGGGAAGGAGAGGAGAGAAGTGAGGAGGAAGGAAGAAGGAGGAGGAAAAAGAGAGAAGAAGAGGAAAAAAAAAGGATGAGCGAAGAGGAGAAGAAAGAAAAAGAGGGAAAAAGGGGAAAAAAAGGAAAGGGTAAAAGAGGTGAGAGAGAGGAGGAGAAATGAAGGAGAAAGAGGAAAAGGGAGGGGGAGAAGGAGGGAAAAAAAGGAAAAAGGGGAAAGAAGAAGAAAAGGGGGAAGGTAAGGGGAAAATGATGAGGGAGGGGGGAGAAAAAAGAGCGAGGGGAGAGAAGGAAGAGGGGGAGAGAGGAGGAGGGGGGAGGGGAGAAAGGATAGAGGAGAAGAGGAGAGAGAGAGAGAGATGAGAGAGAGATAGAGAGAAGAGACGAAAGAGAGGAGAGAAGAGAGAGAGAAGAGAGAGAGAGAGGGGGGGGGACAGTGGGGGAGAAAGAGGGGGGAGAGAAGGGGGGGAGAGAGAGAGAGAATGGAGAAGAGGGTGAAAAAGAGAGGGTCGAGTGGATAGGGAGAAAGAGAGGAGATAGAGGAAGAGAGAGAGAGATTTAAGGAGGAGGGAAAGGAGAGGAGAGGGAAGGGATTAGGGAGGGAGGGGGGGAGGGCGGGAGTGGGGGGGTGGGAATACCCTGAGTAGGGGCCCGGCGGAGAGCCGGGGTGAGCGGAGCCGCGGGGCGTGGCGGGTGCGGTGGGACTCGTTCGAGGAGGGGGGAGTCAGCGGACAGATGGAATGGGAGGTTGCGGTGAGAGAGGAGGAAGGCAGTTGTGAGAGGGAGAGAGAGAGGAGTGAGAAGCAGAGAGAGAGGCAGTGAAAGAGACAAAGAGCGAGAGGAGAATGAGAAGGAGAGAAGAGTCCGCAGAGAGATGAGGTGGAAAGGGGAGGTTTATCTAAGTTGCCCTTGCCAGTATCCAGGGGGAGGGGGGTACATGGTAACGTTGCAGGGGACAACGGTATCCAGGGAGGGCTACAGCTGGGCCAGGCGAAGTGTTGTGGCGTGGGGGGGGAGTGGTTCGCGTGGGGTCGATAGAGACTCGGGTCAGTCGGAGTATGGATGTGAAACCCGCAAGAGTGGGGGGTGGTCGAGGGAGGATGGTGGGAATGGAACAGACAGCCACGGTGGGGGGTCATTTTTGCAAGGGTAGGAGAGGAGTAGGCACCCGACAGGCTGGGCAATTCGCGCGGCTCGGCGAGGAAGGGAGACAGGCAAGCCTTGCAGGAGTGGAGGCCCATTAGGCGCTCCCGACCAAAGGTGCTCCCCCACCCCCCAATTAGGAGACAAAACAGCCCCCCCTCCCCCCCACCGCCCCGCCCCCCCACTGGCGCACCCGCAAGACAACACCCCCCCCCCCATCAGGCGCCCCCCAACGAAGAGCTGCTAGGGCGACAGGCGCACCGCCGTCTCCAACCTCTAGCCCGGGGCTTTTTGTTTTTTTGTCGGTGATTTGATTCTTCAGTGAGCTCAGGGTGAGCCGGCGGCCCCTGTGGCCCCCGGTCGCACCCGCACCGCCTCGTCTCGCCCCCCCGGCCGGACGGACGCAGCTGCGGGCGCCCCCGCGATCGTCCATCCCGTGCCTCCCGCCTCCGGCGTACTCCACCCTGACCCCTTCCCCAGCGCGGCGGACCCAATACGCGACGTGAGACGCCCGGCCGCGCCCTCCCCGACTTGGCCGCAGAGCCGCCCCGCCCCTCCCCGACCCCGCGCCCCCGGCCCCGCCCCCCCCCGCCACCCGCGGACCGCCCGGCGCCCCATCGGGCCACGAGGACCGAGGCGGATGGGGGGCCCGCGACCGCCACAGGAGCAAGGTCACAGAGCCGGGAGGCCCGCGGGCTTCCGGGGAGGCAGAGGAGAGGCAGCCAAAACTCAAGGACCCAGGCGCGGGGCGGGGCCGAGAAGGGAGCTCCCCTCTCCTACATATATCGGACAGGTCTGGTCTAGGGCCCTGAGCCCGCCCCGAGACCGAACAACAACACTTTTCCGAACCGACCCTCCCAAGGAGCACGTTTGCAAAAGGCTCGGCGGCCAAAAGGGGCGCCCCCGCCACCGGGACCCAATTGAAGGGGCCAACATCAAGACCATCGGACCGCCCCCACCCAGCGCAAGCCGGAAGTCGGGCTTGCGCCCCCACCCTTCCCGAAGCGTAACGGGCTTGTGCTATTCCCCCCCCCCCCACCTCCCACACCCTGCCCCGCACCTTTCCGGCAGGTAAGGGGCTTCCCCCCCCCCCCCAGCATCCCCATCCCCCCCCCCCCCCCCACCGCCTTTCCGAGGCAGGTGAAGTGAAGTGAAAGTAGAGTTCAGGCAATGTATGTAAGTAGAGTCAGAAGTCAAGCGGTTAGGCAGGTTAAAAGTTAAAGTAAACGCAATGGGAAATCGGAATTGAATGGATGAATGGAATGGAATGGAATGGGAATGGAATGGAATGGAATGGGAATGGGTTTTTGGTATACTTATACATCATATAAACGTAACAAAGACAATATTGATCTAGGGTTAATCTGGTAGATCCCGCGTCCGCCTCACGGGCCATCTACTGGCTTCGTCCCCCCCATTCAATCTCTCCCTCCGCCACCGCGAGCCGGCCGGCCCCCAAGACAGATCTTTCTGACCCTCCCTCGTAATGCTGTCAAGAAGAAGGAAGAGAAAAACGAAGATGAAGAAGACAAGAAGATGAGCACAAGTCCCAATAAAAAAATTCCTCGTTTCTTCGCAGGAAAGGGAGCGGGGGAGGGGAGGTGCGGGAGAGGGGAGGGGAGGGAAAGGGCAGGCTACTAAGCCTCGGCAGAGAGAAAAAATCGGAGGAGGGCCTTCTTCGGGGCACAGGCAGGCTGCTGCGCAGGCGCCTCCACTCGATCACAACTTTACATTTAATAATCAATGCGCCCTCGTGACTCTCTCGGACGGACTTTCTCTTTTTTTTTCACCTCGTCGTTGTTGTTGTGTGTTCTTACGACTCGCGTCGGGGACTGGGAGGAGGAGCGAGGAGGAGGAGGAGGGGACTTGATTGCGCTGCATGCGCAATGATGCACGCACGCTCACGGCAGTCCTCTTTTGTCTCTCGTATCGTCCTCGCTCTCCCGCCGCTCGCGGAGGAAAACGGGGAAGACGACAACAACAAAAACCTTCGGACTTAAACTAAAGAGGGACGCAAGTCTCACTCAGAGATCGCAGGGAGAGGAATGAGTTGAGCCTCGCTCTAGCGAAATTACAGACACACCCAGCCGTCAAGTCAAGTCGTAGTTGCTGGACGGGTTTCGGTATCGGCGACACCGGGAGTCTGGTTTACTCTTTATTCGCAGGGACAGCTGGTTGCAAAGGGAGGCCCACGCCGCTACAGCTCCGGGGCGACGACACGACCGCGGACGCGCCGCGCTGCGGCCCGCGTAAGACCCGCGTGAAAAAGCGCACCGCGGCCACTGCGAGACGCAGATAGGAGCTCCCCCCTGTCGACCGTTGCAGTCGCCGTGGGCAGTGAATGTTTCTCTTGCGCATGGACAGGTCCGCCGCGCGCGTCCGCGCTCCGGGAAAGGGATTCACGCGGCGTCTAAACTGACAGGGCGTTTAGCCACGTCGCGATACCGTTGCGCCGCACGCGATCAGTCGCTTAACGTCTACAGCGCGGTTCCCCTTGAGAGGCTTTCAGGGGTAAAACCTGCCGGACCGTGGCGCCGCTCCTAAAGTTGCCTGTCGACCAAGATGCCGCACCATGGTCCGTGGACGCAGCCGTTCCTCTCGTACGGGGGCGAGGTGTGCTGCTTGTCGCGCCAATGCCGCATTACGTTGTTAACGTTTAGTTTAGGTATACAACTAACCTTTATCTCGCGACTTACTAAACCCATCTCACTAACCCTTTTCTCAATTGTAAGCCAAAGCCTCCTCTATATATCAAACTTTAACACAACTTCACTTACTATCCTACCACTCTTCTCACACCCCTCGTTACTACTCAAAGAAACTCAATTCCTGCACCACTCCATTAAACCATTTTAACTTTTCAGACACCTCAATCAACACCCCAGAACCCATACCACAATTCACTCAATTCCTAGCAATACTCCATACCTATACTTAACATCCTATACCTTAACAATCCATCAAATTCCCTATGTTTCACAACCACTTTTAAACATACCACTCATCTCATCCCAATTTTCCAACTTCGAACACTTAATTCCATATTAGCCCCTCCCCTACCCCCCAGCACCCCACTTTCACAGTATGACCCGTATCCGCTGTTAGACTCCTCTCTTGTCCTACCTACCTTCTCCGCTTTTCCCTTTCAATACTTTCTCTTCTCTTCTTCTCCCTCAAATACTCTCATTGACTGTCGCACCCCACAAAACTTACTATTCCACTTGATCTGATTTTTTGTTTATGTGACGAGTGTCATCTCGATGATAGTCGGTCTTTGCCTGCTTCACCTAGCCAACCTCCACCACACCTCGCCTGTCTCGTCGCTCCCTCACTTATAGAGTGCCGAAAGACTCCTGACCCTAAGTGCCTCTCCACCACCGTTTCAGTTGATTAAAGACGTAACTACTCTCTGTGTGTTCCTAACGCCTAATACGTAGAAAAACATACTTAACTTACTCTCTTCCCACCCCCAACTTCACCCCCCACATTTATTCGCACACACGCCCATCCACGCCCTCTCATACCCATATATCACCACAGCTTATACAACAAAAGCCCTCACCTATTAAAACCATCTTCCTAACCCCATCCCATTTTAATTAAATCGTGTCTACTGCAATCTACTATACCCTTTGTCTTCGCCCCTCATTTGTGTGTGTCCCGTATCCTCTTCATGATGTACCAACAGTGTGCATCTATTGCCAATCGAGCCAATAAGGTCATGTTAATGTCTATCTTCCAAATTAGTCACTAAACACTCTTCCGTCAGACACTGTAATGAGCCCAGCACCTCTGTGAAGATCCCCTCTCTATTTCGTCTCAGTAGTTCTCCACACATGAACCGCTTGCATATATTTTGCTGTAGACCAGTACCTCAGCCATATGTATATATTCTTAGAGTGTACAAACGTATACGCATCCTATGTATCTCCGCTAACGGGTCCGAGTACGCACAGTATATACACGCACGCACCTTATCTCCAAGTACCAGAAGCGTAGAAAATATTAATGACCCCTGACTGAAGACGCGCTCGAAGAACTTGTTAGAGTACCTACTAGTGTTAATGGAGATGAGAGCTAGAGCGACAGAAGCACTCACTTCATATGAGAAACCTATGAGACCTCGTACCTATTACTCACATGTGACATAGAGAAGGACAGTCACATTAAGATAGGTCTCTACTCACTGTCTCGTTGCTGCCAGTTTCGTCAGTCGCGAGTGTAGCTGTCAAGTTGCCTGTATAATACCAAGACACTCTCTCTCCTCTCGCCTGCTCTGTCTCATCGCACTCTCTCCCTCTCGGCTCCTCTCCTGCTTCTCTGCCACCTGCAGTATATCTGTCGCTCCTACTGTTCTCGACAACTCTGCTGTCTCCTCACTCCCGTGTCTCTCCTCCACGTCTCTGTGCTCTGCGCTGTCTGTTTCTTTTCTCCTCTCTCTTCTCGATTCTTTTTAAAGCTGTCTCAGTTCTCCACTCACTCATCGTCTCTCGTCGTCTCTAATCTTCTCTCGTGTATTCTGTCGCCTCGTACTCGCTCTCTTCTTGGTCTGCTTCACTCACTTCGGCACTCGAAGCCTGCCACTCTCTTACGCTCGCTCTCTCTATCATCTTCTTTTCGTTCTGTCCTCTCTGCTCTGTTCTTTCTCTCTCTCTCTCTTCTGGTCTCGTCTCTCGGCTCATCCTACTTGTTCTCTCAATCGAACTTCTGTCTACTTCATACTCTTGTCCTCCTTTCACTATCTCCTACTTACTGGTCTCTCGCGTTTCTCCTGTGTACCTATCGCTAGTTTCTCCTCTCGCGCTTTCTTTCCCTCCTTTCCTCTCATCTCCTGCTCTCTCTTCCATGGTACTTTGACGCACCGCAAACCCTCCCCCCCCTCTCATATGCCTTTGTCTGCTTCTACTGTATCTCGCAATACTCTTCGCTATATGTCGTCCTGTTATATCATATACTCTCTCTTCTATGTGCGTTTTCCTTCTCTCCTCATCACAATCTCTCACGCATCACTCTGTCCTATATCTCCTCTATTTCTCTCTCTGTCTCTCTCTTGTGTGTCGTCTCTCACTCTGCTCATGTCTTCTCCTTGTCTCTGTCCTCTGTCATCATTCTGACTGTGTCTCCTTCGCTTTCCTGATCCCTCTTCTGCACACCACATGCACCTCCTTAATCGTCTGTGTCCTCTCTTTTCCTCGCACTTCTCATACTTAGCTCTCCTCCTCACTCCTGTCCGCACTATAGTGCCTATCTTCTGTCTGCCTCTCAGCTTCTCTGCTGCACACTCTCCGTGCCACATCCTTCACTCTGCGTCACTACTCCCTGTCAGACTAATTCTCTGTAATCATACATTCATACCGCCTTACCAACTCAATCCTCCAACCTCCATCCCTCACCCCACAACCCACAACTCTCACACTCACTCAACTACTAACTTGTCTGTACTAACACGCCCACGCCCCAAAGAATAAGTAGTTGCCAAAGCTGTTAACTCCCAAAGAGTTAATCGTTCTCTAGTCTGCCAACAGCTCTCTGTGCTTTGAAACAACCCCCCCGAATCTCCACTGACAGACAAGTCATGTCATCCTACATTGTCTCTACTCGTATGCTCATGTACTGTCTCCCCTTGTCCAACTACACCACTTGTGTGTTGAAATGGCTATGACAAATATTTATGTATGTGCGCTAATAAAGCCACCCTTGTCAACAATGTACTCCTTTGACGCCGCTTCACCGAAAAGTGTGTTATATGATCTGTATATGCAATAGTGATGACACCATCATAAGATTAAGTACCATGTCATATAAGTCATCCTCTCCTTGAACAACTAATACAGAATGAGAAAACTCGTGTACAACTTGTCATATGTATGTGACAGACCTCTAATCACTTCTGTTAAACAGTGTCTTTGACTCACATTGCACTACCAATTACTTGACAATTACATACAGACTAACTATAATCTATATACTAATGTGTCTCGTCCCTACAATACTCTCCAATATTCACTAATAATGATATCACTTACAGTCAGAATAGTATCTACAACTCAAGTGTATCGCCATCCAGATAAATACACATATCATAATTCATTATCCTTCGCCATCTGTCTATACCAAGTCTGTCCTATCTCACCTGCTATATGACAACATCCCATCTTACAACACCATGTCAGAGTAAATGATAGTCAATAGACAATAAACAGTTCAAGACTGACCAATGAAAAAGTGCTTAATCTATGTCATGTATCAAAGTATTCATAAATGACAGAATACCATATTAATAGAACTAACAAACAGCCTCCCTAACCTAAAACTATCTCGACATCTTCAATCTACAAGTACAGAAAAATAATATCACCAAGAAACTATTAACAATTCTCCAAAGGTGAATCAGTAGTTCTGAACCTCAGCGCAGAAATCTATTAGCAAAATGAGTCCAACAATAGTAATTGACGACTCAATGTTTACTATATCCATATGTCACAAATATAATATCTTAGTTGTTGTTATAGAACCCTTACTTCAATTTATTCTATCACACAATATAAAGTAACCGTACTACCTGTATGTGCACACCGCGTCCACATTTTGTGAACCACTGTCTTTGAACCACCCATCAGTTCCACACTACATTGTTGTGTTTCATATCACACAACCTATACACTGAAATCTAATTCATTATGAGTATTGTAACTCAAGACCAAAGCATAAATGTGAAAAACCAATAAAAACAATATTGCACTTAGAGTCGCTCTTCTCTCTGTCACAACTGATATAAGAATATCAATTATTAAGAATCCTAACCTCTCCCTACTGACAACATGACTAGCACACCACACGCCCAAGTGTCCATGATCACTTATCGCAACACGTCCCCGGTAGACAAGTCACACTAAACAACTCCTAATATACAACACTCATAGATACACCATCATCACCACGACACACCACCAATAGATCCCTGTGTCCAGTGTCATTCACTAATCCTCAACATATTCAAACTAATCCTCAAACACCTACCACTGACATATAATGCATAACACATCATATTATACTCTGCGCTGCAGTTCACACCTCTACTCTTGCTATATACACATATATCCCTACTCCCACTGTCTCTACTAAATGTCTGTAACTATCTACCTCAAATAAGTGAAAAACTCAGAATGATCGAAACGTAAGTCCTCTACCAACTTCCTGTAAATCATCTTCGCCCAAACACATCACTGTGATGTCATATGTCGTCTCATCCAAGCATGACAACATACGACACATCACACTCTGTATCCAACAGACAGTCTAACTGACCAATACAACGTTAATGACACTACGACCGCACCCGCCATTCTCTATATCACCCAAACCATTGTACTCCCCTCCTCCCAGTCCCACACTAATCAACATACACCAATAGCTCAATTCCAACATTCACTATCCCTAATCACAATTCACACACACATACACTCAACTCCCCCCCCACACAAAATTCTTTCCTCATCCACTATCTACAAAGAGTGAAGTATCTCTAACCAATGTGTACTTATACTGTCGTGTCTACACACCTCCTGTACTCTCAGTGTTGTTAATAAATTAATGCTTGATCACAGATTACTCTCTTCGCACAAATATCCATTAATGATCTCTCTATTCGTTGAACACTCTCTCACCTTGCCAATAATGTGACATACAAAATATTATGTAGCAATATCTGATCGTCAAAAGTCTTTTTGTGTGTCCTGTGACGTGATTCATCAGATCTCACGAATATATTCAATAAGTCACTGTGTCATGGTCTCACCGTGATGTCCACTGACCTATATCGTCAATCCACTCTCTCATAATTCTGTTACTCTCCTATATATGTTGACATAGAGTGTCTAAGAGATGTGATTACTCTCATCTAACACACTAGTATGTCCTCGAATCGCTCTCGTAGATAACCAGATAAGTATCTCAATTAACACAGTGGAATCGCTACATAATGATCAAGAGATGAAAAATATTATTATTGATGTAGTACTCTCTGATAATGGGTAAAAGTGACGACAAATACACTAGCATTCATAATGTGAACGATATATTAACATTAACTATTCACAAACAATCGCTATAATTGAATTTAGTAGGTTGAATGTATATACAAGTATAAAGTTGTCTTATTGTCGCATGATGTAAAAAAATTGTGATTGTCTATGACATAAAGTTGTGATAAATTATAATGGATAGTGACACATTATTAGAGCATCTGCGACAACGTTCTAAAGAAAACTCAATAACTACCTGATATCCTGCGATTGTGTATGCAGTTGATCATGACTCTTAGGCTTCTCTGTTAATGCCTTCATTCTCTACTCACACGGTCAGATAATTGGAGTTATGCTCTGATACTAAGAAAGGTCTGTGAGTATGCTCAGCCAGAATGTAGTTTCTTGTTTGCTAGAGAAACATGGGGGAAGTCTCCTATCTCTAGTCATATTGTGTACTCTCAGAAATGTAGTAGCATCATATGATCCGTCGTTTACGTTAGCTCAATAACATTGAGTGTTAGTAGTAAACGATTGAATTAATGATAGTTAATATGATCACGCTCTCTAAGAATACCTGAGACTATAATGCAGTGAATGATATTATGACTCTGGGAGACAATAGAATCGACGTGTCATGCTCTAATATCTCTAGACTATCAATCTTTTCATTAATGCAGGAAATATGAGTATACTTGTGATGAAGTTCTGCATCCCTACGATGTGGTATGATGCCGTTGATAAGTTAGAAAATTCGCAATGCATCTAGTAGTGTCTCGTTGCTCGCTCTTAAGCAGGATCGATTGGGAACATGAATACACAACCTCCGGTCTCGCTCACATAGACTACCTTGCAGTATCAGCAGTAATGCATAGATGAATCAGTAATGTTGGCATTGTCAATACAATATCAATGTATCAATACCGATGCGGTCAGTGGCGATTGCCTGAAGGGTGCTATAACAAACTGAATGATAATATAGTGTAGAATGAATAATTGTAGAGAAAATAATAGCAGTAATATCCGCTAAAATAACAAGTAATCAAAGTTATAGTATATCATGGAATGAATCTCATGATCTGGATGCGATGAGATCGGTGATAATCATATTAGTAAGATAATGACATTAGCACGCAGCGGGACTATGATATTGTGTCAAATAATGATTAAATGGTTGCCGGATATCGGATTGAGTTGATTTCTCTTGTCTTAGCTTCAACAGAGGAGAGAGGGGGATTCGATGACGGAGAAGAGTAACACATAACGGACGATAATCCAAAAAATGCATTGTTCGCCTCAGAAGAACTACATCTGAGTCCAAGTTTTATGCTAGACAAGACAATCAACGTCCCATGTATAATATATAATAAGGGAGTGTGTTGTGGAAACCTAAAGTAAATCAACGACATATTTGAGCAATAATGATGGAGGAGATGACGCATTTGTATAGAGAATAAACAGTGATTTACATAGATTGGACGGACAATGTACTCTCTCGCTCGTGACTAACCTACAATCAATAACTGGAATCCATCACAGAAGTAACTACGACCTGAACAGAAGAAGGTGGGTGCGAGAGTAATGGTAAGCTCTGTAAAAACAAATGTGTGAAATGATTCACATGATGTATGTCCTATGCTTAACCTCTAATGAGAGTAGAGTTAATGATTTGGATGATGAGATGACGTAGAGAAAGATATGTGCATTCAGTGATTATCGCTCTCCGATCATGTACGCCACAGTAAGAGTAACCGCTCTAGGTCGAGGATGATAATAACAGGTAAGTGATAGGTGACAAATGATTATGGACGTGGTGCCGCCCCGCCCACATGCGAGCCCCCTCGTCAGAGGTAATAGTGAATGCGTTTTGTAGCGTAATGGCTGTTCTATTGTTGTCATAAATATAGATGATAATGATAATAATTACGCCCAGACTCGCATGACTCGTAGATTGGCGGAGGAACGCTGTGTTCTGATGATATGTATAGAAAGTCGCTCGTATGAAAATCGCCTCGCGCTAGGGGTGATGAATCCAAAAGGCCGTGGCGTCGTGCGTGTCAATGTTCTTGATCGCATGATGACCGTGTTTCAGACTAAGGACTCGGGAGCTCGAATCCGGCTGCACGACACAAACCGAGAGGAGAGCTCGCAGAACCAACAGGACATAAAAACATCCGAAGTCATGGCTTCGCTCCACCGGTTACGTGCCCTGACTTACCCACGCAAAAAACAGGAGCGATGCTAATCTGCGGCTTTGCGCTCGTGAACCGTTAAGTTCTATGAGTAGACCGACTATTAAGTGATAATAATAGTATATACCAATGTAAACTGATGACCATGATTCAAGTTACACTAATACTCCTAGTACACACGACCGCGCGGCTCTCTATTGATGAAATACTCTCCATACTCTCCTATTTGGTTAGTACTTGTGATGATCTATAATCATACTGTGAAGTATACGATCTATGATGTATCATGGTAATTTGATTGAAGTGAATCAGTAATGAATACGATAGTACAAAAAATCGCTGTTGGAACAGATCGATGATAACTAAATTATGATAATAGGCTGATCATGATAATCATGTATTAGAATGGGGACTACATTGTGTTGTTTCACAGAGATAAATAAAAGAGCGCTTCCGTAAGGATACTTTACAAGTGCAGATAATGATTTACTACGGATAATAACCAATAAACTGTCGAATATCTCATGCAATAGCGCTTGTCTAATCGATATCAGAGACTAATGAGAAGTAGATAATTATGTGATGATGGTGTCTGTGATAGTAATATATGGGTAGTAATAATTAAAAAGACTAATCACTCCACGAGCCTCTAAGTTAAAAAATGATGGAATGTGTAATCGAACATACGCTCGCACTGATTGATAGTAACTCACAACTCCTATCGCATTCTATAGTCTTCTGTAGTGTTAGCAGATGCTGAAATATGTAATAGAGTCGTATAATGTATTGATAAGATATATCATAATCGAAATAAACTATGCTCTGAATTATATATGTTAAGTACTCATAGAATTAGATGACGCATATTTTAATTCTAATGATTTAAAAAAATAGAAAATAAACAACGTAGTTAGGAAGTGAATGATACTTCTCTCGGTCCAATAACCTGCACTCCGCTGTGAATTGACTATATCAAAACGTTAATTGATGAAAGTATAATAATATTTCGCAAGTGTGTTAGGTGGCTATATACTGCACTCGTTATATGTACAACCTCAATGGCATGATAATCAGCAAGTACGCGCAATGATCTCTCTATAAGTGATAACTCGATTCATAATATCTGATGGATGAAAGATAGGAAATTGATGTTGTATCTACTACTAATAGGTACTTCGCTTTATGTGTCTAGAAGTATGCTACGACTGATGGGTGCAACGCATATGTTACTAATAAAAAGGAGATGATAGTAGTGCAGGCATCTCGCAAGTGAGCGATGAGATTAATGGATTGAAGACTGTGTAAGCATAATAATGATGAATGTAATGAGTGACATAGTGTGTGTCAATAATAGCAGTCGATATATTGTGTGATGATCCTGTATATTTGAGTTCTTGAGATTGTAATGAGTCTCTATAGAGCTAAGTGTCAATGGTGAAGTTATATGAAGTGTTAATGTGTGAGTTATGTGATAGATCAATTGAATGTGATGATACTTGTTGTATATATGCACTGTAATGATAATGATAATAACATAAGCGATGTCTATATGTATGAAACAACAATTATCTCTTTTGCCATTCGCAGAATGCACTCACAATAGCGGCATCCTATGTTCGTGCGAAGAAAGATTGAGAAGCAGTGTCTGTGGAAATGAGGCTTCTATATTTTTGCGTCTCTCGAATAAACTCGCTGTCATCTACGCACTTTCTCTCTAATATAGAGCATGTGTGTATATATATATATATATATATATAGATTATCTCTATTAGTGAGAGATAGTATATATAATATATTATATCTATATATATACATATAATATGTCATGTGTTATATAAATGTATATATGTAAATGGTTATGTAATTGAATACTCTATATCAGATGATGAATATATTTAGCACCACACACACATACTAGACAGCGACAACGCTCCATATATATATTTAGTACATGTCCTATATTATATATATATATATATTATATTATATAATATACAAATATTATATATTCTTGAACTATGATAATAGCTCGATTAGTCATTCTCTCCCTCTCTCTCTATCTCTCTCCCTCTCGCTATCTATCTATCTCTCTCTCTGTCTATCTATCTATCTCTCTATCTCTCATTCTCTCTCTCATCCTCCCCACCCCACCCCCCTCCCTCTTCTCACCTTCTCTTCTCCCCTCTCCCTGTTTCCCCTCCTACCGTTCCGCACACTGCTGTCTCCCTACTACTCTCTCTCGCATACTCCCTGTCTTTTCCCCCTGTCTTTCAACCTTCCAGCTCTACTGTTCGCATCTTCTCACCTCTACTCCCGTCACACGTCCTCCCACCTTGCTCCCGCCGCCTGCTCCCCCAAGGTGAGGTCTCCTGTTGTGTATATCGTGTAAATCGTCTGTTTACATTTACGGATCCATTCGTTGCAGAATAAGTTAAAAAAATAAAAAGAAACCGATCATGGAAAGAAAACAAACGAAAAACCTTTGAGGGAAAAAAAGAGGATCGTCTCAAGTGGGTCACGCTACTAATGTTAGTAAACTTGTGATGTTGCGGAGGATATCAGTTGGAACGGTGCGAGTTGTTGCAGGCCAGATTTTATACGACAAATGATGATTTTATTTTGCTTAGATGGTGTACTTCCCTTCGTCTTCTCTCTGTGTTACCTCCTCTTGTTTACTTGATTTCCCAACATCTCTTCAGTAAGATCGTGTCTTCCTCCTCCTCGTTTCTCTCGATCTCTGTCGTCCTACACGTGATTGTTTTTTAATCTTTCTCTTTTCGCTACACTCCCTTCAGTTGTCCTCTTGATCTCCTTGCCCTCGTCGACTCGTCTGCACACTCTCTTCCTGATGACATTTTCATTTCTCCCTCACTCTGTCTGCTCTGCTCCAGTCTACACTTTCCTCCTCTTTGGTGTCTTTCATATCCACACGCCGCCACTGTCCATCATTCTCGCGTTCCTCTCTGCTCTCTCCTTCGCCCTTGTCACCGCCTATCTGTTTCGCCCTTGTCCTCTGCCTTCCTACTTCTAGTCTCTTGATCAGTACTCACTCTCGTCTGTCTCACGCGATTGTCTGCGTCGTCTCCCGCCTCCTCCCGCTCCTCCGTATACACCCTCGCACTCTTTCCTGCTCGTACACTCTAGCTGATCGCTGCGTGTATCTAGCGACAGACCAAGTGGGAAGTGAGAGAGCCTCAAGTGTGGTGGGGTGCGTTATTCGGGAGGTCAGGCTGGGAAGCATAGAGGAGAAGGGGGTTGGGGAGGGGAGGGGGATATGGCGAAGGTTCGACTGTGGGGAGGGGTGCTGTAGTGGAGGGATGAGGCAAAAGGGAGCTGATATCGATGGGTATGTGAGGTGCGTCTGTGGATGACTTCCTGCACAGATATAACGCGAGTACATGTTCCGTTGTGACGCTCAGTGATAAGCCCGCCCGGGGGAGGGCTGGGCGGCCCCGTTGTCATGGCGTAAGTCCGGTGCCTTGCCCCCGAAATGCCCCGCCCGGAATTAAATTTTACCCCTTCGAGCTTATCTTAAAGCTGTACTCTCCGTTCTCCGGTCCCTGTTAGTAAATTAGACTGTGCAGTAGTGCGCGCCGCGTGTCTTCTCCTGCACTCAACTGGCTCTGCTGCTCCTCCGTCTCTCTTCCATTCCACTCTCTTTCTGTGTCTTGTAACACTGTCTTCGTCTCTCCCTCCCCGTCCAAACACACGCTCAGTTTCTCCTTTTTATTACTCTCCATGAATCATCTCCGCCCAATGAGTCCATTCCACTTCTATCAATATTGCGCTCTGTTCCTCTCTCCTCGTTACCTACTGTATAGTTCTCATTACGCTCCTGCGTCTCGTGCTCATCCGCTCGTTATCTCTGTGTCCTCTCTCGTCATGACTTCCACCTCTCATCCGTAGCCATGAAATCCTCTTCCTCCTCTCTCACTCTCTTGTCTCGTGTTTTCCTCCACATCTCTCCCTCTCACCTCACGCTCACTCTCTTCCTTTGACACTCGCACTCAAACAATACCCTAACCATGCTTCGTCTCGCACTCTGCTGTCTAGTGCCATTCGTATTTGTTAACATTTTTATTTTGGCACTCTTTTACTCCCACTCATCCACTTTTCTAATTTTGTGTTTCCTCAAAACTGTGTCATGACGTATATTTCTGTGTTTGTTATCTTCTTTACCTTGTGCATCTCGCATCGCTCTCTCTGCTCCAATAAATCAAACATTTTCTGTGACTCAACCATTTAAACTTTCTTTACTTTTGCCATGCACACTTTTTATTGTGTCCTCATAACCCTCGCTTCTATACTTTCGATATTGTCAACGAAACTAATTCAACACTAGACACTCTTCCTCAACTCCTCCTACAACCACCTCTTCTCCACAACAATATCGATCACGATATGTTATCATATCAGCCGTATCCATGTGACTGCGACATGTCAGATGAGACTCTCTCTACTGCTCGCGAGCCACCTGCCAAACATACCCAGCCTAACTCATATTGCTAATATCTCTACTATTCTCGTTTTTCTCGACGTTGAATTGCAGTATAGTATGTCGACTCTCTACTGTTATAAACGCTCAGCCTTTGTGTATATGCTACCAATCATGATATGTGTGTAATAAGTACTAATAGATCCAATCTAGACTCTCATCAAATATCCTATTCCACTCATTATTAGACTTCTTCTATACCATATACTACTTATATATTGTTTATTAGTGTGTATTTTTATGTCTTTACTCTTCTACTACTTCTACTATCTCTCTTTAATGTATACCGATCTCATGTAGTCTGTATACTGTGATCTACCTCATCTTAATCCCTATACTACATCCAACCCCTTAAGCTACCCCTCATGTATACTTCTCTACTATATATATATATGTGTGGTGTGTTGTTCGTGTGTGTGTGTTAGTGTTGTGTTCCTGAGTTATTTAAATATACTATATAATATATATATAAATATATATATTAGTAAGTACTGATCTATACTTGTATATGTACACTGTTGTTGTGGTGTGTGTGGTAGAGAGTGTGTGTCAGTGTCTTCTGTCGTGGCTGTGGTTGACTCATTTACTACAGAGCTAACTTATATATCTTAACAGCTACCTACCAGACTGTCTCCTGAGACATCTCCTCCGTGACGATACAGTAATATATCATATTATATAATGTCTGTGTAATACTCACTCTGTGTAGAAAGACCTCACCTCATGTATGTGATTTCATTAGACAGATGTCTCGCTATATATATCACTCTCGATCTGTGTTATGAGACTACTCATTACATATCTCATATATTATCAAAGTAAAGATTAATGTATGTGTGTGTCTCCCTGTATTTTAGCATGTAGGTATTATTACTCTATGTACTCACCGATGTTATCGGGATGTATATAGAAGTAGATATATCAGTATAACTCATATACTCTCATATACTATATGATATGATTGTTGTACTTCTTTTCTAGTTGATTATCGTACTCTCTATATATATCTATATTTATTATACTATATCTTAATGGAGTCTCCGTAATGTATGATTATGAATTTATGTATCCAACTCTTTATCTTATTTAGTAGCATATTTGTCTTATATATTCACACACATCACACGCTAGAGTACTCGATCAAATCCACACACCCGTCACAGACACTACTTAAGTGATGATTCCTATTATTTATATATAAATACTGTCTAACTGCATTCGTGCTACTATATTTCTACTCACTAACCCGAAATATATATGTTCTGTGATATAAATATACTCATGCAGTCTATATCTCCTTATTGCAAGAATATACGATGGTAAAATCATTATATATGAATCTTATCCTGATACTATGATTTATCATTCCACTATACCTTGTCCCTAATATTGCTATATGTATGAGTTAGTACAGTCATATAATAAGAATGCTCAAATTGTGAATGCCTATGTACCCAACTTTATATAGTATATATTATATACTTCTATATTTATATATATATATATACTATATATAGCAGACTACTAGTACTAGTCACCTTATGTCACACATTGACTCGCCAAACCTACTCATGTACCATTCTCTCCTTATAGTTATGCCTATTCAATTAATATTCCTATTTATATGCTATGTACTATTCTTTGTCTCTCATATTAGTCTGTGTATATAATCATATTGTCTCATCACTTTAATATATACTCTTTATATATTGACATAAGTTCTACTGTTATCTTTATACTCATTTCTATATCTCTCTGAGACAATGGAGACATACTTGAATATATTCATATTAATGTATTACATTATCCATCTAACAAAACCACGTAGTACAATAACAGGTTAGTTCTTTATATATTACCTAATGTCTCCTTAATCATTCTCTTCATATATGTCATGACTTACTACTTCAATGTACATTAACATACTCTCTATAATTTACATATATTCATACATTTGAATGTTTATGTTGTTGTTCATATTAGCCCCTATTATGATATATATTACTTATTAATACTATCTTGAATGTACTATAAGTGTATGCTCCGTGTTATTATCAATACCTATACTCCATTATTATATATTCTCTGTATGGTATATATGTATGCGCATCTATCTGTATTGATGTATCTGTTACTAAGATACTGATTAATATTACTATTAACTACCTCACCTCTTACCTACTCACCTGTGATGACTAGTCAATACTCTATACGTCTTACTTATTCTATACATACATACAAACACAACGTTTAATATCACTACATATGATCTTTACTTGTGTTTATTCGTGATCCTTCTCTATTTAGTTATGACTTCTTGTTATATGCACTAGTCATTCTATATCTACCCCATTCGTGTTGAACTCATGATTATTAGTATCTCCAGAATTATATTCTCTGTCTGCCGTATTACTGCTATTAAGTTAGTTGCTATCAAGATAGATACTCATAAGTGTATGTAATATTGTGTTCCACTATGTCTTGTTTCTGATTCGTCTTAATTTGATTTATACTCACTAGTTCATGTACGTGTACTGTGTGCTCATCTCTATCCTATTATTATCACGCTGCAAGTTAATACAAAATGTGTATGTGTTATCGATAAGTGCGCACGCTCGCACGTGAAGACACTGTTATACCTCTATGATATATATATGATCTCCTGTACGACTATGCTAACTTTAGCTAATCTAATTACGCTCCGCAAAGCTCTATTACTATAATACTTATCTATGATACCGTATTGGTAAGCGTCACAAGTATATGTATGATTGCGTTGTACGCTCTCTTATGTATGTATGTACAATAGTCTCCTAACTGTACTGATTATAATTGATGATAAGATATCTGAATACAGCACTACCACAACACAGCACAGAGACGGCACACACACACACAGCACATCACGACACACACACACACACACACACGAGACACACACATATACCTTATTATATATATTGTTAATACGTATATATGATATATTTATAGTAATGAGTGTAATCTATTGTACCATTTGTCTATATCATAATACTACATGTACTCTCCATTGATTTTATTATATCTTTAATCGATCATTTTATCATTATCTAATGTTAACCTGTTTCTCTATTGTCATATAAACTGTTCCTATATATTCTCTCCACATTTCTCACTTCATCCTATTGTATGTGTAATTGCTACGTTCTTACTACTTACTGAACTACTATCTTATAATAGAGATAATCATATCTTAATGTGCTACGCTGTACGCGCTATGTACTTACACCCTTATGATACCCTTATACTATACTATGATCATCACACTCAACTCTTTCATGAATACTCTCCCTATACTACGTCTCTATAACTCCATACTCCATGTATTAACCTTCTACTAATGATGTACAGATATGTATTGCAAGTGTATGTAAATATTGTACTTTATACCT
>NW_028234421.1:26233720-26236220 GCF_977035675.1 Penaeus japonicus
TATAATATTATCGCCTCTCTCTGCCCTGTGTTTTTAAGGGGAAAATGAAGATAATGGAAAAAAAAATAATAATAAAATGAAATAATCATACAGATAGAATAGACAAATAAAAACCTTTAGAATAAAGGGAGAAGATAAATAGCATGAAAGGTCTGTTAAAGACGAAAATAGAAGAGCAAGACAGGTGATAAACAAACAAAAATTTCTGTGACTACCGCTTTATCATTTTTTCTCTTTCCCTTCCCCCCTTCTGTTTTCCCTTCGTTTACTCCCTCCTCCCCTTTCTATCGCCTCCGTCTTTCCCTTCCCTCCTCTTTTCCACATCTCCTTTTCCTCTTCCTTCCTTCCCCTCTGTCTTCTACCCTACATTCTCATCCTCACCCCTCCCTCCTCCATTCTCCATCCTTCCCTCCTTCCTTCCCCTCTCCCTCATCCCTTCCCATCCCTCCCACTTTTCCCTTTCCCTTCTCCCTTCCCCATGTCTCCCTCCTATCTTCTCATCCCTCCCTTCTCCCTTCCCCATGTTTTCATCCTTTCCTTTCGGGCTCCTTCTTTCCCATCCCTCCCTACTCCTCATGCCTTCCTCCTCCCCCTCCCTCCTTACTTCCACTCTCCCTCCGTCCCCCATCCCATCTCCCTTCCCTTTCCCTCCATCCTTCCTCCTCCCCCTCTCTCCTTACTTCCACTCATCCTCTTTCCCCTATCCTATCTCCCTTCCCCATCCCATCTCCCTTCCCTTTCCCTCCATCCTTCCTCCTCCCCCTCTCTCCTTACTTCCACTCATCCTCTTTCCCCTATCCTATCTCCCTTCCCCATCTCATCTCCCTTCCCCATCCCATCTCCTTTCCCCCATCCCATCTCCCTTCCCCATCCCATCTCCTTTCCCTCATCCCATCTCCCTTCCCCATCCCATTTCCCTTCCCCATCCCTCTCCCTTCATCCTTCCCCTTTTCCTTCCACCTAAAAGGACACTGATACTTGAAAACTTTTTCATATGGGTTAGTTTTCAAAAAGCCGCCATTGTTTGTTTGGGGGGGGTGGGGGGGGGGGGGGTGTGTTTTTGGTTTTTTTGTTGGGGGGTTTTTTTTTCTGTTTTTTTTTTTTTTTTTTTTTTTCTTTTTTCCCCCCCCCCCACCCCCCCCCCCCCCCCCCCCCCCCCCCCCACACCCACAACACCCCCCCAACAAAACCCACACCCCCCACCTCAAACCACCCAAACAAAAAACAATCCTAATAATAATAAATCAACATACAAAAAAAAAAACAACTCACAAAACCACACTCCCCCCTCACTCTCCTCCTACACCAAATCATACACCACACCCCACACTAATACCAACTAATACCACCATATAACCTACCTCAACCCCCACCCCCCCCCCCCCCCCCCCCACCCCCATTGGGTGGGGAGTCGATAAAACATGAATAGGTCACCACGTACTAGTAAGTGGAATAAGAAGTGAGGACGAAGTGGAGGTGGAGGTGGAGGTGGATGTGGGAGGGAAGTAGATGCGGAGGTAGAATGTAGAGGTAGGAGACAGATTGTCATTTTTTTTTTTTTTATTCTTATTATTATCATTATCATCATTACATTTGTATTGGGTTATCATCCTCAGCATGGTTATTAATACTTATTATCATCATTTGCTATTGTCATTATCATAATCATCATCATCATTACATCTGCCATTGGTTATCATCATTATAATTATTATCTGCTATCGTTATTATCATCATCATTGCAACTATTGTTATTCATCATCATCATTTTTTTCTACTTCTGCTTCTTCATTTTGTCTTATTGTTATTGTTATTGGTATGATTATCATTATTCTCAATATCATCATTATTATCAATGTTATCATTTTTATCATTATCATCAATATTATCATTATTGTTAATACTATCTTTATTTTACTTATCATCACTATCCTTATTTTGATATTGACAACATTATTGTTGTTAATATTATTAATATTTTAATTATTAACATTATCACAATTATTATTATAATTATCCTCCCCTCACCACCACCACTACAACCACAACCATCATCATCACAACAACAACCATCATCAAAATCATCACCACCAACTCACGCCATCACAGACAACATCATCCTATCCAACAACTAACCATCAAAATCAGTCACGCACCCACCAATCCAACAACCATCACTACCACCATCTACTTCTCACCCACCCCCCCCCCCCCCCACCCCCTATACACATCACAACAACCATCACTTTCCACCTATACACAAGTCTCAGCCTACATCACAACAACCATCATCACAATCATCATCACCATCACAATCATCAACATAGGCATCATCACGCTCACTGTTATTACAATAATCCCCCGCCTGACTATGATATCAATGTATCTTAAAAGAATTAATAAAATATTTCATATGTTGTAGTGTTAATATAGCGTTCATTAGTAAGAGTACATGATATCCTGCGTTTACTGTAAGTGCATGAGATGACAGTATATTTAG
>NW_028234421.1:26246220-26250242 GCF_977035675.1 Penaeus japonicus
ATCAAATACATGTGATTTGTGCTATAATTGTTCGATCCACATTTAAGTGATAAACTCTCATCGCACAATTTGTCGATTCTAGAGGCTTTTGATTACATATGTGGATTTGTAGATTGGTTTGCATGATGGAATCGCATTGATTGGGTCTGGGTATGGCTAGAGGGTATCTCTTGGACCCCCATTTTGTGGGTTGATTGTTTGAGAGTTTTAATTGTATAAGTTTGGTATTCTTAGTATATAGTATTTGTATGGAATAAGTTGTTAGTTGACTTTATTGTGTGTCTGTATGCGTTCGTGCTCGTGTGCCTTTGCGTAATCCTGTTTGTGTGTTAGTGCTTGTGAGTGTTTTTGCATTTGTATCTGCTTGTCCTTATCATTTTGAGTGTGTGTTGTGTCTAATCATTGGTAATAACAACGCGTTTGTGTGTGTTTAAAAAAAATGTTCAATTTATATTATGAGTAAAGTTTTCAACAGAATCAAATTGAAATAGTGTTTGCTGTTTTTTTTTTTACATTTAATTTTTTAAAAAGTGCAGATATGTATATTTTGTCTCTCCATAAATGTTTAACTCTGTAAAATTAAATTCAAAGAGAGAGAGAGAGAGAGAAGAGGAGGAGATTGAGAGAGCAGAGAGAGAGAAGAGTGAGAGTATAAGGAGGAGAGGGAGAGAAATGAGAGATGAGAGTCGCGTGGTGCCGGGTACGTTTGACGAGAAGGGAGGTTTTAAGAGAGAGAGAGACCAGACAGAGGACAGAAGACGAGTGAAGCAAAAAGAGAGAGTAACGTGAGGAAGAGAGATAGAATGAGAGAGGAGGGGGGGAAGGAAGAGAGGGAAGAAAGATAAAGAAAAAAAAGAATAAAATAAGGAGAGAGAGTGGGAGAAAAAAAGGTGAAAAAAAGAGGAAAGAGGAGGGAAGAAAGAGAAAAGAGAGAGAACGAGAGAGTAAGAGAGAGAGCGAGGAAGTACGAGAGAGAGAGGCAGAGAGTTAAAGAGGAAAAGATAGAGACATAAAGAGAGAAAGATAGATAGATAAATAGATAGAGAAAGAGCACATTTAAGATGTCAGCTGAAATGAATAAATGGAGAAAACTTATTCATTTTACGAACATAAAGATAAAAATGATAACATTTTGTTATAGACCAAGAAACATTTGTAAAACAAGTAACAGAGCAAAGCTAAAAGAAGAAAGAGTAAACGGAGCTGTCATACTGTTTCGTGAAACGACTGATAAGCTCCTCTGTATTTAAGTCTCTTCTGAACACATGAAGTACGGCTTTGTATGAGTCAGTGTTCGTGCACACCTCTTGTACTGAGTAATTGGCTGATTCTCTAAAACTTTGTCTTTGAGAGTATTAACCCGTAGAGACCTGTTATTGTATCAAGAAGTTTTAACAAATGGAAGTCTTTGAATTGCATGGATGGGTGACGAAAAGCATCAATAACTTTTTCGAAACTACTAGTCCATCAGTGAAAGGTTTTGATGTCTCCGCAAACAAATTGCAGAGTAGAGAAAATCATGTTAGTCAGTAATAAAGTATAAAGTAACGGCCAACATTTGCCTCATCACATTACTATCAGTCAAAAAAAAAAAAATAACAAATAAAAAAAAAAAAAAAAAAAAAAAAAAAAAAAATAGAAAAAAAAAAAAAAAAAAAATAAATTGATCAAAAAAAAAAAAAAAAAAAAAAACCAAAAAAAAAAAAAAAAAGAAAGAAAAAAAGAAACAAAGTAAAAAAAAAAAAAAAAAAAAAAAAAAAAAAGAAAAAAAAAAAAAAAATAAAAAAAAACAAACAAAAAAAATAAAAAAAAAAAACCTGATAAGCAAATATAATATTCATCTTTGTACAAGTGTGATGGTATGAAATAATGCTTGAATGATTGTATGTAGAGAGAAAAAAAAAAAAAAATAAAAAAAAATTGTCTTGTTTTGCATTTGACTTTGTCCATTTTCTTACTTAAAACATTTCTTGACTGACTGAAATGAGAAGCTTGTACAACTTCCAGCCTACTGTGAAGTTACTATTATCATTAGCAAAAGGCAAAATCTTCAGTGTTGGGGAGTATTCACGATATGATATTCTCTGAGTATTCACTGATATAGACCAGAAATAGAACCGGACCCAAAAATGAACCATGGGGTACTCCACACCTAATAACCCTAAACAGAATTACACACATGGTTATACATTGTTTTCTGCGGCTCATTATCTGTGATGCTGATTCTTTCGTTTTTTTTTTCTTTGATATGCTATCGAAAACTTTAATTGGTTAGTAGATTCATTGTTACTTCGGATGAATATTTTGAATCCAAGCTGCCAGGAAAACAATGGCATATGATTGGCGAGGAAGTTCAATATCTTACTGAACTTCATCCAAGTAATGATGGGGCTAATTTGCATATGTAATAAGTTTTGTTTCTTTCTGACCACTCTATTGGTTAAAGGAAGAAGAAAAATACTTTAAGAGTTAGCAGAAATAGAGGGGGAGAAGGTAAAAGAAAGAGAATTCAGAAGAATGGATGAGAAAACGGAAAGTGAAGAAATATTACAGATGTTGATCTTTGATTCAGTGCAATCAACGAAGATTCAAGGTACGAAGGCAAAAAAAAAAAAAGAAAGAAAAAAAAAAAAAGAAAGAAGAAGAAAGGAGATTAAATAATAGAAAAAAAATATGGAAAAAAAAAAAATAGACTCCTACCAATGGAATAATTAAAGAAATGGAAATAATTTTTGAGAGACAAAAGAATAAGAAAAGAAGAGAATTGGAAGTGGAACTTTTTCTTTCGCTTCGAATTACTTTTTTTTTTTATAGTTTTTTCTTATCCTTTCTCTTTCACGCTAATTTCTCTCTCTCTTTATTTCTTTCTCATCCTACACACCCTTTCTTACCCCTCCCCCTCCTCACTCTCCCCTCCTCTCTCACTATCTCTTCTCTTTTTCTCCCCCACTCCCCTCTCTTTTTCTCTCCTCACTGTACCCTCTCTCTCTCCCCGCTCTTTCCCCCTTTCGTCCATCCGAGAATTTGCATAAAGGTGAAAAGTCGTCGGGGATTGACTAGACTCTGGCCCTTTACAGAACGTGATATGACAATACTGACCCTCATCGCTGCCTCTGTTGTCCAGGGCGGTCCGGGTTCAGCGTCTGTATTTTTCTTTTCCTGTTTCTTTTCTCGTGGACTGAGACGCACACACACACAAGCAAACGCACGCACGCACGCACGCACGCAACGCATGGTGGTATATTAATTTAATTTGTTAGAAGTGTGTGTGCACTGTGACAAGTGTTCCATGTGTATTGTATATGAAAAATGTAACAGTGATTTTTTGATCGTTTAGTATATATTATATACACACAATATATATATTATATATATATATCTCACTATATATATAATTATATATATTTTATAAACAATTATATACCTGTAAATATGTAAAAATATATATATATATATATTATATATACATATAAATATATCTCTCGTGAATATACTATATATATATATATATAATATATATTATATATAATAGAAGAGAGTAGCAAGGCGTTGTAGAAGCGAGGAGAGAGGAGAGATGAGAGAGGCGTGAGAAGGAAGAGCGAGGGTGACAGGAGAGGATAAAGAAAAGAACGATCTAGTCATTCCTTATCATCCTCATCTAAATTAGCCATTCACCCATCACTCATGTAAATACACACTCATCCAAACATCCATCATGTAACAATCAACTTCACTATCATATCCACCTCCCACCTCTTCCTCCTTCTTCCTCCCTCCTCCCCCTTCCTCCTTCCTTCATTCTTCTTATTCCTCCTTCGCCAGTGTCTCCAAGAAATCCATACTGACCCGATCAACCGAATCCTCTGAGAATATAGACTGCAGTGAACGGCTAATCGTTTTCCATACCAATCACCTTGTGTTGTTGCAAAGGCCGTAAGCCGGACTCTGTTTACCGGGGCGTAGTATGGGAGGGAGAGAGAAAGAGAGGGAGGGGGAAGGAGAGAAAGAGAGAGGAGGGGGAG
>NW_028234421.1:26265342-26270342 GCF_977035675.1 Penaeus japonicus
CATCACTCTACTCACATCTCCGCACTCAATTAACTCTACTCACTTCACACCACTCCAGTAGCTCTCTATTTCTCTCTCTCTCTCTCTCTCTCTCGCTCTCTATTTCTTTCTTTCTTCTGGCTCCCCACCCCCCCTCTCTCTCTTTCTTTCTTCTCTCTTTCTCTCATTTCTCTCTCCGTTATCATATCCCTCTCTTTCAAAGGGAAACGTCTGTTTGTTTGTGTGAGTGTGTATGTGTGTGTGTGTGTGTGTGTCTATGTTTGTTTGTTTATGTGAGTGTGTGTGTGTGTGTGTATGTGTGTATACGTTTATTTCTACCAACGCTATTGAGTGCACGTGTATATAGCATAAAATCTACATATTTCTGAAACGATGAAACATACTTAAGTCTAGATAGTGAAATGGGTTCGAAACAGAAAAAAATAAATGAAATAAGATTAAATGAAAAACTGAGTATCCTCTCCAGTACAAAAACATATACAGAGGAAATGAAAAGGTATTTTTTTGTAATAAAAGATTAGGAATAAGTGATAATCTAGATAAACAAATACTGCTCACAGCTTATACAAAGGAAATCTAAATGTATTAACACTTGTGTGTATATATATAATATATATATATATATATAACTATATATATATTTATAAAAATAATATATATATGTATATATATATACATATAATATAATTTAATAGATATATATATATAATATATATATTTTTATATATGTTATAAATATATATATATAAATATATATATATATATATATATATAATATAAATTATGTATAACTATATATATAAGATTAATATATAACTATATATAATATATACGATATATATATATATTTATATATATATATGTGTGGAGGATAGTGTGCTTGTGTGTGTGTGTGTGTGTGTGTGTGTGTGTGTGTGTGTGTGTGTGTGTATGTATGTATATATATGTGTATACTTGCAACATGTTACGTGTGTGTGTGTATGTATGTATATATATGTGTATACTTTATATAGACAGAGAAATAGATATATAGATAGATGGAAAGATGAAATTCCTCCCTCTCTTTCTTCACTCATACCTAATACAGAATCGAAACATCCATTATTTGATAACAATGCTTTCCGTCTCTAAGGAAACGATCTCTCCGGGTGATAAAATTTCACCATTTTAAAAACGCTGTCATATGATACGTTTACAATAAGGCATCTTGCATTTGCTATATCTTTCTATCTACTACCCTTTCTCTTCTTCTATTTTACTTCTTTTTATTCTGTCTAAGCACGCACGCCCACAACTCAGCTTGCCCATCAACAAACCTCTGCGTTACCCCAATGTGTCCGTGTGTTAATACCCACGCCGGCCCTTTGTCTCAACGCGATATAACCCCCACCCCCCCACCCCCCACTCCCCCCCCCATCTCAACAATCTACACTTACCCCCTATACAAAAGCTCAGTGAAGAACGTCTTCTAGACAATAACTTCAAAGGTAACCACACTTTATGAGATACACAAACCTTTATGAACACACTATTTAAACGATTCTTTTCTGTTGATACGTTATCAACTGTATTATCTTTTTTTTCTTCTTCTTCTTCTTCTTCTTCTTCTTTAGCTCTTGGGTGTTCCTTAATCTTTATCCATGATTCCTTCGTCTTCGTATTTAATTACTTTTATTTCAGATGTGATTTTGATACTTTCTCTCATATCCATTTCATTTCATATGTATTTTTTAGATTACAAAGTATTCAATGCAATATATAACACACACTGCACAGTATATCATATTTATGTTACATATTGAAAACAAGTTAACTTTTTTTCTTTCCTGATACTGTTTTTCTCACATCACTACCAAGGAACTACTGCATAACCCATATATTCATTAGATGCCTAAGGACTGAATGTTGAAAACAGAGAAGAACAGCAGGGAGCGAGTGTTTGTATAATCTAGCTTATTTTTGCTTTGTTTCTCCATTCAAATCCGGACTCTTGGTTCATTTTCAGTATTTGAATTGCTTGAGTGGTGATATTGCAGGAGTATTATATCGTGTGTTGCAATATCTTTCGACTAAAGACCCCGGCAGTATATCGCATATCTTTGTGTTTCCCATCATCGCCTACCTTCTTATTATTCATTTATTTGATTAAAAAACATCTCGACCTGCCCAGTTTCGCTCTCAGTTTCTTTGTATACTCTCTCTCTTTCTCTCTTCCTATGTCTCTTTCTGTCTTCCTCTGTCTCTGTACATTTTCTCTCTCTCTCTCTCTTCCTATGTCTCTTTCTGTCTTCCTCTGTCTCTGTACATTCTCTCTCTCTCTCTCTCTCTCTCTTTCTCTCTCTCTCTTTCTCTTTCTCTCTTTCTCTCTCTCTCTCTCTCTCTCTCTCTCTCTCTCTCTCTCTCTCTCTCTCTCTCTCTCTCTCTCTCTTTCTCTTTCTCTCTGTACCATTGTCTTTCTCTCTGCTTCTGTTTTTTTTCCGAATTACTCTTTCGTAAGAATCCTCAACTCTATCACTGAATGTCTGTTCTCCTTTTTTTTTTACTCGTTTTTATTTCCGCTTTCCAGTCCATCTTGTCCCGAACTCTCATCATGTTATATGTTTTTTCCTCTATTTACATATGATGTAAGTCATGTTGCCTCATCTTTATGCAAGATTTAATCCGACCTTCTTTCGTACCCAGGTTTTGGTTTTGCTTGAATGTCTCTCTCTATTCACTTTCACTATGCTTATCACTATATCAAAGAGATAATGCGTTGAATATATTGCGTATCATCTGTTGGTTTAAGCTGTGGATGATAAAGGTTTATCTGATCTCTGGATTTATATTTTTTTCTTTCATTTTTAGCTTTATCTCCATTCGTTTTGTTTATCATTTTTGTTTTCTATTCTCTCTTTCTTCCTTTATCATCATAATCATTTATGTCTTGATTATCCTTTCCTTCTGTCAGCTTACTTCTTCTTTACTTTCTAAATCTATCTCTCCTGCTTCTAAATCACTTATTATTTATCATCATTACAACGACCAATGCATCATTATCATTCATTATTACATTGTTATTATCGTCGTCATCCTCATCATTATTATCATGAGTGTCATCTCTATCATTATCATTTCTTTTATAATTCTTATCATTATCATCATCATTATCATCTTTATTATTAGTATTATCATCATTATTGTTCGTTTCATCATTATCATTATTGTTCGTTTCCTCATTATCACTATTGTCATAATCATTATCATTATTGTTATCATTATTATAATTATTAATGTTATCATTATCATAGTTATCATTATTAATGTTATCATTATCATAGTTATCATTATTATCCTCATTTTTATTGTTATGATTATTGTTATTATCATTATCGTTATTACTGTTGTTATTATTATTATCATCCTTATTATTATTGTTACTATAATAATAATAATAATAATATTAATAATTATTATTATTATAATTTTCATTATTATCATAATCATTGCTATTATTAGTATTACTATATTGTTATGATCATTATTTTTAATAGTGTTATTATTATCATCATCACTTATGTTGTTATTATTATCACCAATATCATTGTTATTGCCATCATAGACATTATAGAAATGGTATTCTTATTAGAATAATCTTTATCATAATTATTCTTACCATTAATGATAATATAATTATCCTCATTATTATTACCTTTATTGATAATATCATTATCATTATCACTATTACCCTCATTAATAATATCATTACCATAATAATCAATATCATTATCATTATCATCATGAGCATCCTCATCATCACTCGTATTATCATCATTATCATCATAATTATAGTTATCATTACTATTAATGATAACTATATAAGGATCATTACCATCATCCTTAAAATTTATTATCATCATCACAATAATTTTATCAATAGTAATGATATATGTTTGTATAGTGATACTGATGATAAAATCATAATATCAATGACAACAATGATAAGGATAATAATGATAATGAAAAATTATGGGGATGATGATAGATATTACTATTATCATTATTGCTTTTATCATCATCATTGTTTCTGTCAATGTTATCAATGTCATTATGATTTTCACTAGCATTACTATCAAATACTATTATCATTATAATTACTATAATTTGTATCATGATTATTGTTATTATGATCATTATCATTATGATCAGTATCATTATCAATATCACTATCATTATCATTATTATTATCATTATCATTATTGATATTATTAGCAATATTACTGTTATCATGATTATCATCATTGTTACTGTTCTCATTATAATCACGGCAGTTATCGTTAATATTGTCATTATTGTTATCATTATCATTATTGTTATTATTACTATCATCATCGGTATTATAATTTTTCTTATCATCATCTCTGCTTTTATGATAATTATCACTATGATCATTCTTTTCATTATCATCATAATTATTTATATTACATTATCAACTTTATCAGAAATATCTTTTAATCATTGCTATTGTTATTATTGGTATTGGTATTAGCATTATCATTATCAACATTATCATTATTATCATAAATATTGTTATTGTTGTTATTGTTATTATCATGATCATCATCATTATAATAACGAGGATATTTCTTTGCTATTACCATTATTATCATTATTGTTAGTGGTAGAATCATTTTTGTTATTTATTACAAGATCATTGTTATGGAAATTATAATCATAATAGTTATTATATTTACTGCTTTTAGTATTGTCTTTATCATTACCATTGTTATGGTAACTGTTCATTATGGTTATTTTCTTATGAATCTTGATATTTTTGTTCTAGATTAATATCACTATCAGTACTATTATTAATACCATCTTTATTGTAGTTATTGTTATCTATATGATTATCTTTATCGAAAAAAAAAATCAGTATGATATCATGTCTTCTTAAAACTATTAGAGTAGATTACACTTGTCTGGGATGACCATAGGCGTGCGATCCATCTGCAGGCAATGGC
>NW_028234421.1:26287842-26290342 GCF_977035675.1 Penaeus japonicus
AGGGAGAGGGAGAGGGAGGGGGAGAAGGGGAGAGGGGGAGGGAGAGAGAGGGAGAGGGAGGGGGAGGGGGGGACGGAGAGGGAGAGGGAGAGGGAGAGGGAGAGGAGAAAGGAGAGGGAGAGGGAGAGGGAGAGGGAGAGGGAGAGGGAGAGGGAGAGGGAGAGGGAGAGGGAGAGGGAGAGGGAGAGGGAGAGGGAGTGGGGTGGGGCTGGGTGGGAGAGAGGTTTGAGAAAGTGAGAAATAGAGAGAGGGAGAGAGAAAGAGATAAGGTAAACATATAGATGTGGATAGAAAGAGAGAGAGAGAGAGAGAGAGAGAGACAGAGAGAGAGAGAGAGAGAGAGAGAGAGAGAGAGAGAGAGAGAGAGAGAGAGAAGTATGATATAAGGAGAGAGAGAGGGAAGAAAGATTTAGGGAAGAGAAAAAAAGACGGAGAGAGTAAGACGGAGAGAAAAAGAGAAGAGATATAGAGAGTAGAGAGAAGAGAGAGAGAGAGAGGAGAGAGAAGAAGAGAGATAGAAAGAGAGAGGAGGAGAGAGAGAGAGAGAGAGAGAGAGAGAGAGAGAGAGAGAGAGAGAGAGAGAGAGAGAGAGAGAGAGAGAGAGAGAGAGAGGACACCCCCAAGTACTTAGAAATGAATCGTCAAAAGGATAATATATAATATATATCCTCCACCACCACCTCCTCCACCCCCATCCCCCTTCCTCCTTTCTAACACCCCCCATCCCCCTCTTATCTTCTGAAGACCTCCTCGCCTTTTTTTTTTTTTTCAAAAGCGACGACCCGACGCAAGATCTCATGTTCCTCTTCGCAAAATCCCTTCCTTGAATCGGGCTTATTGAAATCTTTGGCAAGGGGGGGGGGTAAGAGGAGGGGGCGAGGGAGGGGGAGAGGAAGAGGGAGGTTGGGGAGGGGGATAAGAGGAGGGGGAGAAGAGGAGGAGGCGAGGGAGGGGAAAGGGAAGGGGAAGGTCGGGGGGGGGGAGGGGGGGTAAGAGGAGGAGGTGGGAGGAGGGAGATAAGAGGAGGAGGATGTGGGAGGAGGGGGAGAAGGTAGGAGGAGGTAGGGGGATGGGGAAGGGCAAGGGGGAGATAAGGAGGAAGAGGGGGTAGGGGTGCTATGAGAATAGGGTAAAGGAAAAAAATAACTTTCTCTTACTCCACATATTCGTCTTCATGTTCCTCTTCTTCCTTATTCCTTTTTCCTTCTTAATTCTCGTCTTCGCCTATTTAGTTTTAATTCTCGCCATCTTTCCCATGTCCATCTTCTGTATGTCAGGGTCTCTCTCGCTTCCTCTCAATCCTCAACTCGGATCGAATATGATAGGGATAATAAGTAAAAAAATATGATAGTGATAATGGTGATTATAATGGTAGTTATCATTATAATGGTGATGGAAATAATGAAAGTAATAAGTAATGATAATAATGATAAAGCTGATTATAAGAATGATGATAGTAGGGGTAATAGTAATACGGATAACGATAATAGTGACAATGATGATAACAACAATAATAATAACAGCAACAGCAACAACAAAAGGAATAATAATAATCATTATCATCATTATACTAATGACGATAACAATAATAAAGGTATCGTTATTCCGATTTCCAAACCCAGATCGCTAGTGTCCCCCCTTCCCCCCTTCCCCCTACCATCTGTCTACCTCCTTTCCCTCCTAGCAACACCCCCCCCACACTCCCCTACCAGCACGCCCCTTCCAAAGCCCCTCTTCTTCTTCTTCTTCTATTTCTTCTTCTCCTGCTTCTTCTTCATTCTTTGTTTGCTGTTGATGGTTATTGTTACTTATCTCTTTTTTTATGATCTGCGGATCAGCTGTTGTCCGAGCTGTCAGAAAGATGGAGCGGGGAAGCGAAAGGGATGAGAAAGGGAGATTCGGGGATTGAAAGAGAAAGAAAGGGAGGAGGAGGACGATGATGAAGAGGGAGAAAGAGAGGACGATGATGAAGAGGGAGTAAGAGAAAGAGAGAGAGAGAGAGATAGAGAGAATGATAAGAAGAGAGAGAGAGAGAGAGAGAGAAAGAGAGAGGAAGAGAGAGAGAGAGAGAGAGAGAGAGAGAGAGAGAGAGAGAGAGAGAAAGAGAGAGAGCGAGAGAGAGAGAGAGAAAGAAAGAGAGAGAGAAGGGAAAAATCTCTTCTTGTGCCTGAGATCGGGTCATGCTGGTCGAAGAGAGCGACAAGAAGAAGGATAGAAAGGGGGGAGGGGGGCGAAGGGGAAAGGGGAAGCAGGTAAAGAAGAGACGGAAGGGTCGAGGGGAGAGAGAAGGAGCGAAGGGAAAAGAGAATGAAGAACTATGGAAAAGGGGTACAGGGGGAGAGGGGGAAGGAGGAAGGTGTGTGAGGGGTGGGGGTTGGAGGGGGTGGGGGGAAGGGAATAAAGTAGAGGAAATCTATATAGACGATATTGTAATAAGTTTCATAAGCTGCGCTCAGCCTTTCCTCTCCTTGTGTCAACGCCTTCAGGAGCCGAGACGAGT
>NW_028234421.1:26302842-26307842 GCF_977035675.1 Penaeus japonicus
AGAAAACAAACCAAAAAAAGAAAAAAAACTCTCCAACCAGCCAAAAATTTTGACAAAACGACACCGAATTGTTTTTCAAATGTCGTTTTAACACTTTCGGAGCGAGCGAGGGAGTGAGCGAAAGATTTCCCAGTGCTATGGTAATGAGATATTATGCGGGGGAGAAAAATACTGGAAGAATATAAAGTACTCAAAAGTTTCTTGAACTAATAGAGAAGAGAAGAGAGACCGAGAGGGAGAGAGAGAGAGGGAAGAGAGGGAGCGGAGCGGGTGAGGGAAAGGGAGATATATTTATATATATAGAGAGAGGGAAAGATAGAGGAGGAGGGAGGGAGAAATAGATAGATAGATAGATAGAGAGAGAGACATGGACGGAGACAGAAAGATACGAAGTTTGATATTAATAGTGATAAACATAATAACATAGACAGATAGGTAAAAGAAAATAAGAGGAAGATAGATAAACAGATAAAGAAGAAATATAGATAAAGATAGAGAAAGAGAAGACGAGAGTAAAAACGGGGGGAGGAGGGGGATAAGCTAGAAAAGGCATGTATAAGAACAAAAAGAATAGCAGACGAACGGGAATAAGGGAACATAAAAGATCCAAACACAGAGAGACAACCACGACCCATAAAGAAAACGGAGAGAAAGAGTGGGAGAGAAAGAGATGAAAAAAAAAGAGTAAGAAAACAAATCAACAACAACAGAGCCTTCACAAGCAACAAAAAAACAACAACATCACCACCACCAACAACAAGGCGAGTTAACCCATGTCAGACCCAACTAAGGAAAAGACGTGGTAAGGGGGGAAGGGGAGGGGGAGAATAAGAGGGAAGGGGGGAGCAGAAGGGAGGAAGAGGAGGAAGAGAGGAAGGGAAGGGGGGGGGAGGAGAAAGAAGAAAGAGGCAAGGAAAAGCAAAAGCCTTTTTAAAAGGGAAACTTGACATAGTGCTTATATTAGTGGTTAAACGCTTGTGAGACGCCAAAAGAACTGGGACCACGAAGACACGCATGGTCAGAGGCGAGTGAGTGACGGCCGAAGGGAACCGCTGAATGGGAAAAGGCCGTTTCATTTGTGGGTCTTGTCTCGCTCGATGGCCATGGGTGCCGCTGATGGGTGGAGGCGATGGGTGGAGGTGATGGAAGGGGTATGATGGGTTAGGGTAAAAGGAGGAAGGGGTGGGGGAGGTGGGTGGGGCGGGGTGTTGATGGAAAGAATATGGGGGGGAGGGGGTTGTTGATGGAAGAGGCATTGGAGGGTAGGGATAGGGGATGGGGGATGGGGGAGGGGTGTGGGGGAAAGTTAATGAAGTATATGGGAATGAATGGGAAAGGGGGGATACGTGTCTAAAGGTGAATGCACGCTTAGTTACAAACAGTTGCATACATAAACGCGCAACAAACGAGCGTGATGTGGGAAACGTACATACACAACACACATGCCTACACTGTGCAGGAAATATATCTGTGGTCCTGTCGCGGTGCATAACATACGCTTCCAAGAACATTAGCTATCAATATTTTAAAAATGCTAATATCCTCTTGGTACAAAAATATCGTATTGTTTAAAATCTTGCATGAATCTTAAAGGTCAAATTCCCAAAATATCGCCGCCCCGCAACCATTATTTTTATCCTCTTTATGAATCGTTGTTTGAAAACCAAACACCAAAATAAACATTCTTACAGAACTATGCAATAATAATGCATCTAATTGCATGCAGGTGTGTGTGTATGTGTGTAGAAAACAACAGAAAAAAATATTAAACTAATTTTGCTTAATGTATTTCTTAAGAATACTTGTTTAATGTTACTGAGACATTAATTTTTGTTATCTATCAGAACTACACATAATTAAATGACATTACAAGCAATACCTTGCATTAATTGACATAACTCAACAGATTACGTTCCAAAAACTCAGCGAAGGGCCAGCAGAGTGTAGATCGGCGCTGAAAATTGACTGATTAGAAATTGATTGATTAGCTCCCGAAATAAGGTGCTTGGACATTATCAATCATTACGTTTTCGAGGTGGAAATAGAAGTTTGAATCGAACGTAGTGCAATGTTTCAATGACTGTATTTCGTTTGTTTCGAGACCCGGCCACTGCATTATGTTTACCCTAACATTGCGTCGATCCCGAAAGGAAATATTTTGAACAGTCACTAAACCCATTTATATAATGATGAGAATCTATGTACAGTGACTATGAGGTAACCAAGTGTTCCTTTTTTTTCCTTCTGATCTGCTTCTGTCATGTCACTTGATCACATGATATTAAATTTCTCTCGAATCTATAATGTTTTTTTTTTTTATGTCATATTTATTGCATTCTAATTATTTTATTATCATCATTTTCCTTCAGAAACACAGACAGCTTGACCACTGACTTTCGTAATGATTGGCTCACTGAGACAAAACGAAAATCTCATCCATGAAAATACTTATCTGCTACACGCCCTTCTCCAACCCTTCCTCTCTTCCATGTTCCATTTTCTTTTCCCTTCTTTTCTCCCTCTCCCCATTTTAGATGAAATGGAGGGTGACTCTTAATCCTTGGATTTTCTTTTTTCTTTCGTTAACCTATGATGTCCTTTCCTTTCTCACCCTTTCCACTATTTCTTCTTTTCTTCTCCTTCCATGTACCTTTTTCACTCACCTCTTTCATTTTCTTTCATTTGCTTTCCTACATATTTTAGTTCCGCAATTCTTCTTTTTTTTTTCTTTTTTTACTTAGCACTTAACTAGAAGGCCGATTCAATTATATTTGCATTCACTGATGACTTCCTCCAGTTACACACAATTCCCTCAGCTCTTCAGCCCAATTCTGTAATTTCCTCTGCTTTTGAATCAGATAAGGGAACCGCGCTCCATGCAAATAACTACCTATTCACACCCACGGCTGCAACCTTTCGCAATTTGCCGTTCGTGTCTTTCAATCAATCGCGTAGGTGTATCTCTTCGTGTATATTCGTTCACGCTGTCCCTCTCGCTGGCTGGGTTTAGTTGTGTGTTTGTGCTTTTTTAGTCGACGTTTTATCTGCGTGATCTCTTTCTCTCTTTATTTCTGTCTCTGTCTCTGAATCTTTTTATCTGTCTGCATGTTACTCTCCCTTTCACCTCTATCTTTATCTTTCTGTATCTCTTATTCTACTTTGCTTCTTACCCTTTTGTCTCTCTTTCTATAATCTCTAACCGATCTGCCTGTCTGTCATTCTCTCCCTATATCCTCCGCCCTTAGTCTCATTCTCTTTCTCTCTCCTCTCTCCCACTTTCAAACATAAAATAACAAACATGTATTTTTTCCTCACATATAATTGACTTATATGCCATTACCACAGTTTACATAGCAGTAGACAATTCCAATTTCCGGTAGAATTACTCTGTAGACTCTTCTTTTTTTCCGTCCTTTCAATTTATGCAATTAAGAATTAAATATTCTAATCCGAAAGAAAAAGAAAAGGAAAATTGTCAGTTCTACCATCGATCAGTAATGATTTTGGTCTAATTGCCGAGTGAAGAATTATCAGCAGTTTTTTAATCTGTTATTATAGATTCCCTTGTTTTATGGCTGATGGAAAGGCGTGTTTTATTGAGTATCAAATCTACCCTCTCAGCTCTCCTATCTCTCTCTCTCTCTCTCTCTGTTTCCTCCTCCTCCATCCCCGTTCTCTCCCTCTCCTCCTCCCCTTCTCTCTCTCTCTCTCTCTTTATTTTTCTCTTTCTCTCTCTCTTTCTTTCTTCCTCTCTTTCTTTCTTTCTCTCTCTCTCTCTCTCTCTCTCTCTCTCTCTCTCTCTCTCTCTCTCTCTCTCTCTCTCTCTCTCTCTCTCTCTCTCTCTCTCTCTCCCTTCTCTCCCTCTCCTCATACCCTTCTCTCTCTCTCTCTCTCTCTCTCTCTCCTCATCCCCTTCTCTCTCTCTCTCTCTTTCTTTCTCTCTCTCTCTCTCTCTCTCTCTCTCTCTCTCTCTCTCTCTCTCTCTCTCTCTCTCTCTTCATCCCCTTCTCTCTCTTTCTCTCTCTCTTTCTCTATTACATAGTTATGCACAGTAGAATAAAACAAACACCAACTATATATTTGATGTGTTTTTATTACTGTGTTATCCCTCATCATCAATTGTTTACCATAACTAACGTTAAGAGGAAATAATGTTCTTGGTCCAAATTACCCATTAATTTTGCTTGTAGGTAATTAGGTATAATCTTTAATAGAATGTTATGTATCATTATCTAAAAAAAAAAAAAAAACAACATTATTTCATCATTATGTAATGATGAAGACTTTTGGGGGAGTTAGACATGACCTCGGGACCAGTTGATATATATATATATATATATATATATATATATATATATATATATATATATACATATATATATATATTATATTTTTAATCATTTTTTAAATTTATTTATCTATGTTTTACATTATCATTATCATATGACTATCATTATCATTTATATTTCAAATTTTGTTATATTAATTATCATTGATATTTCAGTTTTTGTTATAGTGATTATTTTCCGATTGTCTGTACCATCGTTTTTGGTGACATAATCATTTATTTTATTATCCATACTATTATTATTTTCATCCTCATTATTTATATTATTACCATCAATATACTCATCTTAATAAAACCATCCCCATTATATTGATATTGAACATTTTCAATATAAATACTAATGTTGGTTATGGAATAAATCATATAGTTATAAGACATGGAAATCAGTAATATCGAAATAATAACAATGGTGCATCAAAACATAAAACCAAGTAAACTACAAGAAAAAATCAACCTTACGATTTTTCAAATCAGATTAACAAAAACGATTAAAAAAATTGTAATAAAAACCCCAAAATGTAAGTGCAGGTAACTTAATAAAACAGAGAATAAACATGAAAATAAAAACGGTAGAAATAATAAAACAGTAAACCCAAAAAGAAAACAAATAAATCAATTCGATAGAAAGGATAAAATAACAAAACTAAAGAAC
>NW_028234421.1:26330342-26337842 GCF_977035675.1 Penaeus japonicus
ATATATATTTATATATTATATATAATATATATATACATATATAATATATATATATATATATATATATATATATATATATAATATATATATACTTAATTATATGTGTGTGTGTGTGTGTGTGTGTGTATATATATATATCTATATATATGTGTGAGTGCATTCACTTATTTATTCATACATCTCCCTCTCTCTCTCTTTATCGATTCGCAAATAAACTCTCACCCTCTCTGCCTATTTCCGCCCTGCCTTCGCCCCTCACCGCCTGAAAAATATATTGCTTATTTTCATAGAATTCGAATCAAGCGTAAGCTGCAGAAAGTAAGAAAATTCGATAGAAAAAGGTTCTGACTTACTAACAAGATTTCTCTCTTAGGCTTATATTTCCATTCCTTCATATCACTTCGGCATTTCGGTTCCTGTTGCTCCTGTCTTTATACACGATGTGGATGAAGGGAGAGATGGTGTATCAAATGTTTTCTGTGGAGTGATTTATCCATTCGGAAACAAGGTCAGCCTCTAATTATGTGACGCCGGAAACGGATGCTTTTTTAAGATTGAAAATTAACAAGACTTTCCTGAAAATGCATCGGTTGAGAAGTTTCCATTTGCTCTCCTTCCTGCCTGATCTAAGCGTCGCCGCTGACACTGGATGTGTTAAGGTAACTTTGTTGCAGGCCCTTTGCAGGATCAGTGAACACTTGCGTCCTCTATGATATCGCAGCTTCCCCTATCTCCTCAGCAAGTTCGCCGAGAGATTGGGTGAGCGTGACAACGTTGTATAAGGAGCGCTTAACTATTCCTTATGGGACACCTTTGCGTTACACTTGAAGATGAGTTTCGGTTCTCCATGCTGATAATCATAACATGTTCGTTCATGTAGATGTACATGGGAAAGCAATAGAGCTTTGAAGTTTAACTACTTCAGGGAAGCGAGTTGTAACATCACTATCATCTGCGATTACATTCGGTTAGATCGCATACAGGTAATCTGTCTATAATTTTTAACTATGTTACTCTACTTATATGTGATACGTACGTAACAGGTGTTCCTTACTAAGTGTCCCTAAAATGGTCGAATGAACGGAAATTATATATCAAGGGAAAGCGTGAGATATACGAAGGATTTTCTCGTCAGATTTATCCTTGCGTAAAGGATCTCTTTCCGTGTTGATATCCGTGAGTTGTGTTATCTCTTCTGTAACGGCAGTCGCACCTTTTCCATATGAAATGAAGTATTGCAATAGCGGCAGGATGGATGAGTTGAAACTTTGGCAATGAGTTCTATTTCCTGAAAGTGCGCACAACCCGAATCAGAAGTCCTTTCGTGTGAATAAAAAGTTTGAAACATTTCAAAAGCTAAATGCGTTAACACGATTCTCGAGACAATATTCGTCACGCGAATTGGAACTGCTTTGATAAAATGTCGTAAAACTATTATACATACACATAAATGTAAGCAGAGTATTGTAAATCCCTTGAGTGATGAATAGTATTTTTCGGAAATCGAAATTTGAAAAAAGAGTGAGTGCATATTTAAGATGAATGACTACTCAAGTTTAACTAAATATAACAATGTTGCAGCAATTTTAATACTGCGTTCACACTTAGCTAGACATATGAGTTACAATTCCGTAGAAAATGTAAACTACAAATCTGGGACAAAATATCCGAATTAGCAATTTATAGTTAAATAGTAGTGATTAAAACAACAGTAACGAAATAATTAATATAAAGCTCTCATATCTATATTCTAACTAAATTTCTTAACTTATGTGTTGTTGAACGGTACAACAGAGGATTTAGTCAATCAACTGTTAACTTATTCGCGGTTCAGACTTTTTATCAATCGTGTCCTCACATGATTTACTGTATTAATACAAGATAATTTCAATCAATTGGAAGGTTTTAATGAATCGATTTTTCTCTTGCAATATTTTCTCTTGCTGAGTCATGAAGATGGATGATGATAATATAGATGGTGTGATTTCTAATCCTGTATCACCCAATATTTTTATTCTTACAAATAATATCGACTACGTTGGAACTATCCTTAGATTAAGGCAAATATTGAATCATAATAAAAATTTTATATAGATTAATTCTTATATTACTCCCGCTACTCCAACCCATATTAAAATAAACGCTTTAAGCTATTAAATGTCCAGTATTCCTTACACTTTCAGTATATTATTATGGTGGGATGATAAAAAAAAAAGAAGAAGTTAAGGGTCATAACTAGATAACTTACTTTCAAAAAGGTAAATCTTGGTATATTCTACACACATTGTCCACCACATTATGAAGTAATTCCTCACATAACACACATATATATAACTGTATACATATATATATTCCGATATTCTGACATGTATATATATATATACATATATATCATATATATTTAATATATTTCCAATATATATATATTATCAACTCTATACATACAGGTATATGTATATATTTCAAATATAACTCATATATATAATTATATATTATGTATATAGAATATATATCTACTATATATATATATAGTTATATATATATATATATATATTATATATATCTTATATAACTCATATATGTATACTATAGGTTAATATATATTATATATATATGTTTTTATATTATGTGTGTATATGTGTGTTATGTATATTGAGATTGTATCATATGTAATAATATGAGTCCATATACATAATCTATATATTGATGTAAACAAATATATATATATATAGCTAAATATAAGATATATATAAAGATTTTATATATATATCATCTATTATTTAGGTGAATTATTTTACACATGTGTTTATCTATATACATATATATATATATATATATATTAAAAATTTAGGATTATATATATAACCATGAATATAACTGAAATATATATATATAATATATATATATACATTTGTGTGAATATATATATATAATATATAGTATATATATATATATAAAACAATATATATATATATACTATATTATATATATATATTACACATATAGACTATATTAAGACTATTATCTATATATGCCGATAACCTATATATAAATATATATTTATATATATATATCTATAATATATATATCAGCATACCTATTCATCATCATATGAAACAACACACACAACACACACCTACACCACTCTATTTTTTTTAAGTGTTTTCTCAGATCTCAATTAGCATCTTTTTCCTTATGTCAGGATGATGTAGCTATAAATGTATATTATGAATGTAGCTAACGTGTTATATAATGATTTTGTTTAAATGATTGACTATGGTTTTATATACATTTATATATATATATATCATATATATTTTGTATATATTAATAATATAATTATATATGTATATATATATATATATATATATTATATAATAATATATTAGTTGGATAACTCTTTATTTTATATATAGTATCAATATGTATGTAATAGTAATATCTTCATATATAGATTATATATATATATATACTATATATATATAATATATAAAATATATGTATATATGTCAATATATGTATACTAAATATATTTATATATATATAAATATAAATGTATATATTAGTATATATATAATATATTTCTTTATATATTATATATCATATTCTATAATAAGCATAAAGTCAAAATGAATTAATGTATATAGTATATATATATATATGGTATATATATATATATATATATATATATATCCGTATTTTATATAAAATATATATCATATATATATATTAATATATTATATCGCTGTATTGTCTATCTATCAACCTATCTATCTATCCTATCTATCTATCTATATATTATATATATTTATATATATATTATATAAATCTATAAATATATATGATATAGGCTATTACTCTATATTCTATTGTATATAAAAAATATATTATATACCGTAATATTATTATTTTATATATATATATATATTATACATATATATCAATATAATATATATATATAATTATATAATTATATATCTCATAATTAAATCTATATATCTGTGATATATTATATATATATAATATATATATATATATATTATATCTAAAATATCTAATTGTCTATATCCATCCATAATTATATTCCTATATACATTCAAATATATATATATCTATATTAAATATACTTAAATATATAAGCTATCATATATATATGTATTCTATATATACACTTATAGTGATATAATATATAGTACGATATATATATATATATATATATCCTCTACTAAGAATATATATATATATATATATAATACATATAATCAATATGTACTATATATAAATATATATATATATATGTAAGATATATAATCTATGTATATTATATATAATATATATAGTATATTGAAATATATTGCTGATTACTCATGTGTTTGATTAAATAAGCATTATACATACTATACATTAACATACAATCCATATATATTAATATATAACTCTTATATATATATATATCAGTGACATAAATTTACTATATATATATATACAGTATATAATATAAATTTTAAAAAAATATGTAATATGTATATAGAGTATATATATATATATTATATATTACAGACTTAGTATATATTTTTTTATATATATATATATATTCTCTATATATTAAATGTTTATACATATATGAATATATATATATAATTATATATATATACTATATATTAATATACCTGAACACAAAAACACACACACACACACAAACACACACACACACACACATATATATATATACTATACCTATATATATATATATACTATATATATGTGTGATGTATTGTGTGTAGTGTGTTGGGTGTGAGTGGTGTGTGTGTGAGTTGTGCGTGTGTTGTGTTGAATGTGTGCTGTGTGTGCGTGTTGTGTGTGTGGGTATATGAAGCTATGTATATATAATAGTATAGAATTTATATATATATATATTAATGAATATCATATATAATTACTATATACATATTATATTTTAAACGTAATAATTATATAGTATATATATTATATATTATATATATATAATAAATATATATATATCTATATTTTTTTATATAATATATATATAGTATGAGTATATATTATATATATCTCATTAATATTATATATATATATAATATATATAAATATCATAAATTATATATTATATCTTTATATATATATATATATACATATATATAAGATATTATATATATATATAATATATTATATATATATATATATATAGTCATATGATAGGATATTTTACTAATAACATACTATATGTAAAAAATAAAATATATATTTAAATATATATATATATATAGGTATATAATATATATATGTATCTATGTATATATATATATAATATATATAATAATTATATATATAAGTATATATATAAGTATATATATATATATATACATATATATATATATATATATAAAGTACTTATAGAAAATACTTAATACCTGTATATAAATATATTTTTATAGTAAATAACATATATTATATAAATATATAACATATTCTATATACATATATAAATACACATATATAAATATATATTTTTTATCATGTCCGTATTATGATGCTCGGGACCAACATAAACCAAATATAGTTTATTGTTGAATTAATCTCTATTCGATCCAAAGATATCTTCCCAGACATCTTTATTTTGATATTTTGTTCTGGCATTTTGATGAAAGACCAATTTCACGTGAGGTTGGTCTATGATATTTTTATCCTAAAACTCATAAATATAAGTGAATGATAATTATGAAAATATTGCTAGCAATACCCAGATAATCAGAAAACAATATAAACTTAAAGATACGAAATTGAAATTGCAATGCTCAAAATGGCCGTTCAGTCTCCGACAGATGTTCATTACATAAAGTTTAGAATAGTTAAAATTTTGTTTTTGGAAAGTGTGTTTGTGTTAGTTTATATATATGTATGTATGTATATATATATATATATATATATATATATATATATATATATATATCAAGAATCATATGTGTGTGTGTGTGTGTGTGTAGTGTTGGATGTGTGTGTGTGTTGTGTGTGTGTGTGTGTGGTGTGTGTGTGTGTGTGGTGCGTGTGCTGTCGGGTGTGCTGAGTGTACACGGTGCGTGGTGGGTGTATATATCGAATTCCATGCCTCCAAAGATTTAGACACTTAACGCTTCGGTAGAAACAGGAATCGAGGAGATTAAATGTTCAGGACAAATGACTTGCACAACTTTGTTGCTTAATCCATATTCCACTCTATTTTGATCTTCATGTCGCTGATTTTTACTTTTGCGTAAATACATAAAAAAAAAGAAAATCCCTGTATGAGTCTTTTTCCTACATTTTCTTTATCTTTGGCCTTATCTTAACCTTCTACTATCTCAATGTGCGCTTCTCTGTATCTTTATTTATCACTGTGTTAATTCTTCCATAGGGTTTTCAAGAACAACTGTTTAGTAAGTGATGACGTCATAAAAGGAACAAAAACATTCAAGGATAACAGCGCAAAACGTTTTGAATGTTATTATTATTTTAATTATTATTATCTTTTTTTTATGCTCATCTCTCTATTTATCTATCTATCTACCTCTCCATCTAAATACGTGTGTGCATGTGTGGGTGAGTGTGTGTTTGTTTATGTATGTGTGTGTGTGTATGTTGTGTGTGTGTGTGTGCATGTGTGTGTGTGTGTGTGTGTGTGTGTGTGTGTGTGTGTACGTGTATGTGAGTGTGTGTGTACACGCGCGCGAGTGTGTGTGTGTAAACATCCGCTCGTCATTATAATTTGAAATATAAATGTCAGCGTCGTTTTAGCAAGTTAAGTATCCAAAAAAGGCCAAAATTCACCCGGGTTAAGCTGGCCTCGAAACGCGCAGCCACATCAGCGACTATGACAAAGGTCAATAGAATTATCTGTAACATAAAGAGTTGTCATATGTCAACACATTTTAACAGAATGTATTTTAGGGGGTTTGGTGTATTTATTTGATTTTATTTGGAACTACGTTAGGTTAGTACCTAATGCTACTTTATAAGCAAAGCTTCATGTCGAAATAAAATTGCAGAGTATAAGGCGACAGGGCAACACATCGCGGTGCCAAGTCCTTGAAACATACAATGAATAGATACGTTTTCAACCACCAGCCAGAGCATTGCACACACTGTAACTATGTAATATGCACCATGTTATTATACTATTACTTATATAAAATATATTTATATATATATATATAATAGATATATTATATATATAGGTGTGGTGTGTGTGTGTGTGGTGTGTGTGTGTGTGTGTATGTGTAAGTGAAGTGGGAATGTGTGTGTATGGGTATTATATATGTAGTGTTTTTATATATATATATATATATTATTTCATATATATATATAGTAATATTGTATAGATATATATATATATAAATATAGTGTTGTATATATATGTGTGTGCTTAATGGGTTTATTTGTGTGTGTGTGGTGTCCGTGTATCTGCTATTATATAGATATATATATATATATATATTCAATATA
>NW_028234421.1:26364317-26366817 GCF_977035675.1 Penaeus japonicus
AAGATCATCAGCTTCATAACATAATGGAAGAAACGAAAAAAAAACAAAAAAACAAACAAAGATATTAACTTTTCCAACTACTTTTATTGTTTAAAATAGATTAATTAATGAGGTCAAAAGAGGGCATAAATATATATATATATTTTTAATTACCTTTTGAGTTATTAGTATTGGCGATATGGAATAAATATTAATAATAAAAAAAAAAAAAAATACATCAGGATAGCCAATAATGATTATATAATAGGAGGTTAATGTTATGTATAAGTGATTAGAATTGTCGGATGATTATCATCGGTGATTGTAATTGTAATAGCTATGATATTAATAATAATTATAATAATACTAAAGATAATAATGATAATGATAAAATGATAAAAAGTATAACAGTAAGTTAATAACAAATCTATTATGTTAACTAGTAATCATAATGAAAATAATGATGAACAATTAATCATAACAGTGATAATGATAATGCTGAAAATAATAACAATGGTAAAGTAATAACAATCAATGATGATGATGATAATAATAAAAATAATGTAGATAATAATAAGGATGATAATAATGATTATGATATCAATTAAAATATTAATGCTAGTATAATGATAGCAATACTGCAATACATAAATTATAAATCATGACATCAAGGATAATAATGATAATATCAATAATGATAATAAGGATGAATATAAAGGTGAAAACATTGAAAATTACATTAACAGTAATGATGATATCAAAAATGATAAAGATAATGATAATGATTACAATAAATCATAACAATGATATAATGATGTGATAATTGTGATAAAGATAAAGTAATAAATAATATAAATAATACAAATAAGGATTATGATGACTATGGTAATTATAACAGAAATGATTTGATAATTAAGATATGATAATGATAGACGTAACAATGAATGTAAGGAAATAATGATGGCAATCACAATAAGGACCATAACATTAATGATAATCACAGTAATGATAGTGATAACAATAATAATTATAGAATAATAATAATTGTAATATTAATCATGACTAGTAATGATAATGATACTGATAATCATAATGATTAATAATAAGAATAGAGATGATAAAAAATACAATAAAGAAAATAATAACATGAAATTGGCAGAGATGATTATGATGATGATGATGATAATGATGATGATACCACCAATGACAGTGATAGCAACCCATTTGATGATAGATATGATCATAACAATATATTGATAATGATAACAATAATGGTAGTAATGATGACAATAATGATAAAGATAATGACACTGATATGGCTGCTGATGATAATATCAATGATGTTAATGATAATGATAATAATGAAAGTAATGATAAAAATGAGGATGATAATGATAATGATGGGAATTATGAAAATAACTATGTATTAATAGTAATGATAAAAATGAACATGCTAATGATAGCATTAGAAATAATGATAATAACGACAAGAACAACAAAGATAGTAATGATAATGATGATGATAATAAAAGGATAGCAATGATAATGATCTTGATAATATTAATGATCAGAAAAATTATGATAAAAATTTTAATGATGATAATAATGATGATAGTGTTGGGGATAATGATAAACTGATAATAATGGTATTGAAGAAAATAACAATGTTAATTGAATGATGATAATGATAATAGTAATGATAACGATAATGATTATGATAACAATAATAAGAATGATTATGATAACAAGAATAAGAATGATTATAGTGATGATAATGATGATAACAATTGGAATATTATTAATAATAGAAATCATGATAATGATAATGATACTGATAAGGAGGTATTAAAAATTACATTTATAATGATAATCATGATAATCAAATCAACGATGAAAAAATACTAATGATAGTAATAACAATGATAATGACAATGGTTACAAAAAACACAACAATCTTTACTACAATAATTATAATAATGATAATTATGATGATAATAACTATTTTGATAATGAAAATACAATTCATGTTAGTGTATTATCAGTGTAAAAATGGTGATATTGAAGATAAAGATAATGTTAATGAAAAAATTTATAATGATGATGATAACAATAATAATAATGATGATACGAAGAAAATAATAATGATAATAAACATGATTTTAACAAAAATGATTATGATAAGTTGAAGAATGAATGGTCATACAATAAATAGCAGTAGTATTAGTGATGATCATCATGAAAAAGTAATAATAACAACAACAATGATGATGAAAGAATAAGGATAATGAAGTTAAAGTTGATAATAATGATTATGATAAAAAAGGATAAGGATAAATTAATGACATTGATAATCTTGATGACGATAATGATGATGACAATAATGATGATGACAATAATGATAATAATTATAGTAATGATAAAAATGAATGATAATCATAATGATGGAAATGATACAAAGGACAATGATAATCACCACAATCATAATGATAATAATCATCATCATAATAATAACAATCATAAC
>NW_028234421.1:26404317-26405651 GCF_977035675.1 Penaeus japonicus
CCTTTCTCTCTCTCTCTCCTTTGTAAACTACTGGTCAACCCTGCCTCCTTCCCTTCCCCTTCCCCTTCCCCTTCCCCTTCTCCTTCAGCCCCCGCCCCCTCTATCCCTCTCCTTCCCTACCTCCCTCCTCGTCTCCCTCCATGTCTCTCTCATCCCCCTCCCCTCCCCATCCCTCTCTCTCCCTTTCTCCCTCCTTGTCTCCCCCCTCCCCCTCCTCCCCCGTCCCCTCTGTACTCGCACTGGCAAAAGTTCATTCACGCGTAACGTAGCTCTGCAACATTTATCAATTTGACTATTATAGTTCGAAATGTTCATTAAAACCTTTTCGCAACTGCCAGGGCATCAGCACGGATCTAGTTGTTCTGTTATTTATTGCTCTCGAAGCCCAGTGTGTCTCTGGCGCCACCTGTAAATAAACAGACAGGATCTGATTTATTTATACTCTTTTCCCCCCTCCCCCCTCCTCCCTCCCCCTCCTCCCTCCACCCCACCCCACCCCACCCCCTATCTCGTCCCATCCTATCCCCCCTTCCTCCACCTCTTCCTCCATCCACCCCACCCCACCCCACCCCCTATCTCGTTCCGTCCCATCCCATCCCATCCTCCCCCCATCCCTCCCCTCCTCCCCGTCCTCTCCCCCATCTCCCCAATACTACGCCACGTTTTTGACGGAAATATGCAGTTTAATGGTTCTCTCTCTTTCGCTCTCGCTCGCAAATGGAACGAGCTGTGCAAAATCTCGCTGGTTAACTGTTTAATTCGGACAATTTTCGCCTTTGTGAGCGGAGCGGATGGCGCGTTTCATTTGTTTTCCTTTTATTTTCACTGCCCTTCGTTTGTTACGCTTCTTTTGGATTCTAATAAGAGACAGGATCAGCTTTTACTGTCAAAAGATCGTAAGGGAATATAGCCAAAGTTTCCATATATGAACAGGAATGTTCGTTCAATATTTTTTTTTATAGTATACAATCTGTCTTTTTGAAGCGTTCAGATACGAAAATAAACCTGTGATTTTTTTTATGCGACAATTATAAATAGAAAACATATGAAAATGGTAATCCATTCATTAACAAAAAAGGGTAGATTAAAAATAAAATAAAATAAAACACTCCTACTACTCATCTTTCTCAGAGGCTATATGTTATTATTGCATTGAAGAGAATATCGGCAATAAAGAAGAAAGACAGATAAAGAATTTAAAAAAGAAAGTGTGTTTGTGTGTGTCTCTGTGTGTGTGTGTGTGTGTGTATAGGTATATACATACTTACATATATATATATATATATATATATATATATATATATATAATATATATATATATATATTATATATAT
>NW_028234421.1:26405751-26410751 GCF_977035675.1 Penaeus japonicus
GTTAGGTATAAATTTCCTTTTGCTCTCTCTCTTGCAATCACCAGCTTTCTCACCAGCTGTCTCAAGACATTTGCCTAGAAGGAGCGGCGAAACCCAGACCCTGAATCTCAAAGGAGGTCATGCTCGTAGGAATTTCATGCCGGAAGAGGTCATAAGGTCAGCAGAGGTCAGAGGTCAATGCAGTGAAACGTTTTGTCACTTTGAAATAAGCTTAAATTAACTCTTTTTCCCTCTTCATCTTTTTCTCTTTCCCTTCTCTCGTCTTTTTAAAAAAAGTCTTTTTGAACATTTATTTGAATTTCCCCTCGTCTTCCCTCTTATTCTCTCTCTTCCCCTCGCTTTTCCTTATTTTTCTTTCTTTCTATCTGTTTGTAATGATTAGATTTATCATTTTATATGAGTGATATATATATATATGTATATATATATATATATATATATATATATATATATATATATATATATATATATATATACACACACACACACACACACACACACACACACACACACACACACACACACAAACACACACACTTCATATCAAGCGATATTTCCAATACTTTTCGAGTTCTGAAATTCACATTTTCAATATTACCAAATCAAAGCATATAAAGTCAACAAAAGATCCATAAAAAGACGTTTACATATAAAGCTATATTGTACATAAAATTCCTCACAAATATTGACTCAACGTGATATGAAATTATACAAATAAGAATAGATCCCTGTTTGTATCTATTTTAGTATCTATCTGTCTATTTATCTATCCGTTATATTATACATTCCTTGGTGTTGAATTTTGTTTCTGGAAATGTTTGTTTGTATCTACTGTTTAGCTTATGTCCTGATATTTGCATCAACACCTCGTTTTAGATAATGATAATGACAACTACAACAGCAACAATGATAATGATTATGATAATGATAATAGTAATAATGATTATGATAATGATGATAGTAATGATAATGATAATGATAATAATAATAGAAACAATAATTGTAATGATGATAAAAATGATGATAATAGTAATGATAATAAATTATAACAATAGTAATGATAATAAAATTATAACAATAGTAATGATAATAAAATTATAACAATAGTAATGATAACAAAATTATAATAATAGTAACCTTAAAAATTATGTCATGATCATAGTAATAATGATGACAATGATGATGTCAATAAAATAAGAAGGTGATGAAGAATAGCAGTAAGAATAAAAGATGATTAGGTGATGATTATGAAGAACAAGAAGAAATAAAAAGAAAGAAGAAAAGAAGAATAAAAACGAAGAAGAAGAAATGTGGAAGGCAATGATAAAGATATAAAAAAGGTCAAGAAAGCGAAAACGAAGTAAGAAAAAAAAAAGAAAAAAAAAGATAAAGCAATGAAAAGAAAGAAACAAAAAAAGACTTAAAAGGAAAATAACACGAAAACGTAGAAATAAGACGAAGAACAAGAGGAAGTAGGATAATTGACAATCGAAAAGCAATATCCCTGAGCCATGTTGAACAGCACATACTTGAATGTTGCAAGCGAGAATAATCATGCACAAACACTGATTTCCGCGCCATGCAAGAAGATAAAAATTCCATTTGGTGACATGGAGAGAGTCTGAATTTTCGTGTAAAGCTGAAATGGCTGTCTGAAGGGAATTTTTTTAGTTGGAGTTTCAACACAAGGAATGCAATGGGATTTGTGGTAAATTATGATAAAAATATGATTTGTATCTTAAATGTGTGTTTATACGATAGCCTCTGTCTATCTTTCTCTCCCTCTCTATCTGCCTCTCTTTCTCTCTCTATTTATCTCCCTTTCTTTCTCTATCTGTCTCTCCCTCTTTCTCCCTCCCGTTCTTTCAATATGCCTGCCTGTTTGTTATTCAAACTGTCTCCCTCTTTTTCTGCATCTATCCCCACCTCTCTCTCTCTCTTTCTCTCTCTCTCACACACTAATCCATACTATCCATGGAAGGCACTATCACAGATTACAAACGAAATCTACAATGACATGTGTTTTATCCTAAGCCTTCAAATGGACGAGCCATATAATCCTTCTTAGCAAACAATAACATAGTTAATACCACTTTATTCCTTTGAAAAACAACAACAACAACGACAACAAAACATAAAAAAAAAAAAAATAGCCAGTTACAATCTGTACACCAGGCAGGACCATTCGGCTTTCCACAAAGATCTATTTTGAGCCCGATATTATCTACAATATTCATTAATGTTCCACCAACTATTGACATACACTGCTTTCGCGTTCAGGACACAGATGGCTCTCTTCACACAGCCTCTGTAAACAACTCAAAGGAATTCATAAGAATTATATGACAGGTTCTCCAACGCAATAAAATGCATCACTATGAGTGTTATCAAATTGAATCATCATAAGGCATAAGGGAAGGAGAGAGAGAGAGAGAGAGAGAGAGAGAGAGAGAGAGAGAGGTTTGGGTTGAGAGGAGAGAGCAAGAGAGAGACGGAGAGAGTAGGAGAGAGAGGAATTGGACGGGAAAAAAGGAGGGAAAAGAGGAGAAGAGGGAGCCAGACAAACAGAGAGAGAGAGAGAGAGAGAGAGAGAAAGAGAGAGAGAATTGGAAAGGGAAAAGGAGAAGAATGAGAGAGAAGGAGACAGACAGACAGAGAGAGAGAGAGAGGAATAAGAGCGAGAGAAAATTGGACAGGGAAAGGGAGAAAAGGAGGGAGAAAGACAGAGTGAGAGAGAGAGAGAGATAGAGAGAGAGAGAGAGACAGAGAGAGAGAGAGAGACAGAGACAGAGAGAGACAGACAGACATAGAGAGAGAGAGAGAGAGAGAGAGATAAGAGAGAGGGGGAGAGCGAGAGAGAGAGAGAGAGAGCGAAGGGGGAGAGGGAGGGTTTGATGGGGGAGAGGAAGGGGAGGGGGAGAGAGAGAAGAGGAGATGAGAGTAGAGAGAGAGAGAGAGAGAGAGAGAGAGAGAGAGAGAGAGAGAGAGAGAGAGAGAGAGAGAGAGAGAGAGAATTGGACAGGGAAATGGAGAAAATAAGAGCGAGAGAAAATTGGACAGGGAAATGGAGAAAATGAGGGAGAAAGACAGAGTGATAGAGAGAGATAGATAGAGAGAGAGAGAGAGACAGAGAGATAGAGAGAGACAGAGACAGAGAGACAGACAGACATAGAGAGAGAGAGAGAGAGAGAGAGAGAGAGAGAGAGAGAGAGAGAGAGAGAGAGAGAGAGAGAGAGAGAGAGAGAGCGAGAGAGAAATGGATAGGTGAATGGAGAAAATGATCGAGAGAGAGAGAAAGACAGAGAAAGAGAGAATGAGACAGACAGACAGAGAGAGAGAAAGAGAAAGAGAATTGGAAAGGGAAATGGAGAAAACGAAGAGGAAGGCAGAGAAGGAAATTCTCTGACTGCGTCCGCAAGACAGAGTGAAATATTTCAGACTGTAAAAACGACGGAATTCAAATACACAGATATATGAAATTTGAGTCCCATGATAAGAACATTCATGGGAAAGTAATGGGCATATTGATATACATCCATAAAAGATAAAATCCTTATTTGAACATGGATTAATAGCGTGCAAACCTTAGCTTTCAGCATTAGAAATTGCTATTGATTTGAGGGTTCAACTAACAAAAATCTAATAGGAAAACACATAGGTTTAAAAATCTTGCAACAAGATTTGCATAAGGCAATGTTGATAAATTCGACTACATTACGTCTCATAAAACAACATACGATAACTGAACCATGTATAACCTTTCATTAATTCATACAATTACTCCTCTGTGTGTATATATGTGATCTCTCTGTATCTGTCTGCCTCGGTGTATGTGTGTGTGTACATATCTTTGACTGTCTCTATATCACTGCCTGTATCCAACTCTCTCTCTCTCTTTCTCTCTATATCTATTCTCTCTCTCTCTTTCTCTCTATATCTATTCTCTCTCTCTCTCTCTCTCTCTCTCTCTCTCTCTATTTCTTTCTTTCTCTCTATATTTCTCTCACACACTCTCTCTCTGTTTCTCTTTCTCTTTCTCTATAAGGTCTCTCTCTCTCTCTCTCACATACACACACTCTCTCTCTCTCTGTATATATATATATATTTCTGACACACACAATCTCTCTGTCTCTTTCTCTATAAGGTCTCTCTTTCTCTCTCTCTCACACACACACACTCTCTCTCTCTGATATTTAAACAATAAAAAAATTCTCCAAAAACATAAGGAGTTTTCTTTCTAAATCCTGATTTAAATATGTTTTTTCTTCAAGAAAACCACACCCTCTTTAACGTTATAATTAGATTTTAACGACATCTGCAATCATTCGTTTGCTGAAGTTACTGAAGCTATTTATTTGTATAACAGATTAAAAAAAAAAAGAAAAAAAAAAAAAAAAAAAAAAAAAAAAAAAAAAAAATATATATATAATATATATATATATAATATATATATATATATATATTTATATATATATATATATATATATATATGTACATACATATATATACATATATATAGGCATATATATATGTTATATATATATAATATATATATTATATTTATATATATATATATATATTTATATATTATATGAATGAGAGAGAGAGAGAGGAGCTGAAGGAGAGAGAGAGAGAGAGAGAGAGAGATATATATATACAGTATATACACTCACACACACACACACACGACACACACACACACACACACGACACACACACGACACACACACACTAACACACCACATACACACATATATATAATTATAGGATATATATATAGTATATTAAATATATAGTTATTTATATATATACATTTTTTATATGTTATTTTTATATATATATATATATAATATATATATAGTATATCAAGAATGATTTAATATATATTTAAACTCATTTTTAAATAATATATGTATTATAGACTTGTATGTATTTATATAATATATCTAATAGTATTATATATATATATATTTATTAATATAATATATATATATATACTT
>NW_028234421.1:26438251-26442353 GCF_977035675.1 Penaeus japonicus
CATTTGCAACTTTTTGCGTTTTGCAATATAAAAATCCTTCTCCTACCACTATCCTTTAACCTACATCTATCTCTTTAATTTTCCTTCTTTCTTACCCATCGGCTTTCCTCCTTCCTCCACCTGTTTATTCCCAAGCCTTTCCAATTATCCTCCTTTTTTCCTCCAATTTACCCCTTTTTTTCCACTTATTCTTCTATTCTTCGTCCTGCACCTCCTCTTCCCCTCCTTCTTACACCTTCCCCTCTTCTTCTGCTCCTCCGCTTCTTCTCTAATACTCTCTTCCCTCTCATCCTTCTGCCTTCCTCTTCTACCTTCACGTCTGCTGATCCTCCTCTCCCCTCTCCACCTCTCTCTCTCTGCCTCTCCTCTTCCCCCTCCACCTCTCTCTCTGCCTCTCCTCTTCCCCCTCCACCTCTCTCTCTGCCTCTCCTCTTCCCCCTCCACCTCTCTCTCTGCCTCTCCTCTTCCCCCTCCACCTCTCTCTCTGCCTTTCCTCTTTTCCCTCCACCTCTCTTTCTGCCTCTCCTCTTTTCCCTCCACCTCTCCTCCAACACTATTGTATCGTCATCAGCCTACTCTGACTCTTATAAACTGTAGTGCAGTGGCTAGTAGTGGACTTTTTAAGGCTACATTTAATACTCGGAAACTCCTCCTTGGTCGCGCATGCGCAGTATGAAAATAGACTGACGCAAAGTTAATAAGGAAGTTAACTAGTTGGGACTTGGGAACCTAACCCAGTCCTCAACACTCACAATGCGGTCGGAACTTCACAATAAAACAACAAAGATATCTTGAAGATAAAATAGTTACATTCGTGAGGAAACGGCTGCAAAGCTACTACAAGGACAACCATAATGAACGTAAACCGAAATAACAACCAATCTTGAATTTTCCCAGTTTGGTGAGTAAGGAGCAAACACACAAAGAGAGATAATCAGATTTTAAAGCAATAGTTATCAAAGTGACTTGCAAGATAACGTGGAAATGATCAACTTGCGTCGCTCAATCACCCTCCCGCAGCCTAGCAAGCAATGGAGGCAAAACACTCATACAATTGTCTGCTTTCAGAGCTTTACACGGGTATGTATTAAGTACCTGACTGTCAAGGATACTTGTTTATTGGTCTTGATGGTCTGTTTTTGTTTATACATGCCTGCAAGATCTATCGGTCTCACTGACGTCAGCTGCAATGGGAGAACATCTTCGTGTATCCTGGTTTTGGATTATCAACTAATCTATTTAGCTAACAATTCTTGCAAACTAAAAGGATAAGGTTTATATTTATTTTGTCTATTTTTATTTTCCTGACATTTTCCAGGGTTGGTTTGTTTGGAGTTTTCCAAATAAATGTCATAGCCTCTGCTTTTTAAATCTGATTTGAATAACCTGGTGCCTTTGTTTTCCATAAGGCAGGGAAGTTCTGTAGCTTCCCGTACAACTGTGTCACTTTCTTTTAAATCTATTTTTCCGCTTAATCGGTAATTGTGACCTTGGTTGACGCTATTTGATTCAAGCAAGGAGGAGAATTCAGTCGGAAACGTCCTCATAATTCCACACTTATCAGTTCACACATTTCTCTCCCGTTTTAATTAAGGAAAGTCAGACTCATCTCTGCAATATCTCACTTACAGCTTTCGTTCGTAAATTTACTAAAATCGGGAAAATCGTACTACTTTTTGTATCTGGCACCTCAACTCTGTCAGATGACTACAGACCAACATCAGTGGTAATATCAGTTGGTAAACTTTTAGAAGAGCACATAACAGAATGATGGGATTTATGAAAAAAAGGAAAGAAAGAAAGAAAGAAAGAAAATATATATATATAAAAGATAAATGGATAAAAAGGAAAAAAAAAAAAAAATGAGTAGTTCAGATTCACATCTAAACGTTCTACTCTTCCCTGTTTCAATGAACACGCACTTAAACCTATTAACCGAGGAAGATTTGCACGAGGCATGTGTTCTCAGATGGAGAACCACGACCGGAATCTTAGGGGAAAAATGTGTGTGGAATTTAGAAAAACAAGAGTAATTCTTAGCCGCTATAAGAAATTAGAATTTGTCTATTATGCCATCCTCTTTTTTTCTTATTTGTTCTCATCATGTACACCCGACTGATTGTTAAAGTGATAGTGAAAGTCTAATATAACTTTAACTGGAGGAAAATACGAAGTTCGGAAATTGGGTAGACCGCTAATGAATTGTGGCATCCTCCAAGGCACTATCCTTGGGCCGCTTTTCTTTCCCATATTGGATAATTGATTTGTTTAAACGTTTTTTTTCCCTATCGGTTGTTTTGTGGGACTTTGGGCACTAGATCATCATATTTTAATCCCGACTCTCCACTGGTAGGCAGCTCTTGACTACAGCCCTAATCTACAAATTTTGGAAAAGGGTAATCAGGGACTAAATAGAAACAGGTCATTCAGGTAAAACGCGGACCTGTAGGTTACAATACGTTTTTCTATGGGTTTCGGTGTGTAATTCATGTAAATAAAAGACTTCCTTGTCTGCCTTCCTGCCTCTCTTCCTTACTCTTTGTCTCCCATTCACTCTCTCTCTTCCATTTACTCCCCCCCCCCCCCCCCACACACACACTCTATCTTTCTCTCTCTCCCTCTCATCCTCCCTGTGTCTCTCTCTGTCTGATCGCAATTCCAGTTTCCTTTTGTTGAATAAACTCCGTGTGCAGTAATGAAGCTGTCCGGCCGCCATGAACATCAGAAAGGAACAGATGCCGCACTTCAAAGAGCAACGCTAAGAAGAAAAGTACGTTTTCTTCAGCCACTGAAAACTCATAGCAGGAAAGACAACATCCCGTTTTCTCCGAGAAATGCAAAAGACCAATGCCGTTTTTCTTTCGTTTTTGTTTTTTTCTAAACATAAGATAACATCTGCACGGTTGCCTAGAACGTGTACGAACAACTAAATGCAATAGTTCATTGTAACATATCTAGCAACTTTCCAATAAGCTCATGGTTTGAATCAAATTTAAATGTCATTTAGTTTTTCTTTTACTCTCTTGTCTTTAATATGATGTATCTGTCAATTCGTATCTCTCTCGTTATCGATCTCCCCCTATCTCTTCATTTCACCCTAATTTGTCTTCCTTTTGCTGGTTCTCTCTCTTTCTAGCTATTTAGCTCTGTATCTCTCTCTCTCTCTTTCTCTTACTTCTCTCTCTCTCTCTCTCTCTCTCTCTCTCTCTCTCTCTCTCTCTCTCTCTCTCTCTCTCTCTCTCCCTCTCTCTCTCCCTCCCTCCTTCCCTCCCTAATCCCCGCTCCCTTTATCTTCCAGAGAGAGGCTGTTCAGAAAAAAAGAAAGAAAAGAAAAAAGAAAGAAAGAAAAAAAGAACAACGGATATGTCCGAAGATACATAGGGGTTCTAAATGTCATCTAATGCAAATTTCATCGTTAGAGTTTAAGTTTTATTGTCATCACTCCCCCTTTTCCCCTCTTCCCTCCCTCCCCCTTCCCTCCACCGGTTTCCCCTTCTTCCCCTCTCCCCAATTTCTCTTTTTATCGCCCCTCTTTCCTCCCCCCTTTTCGCTTTATCCGACCCCTTTTCGTTCAAACTTTTTTTTTGTTTGTTTTCTTTCTCTTTCTCTCTCTTATAGTCCTCTTTTCTTTTCTTTCAGCCAGGAAGCCGAGGGCAATTTGTCGATGGGATATTTCTTTCTATAAATATAAATTGGTTACCCCTTTTGTTTCAGCGTCGACTTCAACAGAAAACGATTATCATTTTATTTCTCTTTCCTTTCACTTTGATCATTTTTTTTTCAAAGTTGAGGGAAGAATAGAAGAAAGAGAATGTGCAAAGAGGAGGGAGGGATACGTATAAGATCCATGTGGGCATTTGTGTAACACACACACACACACACACACGCACACACACACGCACACACACATACACACACAAACAAACAAACACACAAACAAACAAGCACATACACATAGACACATAGACACATACACACAAACCTACATACATACGTACATACACATAATTGATACTTGATATCAGCTCTTTCATCGCCTCCACAGAATCGGTAAGAAGATTAATTACACACTATGGCCTTCCCCTCTGCATGAAAGATAATG
>NW_028234421.1:26442453-26452453 GCF_977035675.1 Penaeus japonicus
TATATATATAATTATATATATATAGTTATATATATATAGATATTTTCGATAGATAGATAGATTTATATATATATATATATATATATCATCCATATATATATATATATATATATATATATAATATATATACTATATATATTCTAATATATATATACATACACACACATGCATGCATATTCATGTATATGTGTATGTATATGAAACAAAAACTGGAATAAGTATTCATTGTAATCACATCTTTCTTGATATTGTTTGGAAATGAAAACGAAATACTGCGTTTGTATTCTCGGGATGGAAGAATGGGGTTGAGGGGAGGGATAAGGAGCTGATGAAGAGGAGGAGTAGGGAGAAAGAGAGAGAAGGATAAGGATAGGAAGAGGGTGAAGGGGGAGAAAGACGGGAAGGGAAAAGAGAAAGAAGTTTCTAGAGGAAGGAGGAGGGAATAGCAACTAGGGAGGGGCAGGGGAGGGGGAGGGGCGAGAGGTAGAAGGTAATAGACAAAGCTAGGGAGACTCTGAGGGGAGGAGGCGTAGAGGGGAGAAATGGTCAGAAGGGAGGGGGGGGGGGAAGGAGAAACGTATCATACCACAAATCCACTTAATCAACAATTTGCAAGAGCGCTGAAGGCTGTCCAGTACCGGCTTGCAATGTCCGGTGGGAGTGTGCAATTGCAAGCAGATTCCCAACAGCTGGAGAGGCATCTGACAGGAGAAACCACTTAGCATAGTACAGTTACGTTAGTCTGCTTGTGTCTGCTGCAGTCTGTGGGTACGTTTGTGTTTCTGGACATTAAACCGTTTGGGGGGGGGCTTGCGATTGTAATTATGTATTGGTGGCGTGTGGTGCTTGTATATGTGTGTGTAGAAAGAGAGAGCGGGAGGAGAGAGAAAGGAGAGACCAGCACGAGAGGTAGAGGAGAGAGAGAGAGACAGAGGAAAGAGACGGGAGAGAGAGAGAGGGAGACGAGAGAGAGAGAGAGAGAGAGAGAGAGAGAGAGAGAGAGAGAGAGAGAGAGAGAGAGAGAGAGAGAGAGAGAGAGAGAGAGAGAGAGAGAGAGAGAGAGAAAGAGATAGTAAGAGGAGTGAGAATAAGAGAGAGCGACAGCATGAGAGACAGAGAGAGAGAGAGAGAAAGAGATAGTAAGAGGAGTGAGAATAAGAGAGAGCGACAGCATGAGAGACAGAGAGAGAATAAGAGTGAGCGATAAAGAAAGAGAAATAATAAAAGAAGAGAGAGAGAGTAAACGAGATTAAGACAGAACGATGAAGAGAGAGAAAGAGATAGATAGATAGATAGATAAAGAGAGAGAGAGAGAGAGAGGGGGGGGGGGGACCGGTAAATAGATCAATTGAGATATACTGGAGATGAACATAAAAATCAATAGAGTACTGATGATAATGGTAATAGTGAAAATGGTAATAGTAGTAATAATGACATTGATGATGATAATATCAGTAATGACAATAAAGAGATTAATGATAACAGAAATAATAATGATAAGGATAACAATAATAACGATAACAATGATAATGTTCAGTTCATAATAATCATAAAGATGATAATAGTAATAACGACAATAATAAAGATAATGACAATGATACAAAAAAACTAATCTTCATCACTCAATTAATCGCACAAAGAAAAGCAGGCCGATAAGTGCAATGAGACGCAATTAAAATCAATTACAGCCTTGAGTTAATTCCATGTTCCTCTTTCATTCCGAGATTATTATGATAATGTTTTCGATAATTGCGACAGTGACTAATTATGCTATTGATGGTTTAGGACTAATGATAAGAGAAATTAGTAATGATATGATGCCATTATTATTGATATCATGCAGGATTATGGCAATGAAGATGATGATGATATTTTGATGATAATGATACTACTAGTAATGATAGTGATGATAGAAAGAATAATTACAAAGGCAATGATATTGTCATTATTAGTGTTGTCATTATCAAGGCTGATATTGCAATCTAAATTATTGTTATTGATAGAGCTAAAACTACCATCGTTATTCGTCATATTTATTGTTATTATTACAATTTTTGTCGTAAATGTGTATTTCATTGTCATTGCCAGAATCCCATAGTTATTAGTAGCAGTATAGTCACCGTCGGAAAGTCAGGCGAAATTAGCCCCGCCCCCTTTTTCCACTGTCTCTCTAGCCAATCAGAACCTTCGCATTCACTCACCTATCCTATATTCAGTGAGAAATATTATTATGATTTGCTGTGGATTTATGGGGGGCGTGGCTAATTACGAAGTTGTATCAGAATAGGTGTATAAAAAAAGAAAGAAAAAATCCACTCATTTTCATTATCTTTATCATCATTACTTTCATCATAATCATAGATATTATTTTTATAATCATCGCTATTATCTTTGCTAACATTATCATCCTCATAATAACATTGTTGCTATTATAATCATTACAATAATGATAATGATGATGACAACACCTATTATAATTATCTTTATCTTATTATCATTACTACTACTGCATATAATAATATCACTACTTTTATGAGTTATTATTATCATTATTATAATTGTTATCATCATTATCATTGATATTGTTATAAATATATTCATCATTATTATGATTATATTTATCAATATTATCATCATCGTTATCATTATTATCATCATCATTACTATCGTTAATATTATCATTATCATTGTTTTCATCATTATCATCATCGTTATCATTGTTCTTGATATTATTGTTATCCTTAATGTTATTATCATTTTCATCATCATTATCATTATCTTCTCCACATTTCTCTTCCCTCTCCCCTGTTCTCCTTATTCCTCCCTCTCCCTCTCTTCCCTGCATCCTCCCTATCCCTCCCTCTTCCCCTCCTCCTCTCCCTCGACCTTCCCTTCACCCCCTCTCCCTATATCCCTCTTCTATCCCCCCAACCCCTTCTTTCTCTCTCCCTCTATCCCCTCCCTCCCTCCTCCCTTCTCCTTCTCTTCCTCCCTCCTTCACACCCCTTCACTCCCTCCCCTTCCTTACTAACGCATCAGAACAAAGAATGACGTCCTTTTTTGTTTGTTCTGCTTATTCATTTGTCTAGTTTGCATGCTTTTCTGTTACCCCCCCCCCCCTCCCCTACCCCACTTCCCCCACCAGTCTCTAATTAGGTCACTCCCATTAAAGTTCTGACTAATTACATCATGCACAATGTGTCCTTATTAGGAGTTGGTTTTTGGTGTGACATCCTTGCATAAAAACAGGAGGAGGGAGGGGGGGAGGCGGCGAGAAAGAAGAGAGAGAGAGAGAGATGAGAGAGGAGAGAGAGATTGAGATGAGAGGAGAGAGATGAGAGAGAGATGGACGTAGTTGAGAAGAGGCTAGAGATGAGTGACCGTTTTCTGAGACATTCTTGATGAGTCCGAACTGGGGAAGAGAGAGAGAGAGAGCAAAAGAAAGAGACAAAGAAAGAGAGAGAAAGAGATAGTGAAAGAGAGAGAAAAAGAGAGGGAGGAGAGAGAGAGAGAGATAGAGAAAGAAAGAGACAAAGAAAGAGAGAGAAAGAGATAGTGAAAGAGAGAGAAAAAGAGAGGGAGGGGAGAGAGAGAGAGAAAGAGAGAAAGAGAGCAAGATAAAGAAGGAGAGATAGAGGTAAATAGAAACACAGAGAGAGAGAGAGAGCAAAAGAGAGAGACATAGGAAAAATAAAACAAAAAGAAAAAGAAAGAGAGAGAGAAGGAGAGAAATAGGGAAAAGGACCGAGAGCAAAAGAGCATCTATATACAGATATAAATTATAAGCGCATATATCACCAAAGTTCGCCCCAAAATCTCCTTTTGTCTCATTAGTCAAGTAACACGCCACGTCTCCTAACTCACAGTTTCTTCTTTCTCCACAATACGTCGCTTCCCATCTCATTTGCAACATTTGCAACTTTTTGCGTTTTGCAATATTAAAATCCTTCTCCTACCACTATCCTTTAACCTCCATCTATCTCTTTAATTTTCCTTCTTTCTTACCCATCGCCTTTCCTCCTTCCTCCACCTGTTTATTCCCAAGCCTTTCCAATTATCCTCCTTTTTTATCCAATTTACCCCTTTTCTTCCACTTGTTCTTCCATTCTTCGTCCTGCACCTCCTCTTCCCCTCCTTCTTACACCTTCCCCTCTACTTCTGCTCCTCCGCTTCTTCTCTAATACTCTCTTCCCCCTCATCCTTCTGCCTTCCTCTTCTACCTTCACGTCTGCTGATCCTCCTCTCCCCTCTCCTCCTCTCTCTCTGCCTCTCCTCTTCCCCCTCCTCCTCTCTCTCTGCCTCTCCTCTTCCCCCTCCACCTCTCTCTCTGCCTCTCCTCTTCCCCCTCCACCTCTCTCTCTGCCTCTCCTCTTCCCCCTCCACCTCTCTTTCTGCCTCTCCTCTTCCCCCTCCACCTCTCTCTCTGCCTCTCCTCTTCCCCCTCCACCTCTCTCTCTGCTTCTCCTCTTCCCCCTCCACCTCTCTCTCTGCCTCTCCTCTTCCCTCTCCACCTCTCTCTCTGCCTCTCCTCTTCCCCCTCCACCTCTCTCTCTGCCTCTCCTCTTCCCCCTCCACCTCTCTCTCTGCCTCTCCTCTTCCCCCTCCACCTCTCTCTCTGCCTCTCCTCTTCCCTCTCCACCTCTCTCTCTGCCTCTCCTCTTCCCCCTCCACCTCTCTTTCTGCCTCTCCTCTTCCCCCTCCACCTCTCTCTCTGCCTCTCCTCTTCCCTCTCCACCTCTCTCTCTGCCTCTCCTCTTTCCCCTCCACCTCTCTCTCTGCCTCTCCTCTTCCGTCTCCCCCTCTCTCTCTGCCTCTCCTCTCTCCTGTCCACCTCTCTCTCTGCCTCTCCTCTCCCCCCTCCACCTCTCTCTCTGCCTCTCCTCTTCCCTCTCCACCTCTCTCTCTGCCTCTCCTCTTCCCCCTCCACCTCTCTCTCTGCCTCTCCTCTTCCCCCTCCACCTCTCTCTCTGCCTCTCCTCTTCCCTCTCCACCTCTCTCTCTGCCTCTCCTCTTCCCTCTCCACCTCTCTCTCTGCCTCTCCTCTTCCCTCTCCACCTCTCTCTCTGCCTCTCCTCTTCCCTCTCCACCTCTCTCTCTGCCTCTCCTCTTCCCCCTCCACCTCTCTCTCTGCCTCTCCTCTTCCCCCTCTCTCTCTCTCCCTCTCCTCTTCCCTCTCCCCCTCTCTCTCTCCCTCTCCGCATCCCTCTCCTCCTCTCTCTCTGCCTCTCCTCTTCTCTCTCCGCCTCTCTCTCTGCCTCTCCACCTCTCTCTCTGCCTCTCCTCTTCCCCCTCCACCTCTCTCTCTCTCTCCTCTTCCCTCTCCCCTCTCTCTCTGCCTCTCCTCTTCCCCTCCACCTCTCTCGCTCTGCCTCTCCTCCTCCCTCTCCACCTCTCTCTCTGCCTCTCCTCTTCCCCCTCCACCTCTCTCTCTGCCTCTCCTCTTCCCCCCTCCACCTCTCTCTCTGCCTCTCCTCTTCTCTGCCTCTCTCTTCCCCTCCACCTCTCTCTCTGCCTCTCCTCTTCCCCTCCACCTCTCTCTCTGCCTCTCCTCTTCCCCTCCACCTCTCTCTCTGCTCTCCTCTTCCCCGTCCAGCTCTCGATCTGTCTCTCCTCTCCCCCCCACCCCTCTCTCTGCCCTCCTCTTCCCCCTCCACCTCTCTCTCTGCTTCTCCTCTTCCCCCTCCACCTCTCTCTCTGCCTCTCCTCTTCCCCCTCCACCTCTCTCTCTGCCTCTTCCCTCTCCACCTCTCTCTCTGCCTCTCCTCTTCCCCCTCCACCTCTCTCTCTGCCTCTCCTCTTCCCCCTCCACCTCTCTCTCTGCCTCTCCTCTTCCCCCTCCACCTCTCTCTCTGCTTCTCCTCTTCCCCCTCCACCTCTCTCTCTGCCTCTCCTCTTCCCCCTCCACCTCTCTCTCTGCCTCTCCTCTTCCCCTCACACCTCTCTTTCCCCTGCCTCTCCTCTTCCCTCTCCACCTCTCTCTCTGCCTCTCCTCTTCCCCCTCCACCTCTCTCTTCTTCTCCTCTTCCCCCTCCACCTCTCTCTCTGCCTCCCTCTTCCCTCTCCACCTCTCTTCTGCCTCTCCTCTTCCCCCTCACCTCTCTCTCTGCCTCTCCTCTTCCCTCTCCACCTCTCTCTGCCTCTCCTCTTCCCCCTCCACCTCTCTTTCCTCTCTCCTCTTCCGCTCCACCTCTCTCTCTGCCTCTCCTCTTCCCCCTCCACCTCTCTCTCTGCCTCTCCTCTTCCCCCTCCACCTCTCTCTCTGCCTCTCCTCTTCCCCCTCCACCTCTCTCTCTGCCTCTCCTCTTCCCCCTCCACCTCTCTCTCTGCTTCTCCTCTTCCCCCTCCACCTCTCTCTCTGCCTCCTCTTCCCCTCTCACCTCTCTCCCTGCCTCTCCTCTTCCAACTCCACCTCTCTCTCTGCCTCTCCTCCTCTCCCGCCCCCCCTCTCTCTCTGCCTCTCCTCTTCCCCCTCCCCCTCTCTCTCTGCCTCTCCTCTTCCCCCTCCACCTCTCTCTCTGCCTCTCCTCTTCCCCCTCCACCTCTCTCTCTGCCTCTCCTCTTCCCCCTCCACCTCTCTTTCTGCCTCTCCTCTTCCCCCTCCACCTCTCTCTCTGCCTCTCCTCTTCCCCCTCCACCTCTCTCTCTGCTTCTCCTCTTCCCCCTCCACCTCTCTCTCTGCCTCTCCTCTTCCCCCTCCACCTCTCTCTCTGCCTCTCCTCTCCCCCCTCCACCTCTCTCTCTGCCTCTCCTCTTCCCCCTCCACCTCTCTCTCTGCCTCTCCTCTTCCCCCTCCACCTCTCTCTCTGCTTCTCCTCTCCCCCCTCCACCTCTCTCTCTGCCTCTCCTCTTCCCCCTCCACCTCTCTCTCTGCCTCTCCTCTTCCCCCTCCACCTCTCTCTCTGCCTCTCCTCTCCCCCCTCCACCTCTCTCTCTGCCTCTCCTCTTCCCCCTCCACCTCTCTCTCTGCCTCTCCTCTTCCCCCTCCACCTCTCTCTCTGCCTCTCCTCTTCCCTCTCCACCTCTCTCTCTGCCTCTCCTCTTCCCCCTCCACCTCTCTCTCTGCCTCTCCTCTTCCCCCTCCACCTCTCTCTCTGCCTCTCCTCTTCCCCCTCCACCTCTCTCTCTGCTTCCCTTCTCCTCCCTCCACCTCTCTCGCTGCCTCTCCTCTCCCCCCTCTCCCTCTCTCTCTGCCTCTCCTCTTCCCCCTCCACCTCTCTCTCTGCCTTTCCTCTTCCCCCTCCACCTCTCTGTCTCTCCTCTGCCCCCTCCTCTCTCTCTCTGCTTCTCCTCTTCCCCCTCCACCTCTCTCTCTGCCTCTCCTCTTCCCCCTCCACCTCTCTCTCTGCCTCTCCTCTTCCCCCTCCACCTCTCTCTCTGCCTCTCCTCTTCCCCCTCCACCTCTCTCTCTGCCTCTCCTCTTCCCCCTCCACCTCTCTCTCTGCCTTTCCTCTTTTCCCTCCACCTCTCTTTCTGCCTCTCCTCTTCCCCCTCCACCTCTCTCTCTGCCTCTCCTCTTCCCTCTCCACCTCTCTCTCTGCCTCTCCTCTTCCCCCTCCACCTGTCTCTCTGCCTCTCCTCTTCCCCCTCCACCTCTCTTTCTGCCTCTCCTCTTTTCCCTCCACCTCTCCTCCAACACTATTGTATCGTCATCAGCCAACTCTGACTCTTATAAACTGTAGTGCAGTGGCTAGTAGTGGATCTGCGACTTTTTAAGGCTAAATTTAATACTCGGAAACTCCTCCTTGGTCGCGCATGCGCAGTATGAAAATAGACTGACGCAAAGTTAATAAGGAAGTTAACTACTTGGGACTTGGGAACCTAACCCAGTTCTCAACACTCACAATGCGGTCGGAACTTCACAATAAAACAACAAAGATATCTTGAAGATAAAATAGTTACATTCGTGAGGAAACGACTACAGAGCTACTACAAGGACAACCATAATGAACATAAACCGAAATAACAACCAATCTTGAATTTTCCCAGTTTGGTGAGTAAGGAGAAAACACACAGAGAGAGAAAATCAGATTTTAAAGCAGTAGTTATCAAAGTGACTTGCAAGATAACGTGGAAATGATCAACTTGCGTCGCTCAATCACCCTCTCGCTGCCTAGCAAGCAATGGAGGCAAAACACTCATACAATTGTCTGCTTTAGGAGCTTTACACGGGTATGTATTAAGTATCTGACTGTCAAGGATACTTGTTTATTGGTCTTGATGGTCTGTTTTTGTGGTATACTATTCGGACATGCCTGCAAGATCTATCGGTCTCACTCACGTCAGTTGCAGTGGGAGAACATCTTCGTGTATCCTGGTTTTGGATTATCAACTACTCTATATAGCTCACAATTCTTGCAAACTAAAAGGGTAAGGATTATATTTATTTTATCTATTTTTATTTTCCTGACATTTTCCAGGGTTGGTTTGTTTGGAGTTTTCCAAATAAATGTCATAGCCTCTGCTTTTTAAATCTGATTTGAATAACCTGGTGCCTTTGTTTTCCATAAGGCAGGGAAGTTCTGTAGCTTCCCGTACAACTGTGTCACTTTCTTTTAAATCTATTTTCCGCTTAATCGGTAATTGTGACCTTGGTTGACACTATTTGATTCAAGCGTCCTTATAATTCCACACTTCTCAGTTCACACTCCGTTTAAAGGAGAGTCAGACTCATCTCTGCAATATCTCATTTACAACTTTCGTTCGTAAATTTACTAAAATCGTGAAGAGATAAATGAATAAAAATGAAAAAAAAAAAAAAAATGAGTAGTTCATATTCACATCTAAACGTTCTACTCTTCCCTGTTTCAGTGGACACGTACCTAAAGCTATCAACCGAGGTAAATTTGCACGAGGCATGTGTACTCAGATGGGGAACCACGAGCGGAATCTTAGAGGAAAAATGTGTGTGGAATCGAGAAAAGCAAGAGTGATTCTTACCCGTTATAGAAAATTAGAATTTGTCTATTGTGCTATCCTCTTTTTTTCTTATTTGTTCTCATCATGTGCACCCGACTGATTGTTAAATTGATAGTGAGAGTCTAATATAACTTTAACTGGAGGAAAATACGAAGTTGGGAAAATTGGGTAGACTGCTAATGAATTGTGGCATCCTCCAGGGCACTATCCTTGGGCCGCATTTCTTTCCCATATTGGATAATTGATTTGTTTAAACGGTTTTTTCCCTATCGGTTGTTTTGTGGGACGTTGGGTACTAGATCATCATATTTTAATCCCGACTCTCCACTGGTAGGCAGCTCTTGACTGCAGCCCTAATCTACAAATTTTGGAAAAGGGTAATCAGGGACTAAATAGAAACAGGTCATTCAGGTAAAGCACGAACCTGTAGGATACAGTACGTATTTCTATGTAAGTAAAAGACTTTTTTGTCTTTCTTCCTGCCTCTCTCCCTTTCTCTTTGTCTCCCATTCACTCTCTCTGGGGTGTGTTGTGGGGGGCGGGGGTGGGTGGGGGGAGTGGGGGGGGGGGGGGGGTGAGGGGAGGTGGGGGGATGGTTGGGTGTAATGTATGTAGCTCCCATTTATTCTCCCCCCCCCCCCACACACACACTCTATCTTTCTCTCCCTCTCTTCCTCCCTGTGTCTCTCTCTGTCTGATCGCAACTCCAGTTTCCTTTTGTTGAATAAACTCCGTGTACAGTAATGAAGCTGTCCGGCCGCCATGAACATCAGAAAGGAACAGATGCCGCACTTCAAAGAGCAACGTTAAGAAGAAAAGTACGTTTTCTTCAGCCACTGAAAACTCATAGCAGGAAAGACAACATCCCGTTTTCTCCGAGAAATGCAAAAGACCAATACCGTTTTTCTTTTGTTTTTGTTTCTTCTAAACGTAAGATAACATCTGCACGGTTGCCTAGAACGTGTACGAACAACTAAATGCAATAGTTCATTGTAACATATCTAGCAACTTTCCAATAAGCTCATGGTTTGAATTAAATTTAAATGTCATTTAGTTTTTCTTTTACTCTCTTGTCTTTAATATG
>NW_028234421.1:26464714-26469714 GCF_977035675.1 Penaeus japonicus
ACATATATAATATATATACATATTATATATATATATATTATATATTATATATAATATATATATTATAATAGATATATATATACATATGTACTCAAATACATATATAGCAATAGACAAGTAAATAGACAAACAGACGAAGCCTCCGAAACCACAGACAGCGTCTAGACAGAGAGCACAGACAAAGACGTAGCGCTCTCCGTACACGACACAAAACCGAGCACCTTTTTGTCTAATGATCCGGGAGAGAGGAATAAGGAGACTTGTCTTCCACGCAGGGGTGCCAACCGTTGCGAGACGCTCCCTAGGAATGAGAGAGAGAGAGAGAGAGAGAGAGAGAGAGAGAGAGAGAGAGAGAGAGAGAGAGAGAGAGAGAGAGAGAGAGAGAGAGAGAGAGAGAGAGAGAGAGAGAGAGAGAGAGAGAGAGAGAGCGATGAGATAGAGAGAGAGAGAAAGAGGAGAGAGAGAGAGAGAGAGAGAGAGAGTATAAGAAGAGAGAGAGAGAGAGAGAGAGAGTATAAGAAGAGAGAGAGAGAGAGTATAAGAAGAGAGAGAGAGAGAGAGAGAAGAGAGAGAGAGAGAGAGAGAGAGAGAGGAGAGGGAGAGAGAGAGAGAGAGAGAGAAGAGAGAGAGAGAGAGAGAGAGAGAGAAAGAAGAGAGAGAGAGAGAGAGAGAGAGCTGAGAGATTGAGAGAGAGAGAGAGAGAGAGAGAGAGAGAGAGAGAGAGAGAGAGAGAGAGGAGAGAGAGAGGAGAGAGAGAGGAGAGAGAGTAAGAGCGAGAGAGAGAGAATAAGAGCGAGAGAGAGAATAAGAGCGAGAGAGAGAATAAGAGCGAGAGAGAGAGAGAGAGAGAGAGAGAGAGAGAGAGAGAGAGAGAGAGAGAGAGAAGATATATATATATATACAGATAGAGAGACAGACATATAGATAGATAGATAGATAGATAAATAGACAAATGTGTAGACAGACAGACAGAGAGAGACAGAGAAGCGAAGAGAGAACGAAGGCCAAGGAAGCGAGAGATAAGAAAGCGAAAGATAGAGATAGATAGATAGATAGAAAGAGAGAGAGAGAGGAAGAGAGAGAGAGAGAGATAAGAGAGATAAGGAGAGAGATAGATAGATACGTAGAGAGAGAGAGAGAGAGGGAGAGAGAGAGAGAGAGAGAGAGAGAGAGAGAGAGATAAGTAGATTGGGGGGGAGATTAGGGGGGGGAGAGATTACGTAGAGAGAGAGAGAGAGAGAGAAAGAGAGAAAGAGAGAGAGAGAGAGAGAGAGAGAGAGAGAGAGAGAGAGAGAGAGAGAGAGAAAGAGATAAGTAGATAGATAGATAGACTGGCAAAGAGAGAGAGAGAGAGAAAGAGAGAGAGAGAGATCAAGCGAGAGACCGAAAGAGAGAGAGAAAGAGAGAGATTGCAGTGGCGGCAGCAACTTTGAAAATACCAATAACCGACAATGGGTTAACCGCTTTCAAAAGCTTTTCATTGAAACTTCTTGCATTTCTTTTCAAGAGTAGGAAGTTCAGAGAAGCCCACGAGATACAAAATATTATTGTTCTTGTATCCCCTTTTCTCTTCTCTTCGCTTGAGAACGCTTTAACTATTTAAGTCCCAATAGTCTTCAGTTTTTTCGAAAGAAAGGAGAAGAATTCTTTTAATTTCATATTACTTCATATTTCTTAAAAATGTGATCACATACACGCATAAACATGCATACACACACACACACACACATACACACACACACACACACACACACACACACAGAATATATGCACATACGTACATACAACCATAGAATCTTTATAGGCTTTATTCTGTGATAGGTTTGAAGTAATGAAGGCCAGGGAATTTATATAAAGGTTCCACGGAATAGGAATTCACTGTTTTTATTTTCTGAGGGAGTTGAGGAGGGGGGGGGGGGCAGTGTGTGTATGTGTACGTATGGGTGTGTGTTTGTGTATTTATATATGTATATATATATATATATATATATATATATATATATATATACATATATACATATACATGCATACATACATACATACATATATATATATATATATATATATATATATATATATATATATATATATATATACACATATATATGTGTGTGTGTGTGTGCGTGTGTGTGTGTGTGTGTGTGTATGTGTGTGTGTGTGTTTGTATGTCTGTGTTTGTACAACCACCCACCCACCCACACACACACACACACACGCAGTACATATACGTACATATACACACAAACAGTTTATAGATATGTATATATGAATATGTATATATATATATATGTATCTATGTATGTATGTATGTATATGTATATATGTATATATATATATATATATATATATATATATATATATACATATATAAATACACAAACACACACCCATACGTACACATACACACACTGCCAACACACCACCCCCACCGCCCCACCTGACTGAAAACACTGCACCCCCACCCCCACACCCCCCCCCGCCACCCCGACCCCTGCCACACCACCCTGCCACCCCTGACCGCCCTCCCGGTCCGTCCGCCCCCCCCCCCCCCCCCCCCCTCAACTCCCTCAGAAATAAAAACACATACACATACATACACTCACACACACACAAACACACACGTATATATTGTGCATGTCTACATATTCACAGTGTATATTATATATATATATATATATATATATATACATATATATATATATACATATATATATTATATATATATATATATATATATATATACATACATATATATATATATATATATATATATATATATATATATATATATATATATATATATATACATATATATAAACACACACGCACACTACCTTCCATCCCCCCTCAAACTTCCTCAGCTAAAACAGTGAATTCCTATTCCGTGGAACCTTTATATAAATTCCCTGGCCTTCATTACTCCCAGACTATCACAAAATAAAGCCTATAGAGATTCTTGGGTATGTTGTCCACATACGCACACGTATAAATACATATAAGAAACTTTCATAAGTATAAACACACAAAAAAACGCACAATATGGAACGTACTCTGATAAAAAAAGAACAATAAGATGAAAAAAGCACATCATAAACCCAGATAATGTACAAAATATATGACGATAATGTCTCATTTGGATATATAAAAAAGGACTACAAACCCGACTATCACCCAGTGTTCCCATACAAAGTCAACGCCACTGTCTACCATCGTATTATCCTAAGATCCCGAATCCAAAACCCTTTTAAAAAGCTCTAATGCCTCTCCAGCTTCCAGCTTAACTCACATAGAACGTTCTCGCTTCGCTGCTTCGTAAGCCTGATCTAATAGTACATCGTAGCGCGGTTGGAGTAACGGTTCGCCACTCTTGATGACGCGTCGGTAATTCAGCCCGGATTTAATAGGAAAGAGAATATTATAAATAAGATGTTCACAGTGACTAATTCTGAGTAAGATAAAGAAAGAAAGAAAAAAAAAACGTATATAAAATCTCGAATCCCAACCGAGACGCTAAATCCACGTTGCCTTCGTGATCTGAGTTGTCACTGCGAATTCTTTTCCTCATAACCTTGATCTAGGAGGGATTTTGCAGTGTTGCCAGAAGCCCTTCTTCCTCCTTTTCCCTGACCTAGAAATGTGGCCAGTATTACCACTGCGGCAGTGCTACCCTCTTAACCCCGGAACCCAGTTATTGATAGCGACAATTTACTGCCTCATAATATCGCCGCTTGGAATGCTACCGGGGAAAAAAGAGGAAGGAGAGAGGAGAAAAAAAAGGGAGGGGGGGGGGGGGGCAGAGGAAAGAAAATTCTCACTCCTTATGAGGAAAAAAAGAGACGAAAACAAGCAAACTTCAAACGATCGAGAACGGCAAATCCTTCCTCGTGCGTCAAGGGAAATATGTATGGAACACATTTTCTTTCTCTTTCCTTTCGGAGGTATTCCTGAAGGGGCTTCGTACACCCCCCTACCCTTCCCCCTCTACCATCCCCTCCCCATGCCCCTGCTCCCTCTCCATCCCTCCCCCCTCCCACTAGCCTCCAGCCCTCTTATTTTCTCTTTGTACTCTCCGGGTTTTATACTTATACATATCTCTCTCTCGCTCTCAACCTTAAGAATATTTGTATTTATATTTATACAATTTCTCATCTCTCACCAAAGAAATTCCTCGGTAAAGGGTTTGTGTCGACTGTCGCCATATATATCAAATGCTTTCCCTCCATTTTTTATGCCTCATTGAAGGGTCGAAGGTTTTGGCGGGAAGGATACTTGAAGCTTATTGGTCGTTAAGGAAGAGTTACGACTGTGATTGGTGCGTCGGTTGCCATTGGTTGAATTATTTGTCTCCAATGCGCGGGCATCAATGTCGTAATTATTGATAAACTGAAGAATTGTAAATATAGGTAACGATATGAAAGGAAGAAGAAGAAAAAGAAAAGAAGAAAAAAGATCAACCTTCTATCTATCTCCCTTTGCGGTCGTAAAGAAAAAAGAGGAAAGTAGAAAGAAACAAGGATTAGGGAACAAAATTTGATATGATTTAAACGAATGCAAATATATGAACAGGACAGAAAGAAAGAAAGAAAAGAATTAGGTATGAAAAAATAGATGTCAGTTTCTGTCATATATAAAAGTGGGAAATGAAAAAGAGAAAAAAAAAGTTTATTCATGATAAAAAAAGATGAAAATTGAGAATCAAGATACAGATAACTACAAAAATATTAATACACACACACACACACACACACACACACACACACACACACACACACACACACACACACACACACACACACACACACACATATATAAATATATATATATATATATATATATATATATATATATATATATATAGAGAGAGAGAGAGAGAGAGAGAGAGAGAGAGAGAGAGAGAGAAAGGAAGAAAGAGGGAGAAATAGATAGATAGATAGAGAAAGAGAGAGAGAGAGAGAGAGAGAGAGAGAGAGAGAGAGAGAGAGAGAGAGAGAGAGAGAGAG
>NW_028234421.1:26474714-26477899 GCF_977035675.1 Penaeus japonicus
CCTCTCTCCCATCCTGCCATCCTCCAACCCCTCCCTCCCCCCACTAACCCCATCCCAATTTTCTTTCCAACCCCCTCCCCATTTTCTCCCCCCTCACTCTCATCGTCAAAGAAAATGAAACGCCAATGAAATGAAATAGATATTCGACACTGCGCGCGGGCGCGGCACCGCGTATTCGGCTCTCTCCTCCTCTCCTCCGGCACCCTCCTCGTCGCTCCTCTCCTCTCTCTCTCTCCTCACTCTCTCATCTCTCTTCTTCTCTTCCCTCTCCTCCACTCCTTCGCATCTCTCTCTTCGTCTTTCCTCTCCTGTCTCTCTCTCTCTCTCCCTCTCATCTCCCGCTCTCTTACTCTCTCCTCCTCTCTCCCCCCCTCTCTCTCCTCTCTCTCTCTCCTATCTACCCCCCCCCCCTTTCCCTTCTTCTCTTTTCTCCTTCTTCTCCTCGCCTCCAAGCTCTCTCTGCTCTCTCTCCCCTCCGCCCTCTCTGCTTTCGCTTCTCTCTTCGGGCTCCTCCTTCTCCTCACTCGTGAGCTCCGCTCCGTCTTCCCTCTCTGCGCTCTCGCCTTGCTTCTCTCAGATCTCGTCTCTCCTCCTCATCCTCTCTCTCTTCTCTCTCTTCTCCTCGTCGCTCACTCTCTCCTCCTCTCTCTCTCTTCTCCACATCTCTCTCTTCCTCCTCTCTCTCTCTCTCTCTCTATCGCTCGCTCGCTCTCTCTCTCTCTCTCTCTCCTCCTCCCCTCCTCCTCTCTCTCGCTCTCGTCTCACTCTTCCTCGCTCTCTCTCTCTTCCTCTCTCTCTCTCTCTCTCTCTCTCTCTCTCTCCTCTCTCCCTCTCCTCACTCGCACCATCTCTCCTCCTCTCCCTCCACTCACCCTCCTCTCTCCTCTTCTCATCCGCTCTCTCTCTCTTTCTCTCTCTCTCCCTCTCTCGCTCTCGGAAGCGGATGAATTGGCCGGTTGTTACATGGGAAAATAAGGAATAAAAAGATAAAAGTAAAGATAAAATGAAGGAAAGAGAGAGAGATAGAGATAGATAGATAGATAGATAGATAGATAGATAGATAGATAGAGAGAGAGAGAGAGAGAGAGAGAGAGAGAGAGAGAGAGAGAGAGAGTGAGAGAGAGAGAGAGAGAGAGCGAGAGAGAGGGAGATAGAGAGAGAGAGAGAGAGAGAGAGAGAGAGAGAGAGAGAGAGAGGAGAATGGGAGAGGAGAGAGATAGGAGTAGAGAGAGAGAGAAGAGAGGGAAGGAGGGAGAGAGAAAGAGAGATGTTAAGAGATAGATAGATAATTAGAGAGGGAAAGAGAGAGAGAGAGAAAATGTTAGAGAAAAAAAAAGGAAAAAGGATGGATAAGATAGGATAGAGGGAGAAAGAAAATGTTTTAGAGAGAGATGGAGAGAGGAAGAATGTTTAGAGATAGAGAGAAAGAATGAGAGAGACTGAGAAAGAGAGGGAGAGAGAGAGAGAGAAAGAAGGAGAGAGAGAGAGAGAGAGAGAGAGAGAGAGAGAGAAAAAAAAAAAGGAGAAGAGAGAAAAAAGAGAGAGGGAGAAGAGAGAGAGAGAGAGAGAGAGATGGATAGATAGATAATTAGAGGGAAAGAGAGAGAGAGAGAGAGAGAGAAAGAGAGAAAGAGAGAGAAAGAATGATAGAGAAAGAGAGAAAGAATGAGAGAGAGAGAGAGAGAGAGAGAGAGAGAGAGAGAGAGAGAGAGAGAGAGGGAGAGAGAGAGAGATGGAGAGAGATGGATAGAGATGGATAGAGAAATAGACAGATAGATAGATAGATAGATAAAGTGAGAGAGAAAGAGAGTGAGAGAGAATGAGATGGATAGATAGATAGATAGAGAGAATGAGATGGATAGACAGATGGATAGAGGGAATGAGATAGAAAGGGGTAGAGATAGATGGATGGAGAGGGAGATGAATAAATAGATGGATTTAGAGGGAGATGGATAGATAGATAGATAGATAGATTGGGGACACGGAATTTGTTTGACTGTCTCCTTTTCTATCTCTTTAGCTCTCCATTTGTCACTCCATCTTTCTTTCTCACTTTTCTTCTCTCTCTATCTCTTTCTCTCCATTTTCTTAAAACCTATATTTCAACGTTCTCTAAATCCTTCAGCATTTTTCTCACTGACACTAACTCTTCGTAAATTACTTCTTAACTCTTGATAATAATTCTTTAGTAAGGCCTTCACCCTTTCCCTTAATTCCTTCGTTCTTATCTCTGTCTTTATTCCCACTCTTCCTATCTCCTCTTTCTTATCGTTGACTTCCTTTTTACGTCTTTCTCATTTCTTTTTCATATCCTCTTGATTATTCTTTTTCTTGATTTTTTAAAAATTATTCGTTAGAAGAATGTTGATTTGTCTTCATAGAAAAGATTTTTTTTTTTTTTTTTTTTTTTTACATTTATGGAGATATGATTATGCAACGGGTTATGCTAATATCTTAAAATCATATTGAGTATTATTTTTGAAAATGAATAAATAGATAGTGGGTTTATACCAAATCTTTGTATGATTATTTGTATGATGAATTTAACTGTTTCTCGTAAATTTTTCATCTTGGGCTCTTTTATACGCCAAAATTCTTTAGATATGGCGGATTACTCTGTATAACACGTTTTTTTTTTTTTTTTTTTTTTTTGGGGGGGGGGGGGTGTAGCAACTGTAATCTCATATTTCTTACGCCTAGCAGGTATGGAAAGTGGATAATATTTCCTTCATTTTTTTTTTTTTTGTGTGTGTGACCAGGAGAAGTGGCAAATCTCATATCAACGGGCGAAGAAAAAGCATAAAAAAAATGATTTGCAACATGCACATCTAAGAGATTCCACCGCGTGAGTCTCGACGTCAAAAGCTCGCTCGGCGTTGGACTCCGTGAGACCAAAGAGTCTGACCAAAAGTCGTTGAGGTCTTCTTGGTCCGGGTCCTCTCCTCAGCGCAGCGTTGGACCTCGTGAGACCAAAGACTCTGACCAAAAGTCGTTGAGGTCTTCTTGGTCCGGGTCGCACGTACGGGCTTCTCTCCTCAGCTACACCTTTGTTGTGATCTGGATCCACGACTTCTTCCTCTTCTGCTCTGCTGCTCTCCTGAAGACGGCTCCTCCCTCTGTGGAGGAGTGGGCACTGGGAGCTGAGGGCAGCGTGGCACTACGGCGATGAATGACGGTCACAAAAA
>NW_028234421.1:26482999-26488446 GCF_977035675.1 Penaeus japonicus
TTCAAACATATATATGCATGTATGTATATATTTGCTTGCACACACACACACACACACACCATCTATCACTACAAACACACTATAAACACATGACACACCATGCACACACGCCACAACAACAAATCACACACACCATCACAACCACAACCACTATCCACCACATTATCACATACTACTCCACACACAACACACAACACAAACACACATCAAACCACAAACACCATATAGCACACACCCACTCACCATCTATCACACACACATACTGGTATAGTTTTATATATATATGTGGTTATATATATATATATATATATATATATATATATATTTATTTATATATATATACATACACATAAAGTTATGTGTATATATATATATATATATATATATATATATATATATATAAATATATATATATACATATATATATATATTCAGCTATCTATCTATCTTTTTACCTATACATGTATATATTGATGATTATCAATTCTCGACTAAATTCGATGAATTTAAAATTCGTTAAATATTTGTTCAGAATTGTTCAGAATTATAATCATTAGTCTCTATAAAGTTTATAATCTCCTGTGTGCTTTATTCTCTTATCAATGGACTGTTTGAAGTGGTTGTCAATTCATTGTTATTAAACCTATTTCATATAATATTAATATATTTCCGTGTGTGTATACGAGTGTATATGTATGTATGTATGTATGTCTGGTTCGTTGTGTACATGTGTGTGACGCAATGTAAGACTATGTGTTTGTCCATCGTTCTGTCTGTATGTCTGGATTTATTTATGTATGTTTGTAGGAATTTTGTATGCATGTATGAATGTGTGTATGTAGGTATTATAAACAGATGGATGGACAAGCATGTATGTATAAAGGTATACATGGATATATCTTCGTAAGGAAGTATGTGGGAAGATGTATATGTATGTATGCTTTTGTTTGAGTATATATATATTTTACCAAACAGTATATTTCACTCGTCGTGTACTTCATTCAAATATTTTCCTTCGACAAAGAACACATCCATGAAACGTTTATATCAAATACACTTATTTCCCTCAAAATAAAACTATATTATTCCTTTATAAGAAGGATTAGTCCGGTAATGATGTGCTTTGATCAAAACGGAGCGAGAAAAAGACAGTAGGGAAAAATGAAAGCTATGTATGTACCTAGCACACTCAGGGTGATAGCAAGCATTTTAAACGCATGGAAATATTACTATGTATATATGTGCATATGTATAAATAAACATATTTGTATATATATTTGTATATGTACATGTGAGTGTGTATAGATATATATAAATATACATGCATATATACATGTATACATACATACATACATAAATAAGTCATACATACAATATAATAATATATATATATATATATATATATATATTATATATAATATATATATCTATATATATATTATATATATTATTATGTATGTATATATATATATATAAACTTTTTATATATATGTATATATATATTATATATATATATATATATATCTAATATATATATTATATATATAGAATGTGTGTGTGTGTGTGTGTGTGTGTGTGTGTGTGTGTGTGTGTATGTGTGTGTGTGTGTGTGTGTGTGTGTGTGTATGCGTGTGTGTGTGTGTGTGTGTGCGTATGAAACGCTGTACGCCCGAACGTGTATGTGATTATCTCCCCAGATTCTCATCTCGAGCAAACGTGTCCCTTGCGTTCCCTCGAAACGACATAATCAGCCTCACTCTTGTTCGAAATCTACGTCCATTTATTCCGTCGAAAAAATCCATTGCACAGAGATCTTATACACCCCCCTCCCCATCCCCCTCCCCTTCCCTCCTCTCTTCCTCCCTCCCCATTCCTCTTCCCCTTCGCAGCGACCCCCGACCTCCTAACCTCCCTTCCTACCTACCTCCCCCCCTCACATCCCTCTTTCTTTCTCTACTCCCCCCCCCCCTAAGCCCCCCATCCCAACCTCCTCTACTTTACCTACTCGTGGTCTTTAGGTAAGTTCTTAAGGTACGAATAAAATGAGAAAAAAAAATATAAGATGAAAAAATAAATATCCTAATCCAATACATTGCCTAGAGCTACAGTATATCAAAGACGACAAAATGCTCTCACTATAGCTATGATGATGAAACTGTAGAGGTGCGTGACAGCAGTGACAGCCATGGCGGCAGTGACAGCTCGAGAGCTTTCGACAGCCTTTGACATCCTTCAAGTCAGGGTCGGTTTCGCTGACGCTGCGGACGCGGTCGTAGCGTACATACTAAGTTGGGTTGCGGACCCGTTTGGCAATGTCACTGTCTTTCGCTCTCTCGCTCTCTTTCTCTCTTTCTCTCTTTCTCTCGTTCAGTCTCATATTCTCTCTGTCTCTCTTTTTCTCTTTGGCTGCTGCTTTGTGTCTGTTTCTCTCTCTCTTTATGTTTATGTCTCTCTCTCTCTCTCTCTCTCTCTCCCCTTCCCCCCTCCCTCCTCCCCCTCTTCTCTCTCTCTTTCCCCCTCTCTCTCTCTCTCTTCTCCATCTCTCTCTCTCCTCTCTCCTTCTCTCTCTCTCCTCTCTTATATATATATATATAATAAAATATAAAAAATATATTTTATATATAAAAAATCATATATATATATTATATATATATATATATAATATATTTATATATATAATATACTGGGAAAAAATTTATAAAATATATATTATATATAAATATATATATATATATATATATATAAAAAATATATATATATATATGTGTGTGTGTGTGTGTGTTGTGTGTTGTGTGTGTTTTGGTTGTGTGTGTGTGTATTATTATTTTTTTAAAAAAAAAAAAAATCTTTTGTTTTTTTATAAAATTAAATTTATTTTATTTAAAATTCTATAAAAAATTTTAAATTTTTTTTAAAAAAATAATCAAATTTTTTTTTTGTTTTAAAATTAAATTTCATTTTTGTAAAAAAACATTAAGAAATTTATAAATATTTTTTTTTTTCTTTCCTTTCTCTGTCCTCTTTTTCCACAACGTTTTTTTAAATTTCCTACTTAAATATAACATCTTCTTTCTTTAATCCCCCCCAAGCAAAAAACCAACCCCTATTATAAAAAGTGGGGTTTTAGGTTTGTTTTAAGGGGACCTTTTAAATTTTTTGTGAAAAAAAATTTTTTTCCCTTTCCAAAACCCCGCCCAATTAAAAGCAAAGCCTTTTACGTACATAATTGTTAGATTGCGTAAGAAAAAAAAACAATTTATAAACTCACCCTTCAAAAGTCGAAATCCCAAGCTGATTGGTCGGATCGCGCTGGACTGTGCTTTCAAATGCAGCCAATCACAGCGCTTGATATTCTACCAACGGACGCCGGGGATGACTCAGCATTAATCGACCAATGGGTCACATCTACGAAATTATATGGAATATTTGGATGGAATTTGGTACTAGGGGGGGGGGGGTTGGCGAGGGGAAAATATTCAATACATATATGGATATTTCATTTTTTAACCCCCCTCCCAACCCCCGCTCCTGCCTTGATAATGCCTACAGTATATTGAATTTTAAATTGGAAGTTTATTTATGCATAATTTATAAGACTGGTCAACATAACTAGTTAGGAAATTCAGCAATATGTTAAAATCTAAAATAAGATTTAAATATTTTATTTTTCGAAAAAAAACTAGGATAAATAAAACACACACTTACGCACATATACAAAATCTACGCATGAAATAGGATGATTCATCCACATTAGACTTTAATTGAAAAAAATTGCCACTAGTTTTCGGTCGGCATCAATTTCCAAACAGTTGTATAAATAACAAAGGATATAATACATAGGAAAAATCAAATATATTGTGAAGTGGAATTGGTCCATAGGTTAGGCGAGGCGCGTGAGGTACGATGCAAGGAAAACATGTTTTTTTGTTTTTTTCGAATTTGAAAAAAAAAAAAATATATATATGTGAATAATCTGGCTATTTTGGCATACATCTGTTTATCTATGTGTCTATGTTATATATATATAAATGTATATATATATATATATATATATATATATATATATATACAATATATACATATATATATATAAATATATATATATATATATATATAATATATATATATATTGGAATATATATACATATATATTGTCTGTGTGTGTTGGTGTGTGTTATTTGTATATATAAAATATGATATATATATATATATATATATATATATATAATCTATATATAGACATAGATGTATAATACATACAACACATATACACCCATCACTCACACACAACACAGACACACACACACACACATACATCACACTCACACATACAAAAAAAAAAAAAAAAACACATACTCACACACACACACACATATATACTAAATATATATAAAATATATACATAAAATTATATAATAATATATATATAAATTATATACTATATATATACATATATATATATATATAATATATATATATATTAATAATATATATAATATATGATATATAAAAATATTTATATGTATAATTATATAATATATAAAATATATATATAAAATATATACATATACATAATACACATACACCACCCCACCACACACAACAACACACACACAACACACACCACACACACACTACACAAACACACACAAACACACAACAATAAATATATATATATAAATATTATATAAATATATATATAATTTATAATATTATATATGTATAATATATAATACAAATATAATATATATATATATATATATATTTATTATATAAAATAAATTATATACATATAATAAATATAATATATATATATAATAAAATGTATATATATATATTATATTAATATATAATTATTATATATAATGTGGGGTGTGGTTTGGGTGGGTGTTTGGGGGGGTGGGGGTGGTGTGTGTGTGTGTGTTGTGTGTGTTGTATGAAAAGTGTATATATATATGTATATATATATATATAATAATATAAATATATATATATATATATATATATATATATATGTATATAAGTATTGCATATATAATATTTTTATATATATATATATATAATTATAATATAAAAATATAAATATAATGATATAAAATAAATGCACAATAAATTTATTTAAATTTTCTCTATATAAGAAATAAAACGTACAAAATGGATAAGAAAAAAGAAAGAGAGAGATATACAGAGAGAGAGAGAGAGAAACAGAGGGAGACATAGACAGAGAGATAGAGAGGGAGAGAGAAAGAGAGAGAGAGAAAGAGAAATATCAGTGCATAAACAAACATACAGGCTTGTTACGGAATTTTGAATTATTATTGAGGTAAAATAGAAATAGATTTATATGCGAATATATATACATTCACGTATTTTTGCATATATATAGGCATATACACAAAACTGAACACATGCAAACACAGCAACCCGTTCACAAACACAGCCGCAAT
>NW_028234421.1:26508546-26509953 GCF_977035675.1 Penaeus japonicus
ACACAAACAAACAAACAAACACGCACACAAGCACACACACACACACAAACACACAAACATACACACAATCAAACAATCAATCAAACATACAAACAATCAATCAAACAAACAAACAAACACGAACACAAGCACATACACACACGCACACGTAAAACCACGACAGAAACACACAGTAACCCTCATTCTAAAGCAGGTGTATATATAGCCGTATGTACAGTACATGCATCTGCGTTGATATGCTTGTATATTCCTGTGCACTCATCTGTGAATGCTTGCTAATGGGATAGGACTTAGAGGGGTGAGGGGAAGAGAGGGGAAGGGAGGAAAGGGTGAGGGGAGGGGTAAGGGGAAGAGAGGAGAAGGGAGGAAAGGGTGAGGGGAGGGGAGGAGGGAGTTTAGGAGAAGAGAGGGGAGGAGGGGGTGGGGGGAAGGGAGGGGAGGAGGAGGAGAGGAGAAGGGAGGGGAGGAGGGGGTGAGGGGAGGGGAGGGGGGTTGAGAGGAGGAGAGAGGGGGTGAGGGGAGGGGAAGGGGTGAGGGAAAGGGATGTTGGGATGACGGAAAGGGAGGAGGGGGTGTGTGAAAGATGGAGGGGTTGAGGGGAGGGGAGGAAGGGAGGTGAGGGGAAAGGAAAGAGGGGGTGAGGGGAGGGGAGGTGCAGGTGAGGGTAAGGGGGATGAAGGGAAGGGAGGAGGAGGGAGAGAAGAAGAAAGAAGGGGGTTAAGGGGAAGGGATGTGGAGGAGGAGAGGATGGAGGGGAGGAGGGGGTGGGGGAAGGGAGGGGGTGAGGGGGAAGGGAGAAGGGGTGAGGGGAAGGGAGGTGGGGATGAGGGGAAGGAGGGAGATAAGGGGATATAGTAGGGAGTTGAGGGGAAGGAAGGAGAGGGGGCGAGGATGAGGGGAAAAGGAGGGATGAGGGGAGTGAAGGGAATGGAGGAGGAGGGTGAGGAGAAGGAAGAAGGAGTCTGAGGGGAGGGGAAAGGAAGGAAGGGGAGAGGGTGAAGGGAAGCAAGAAAGAAGGTGAGGAAAAGGTGACGAATTAGGGTGAGGGGAAGAGAGGGGAGAGGAAGAGGAACTGGTATTTTGTGTGTGGTCGTGATGCATGTGTGTGTGTGTGTGTATGTGTGTGTGTGTGGGTGTGTGTGTGTGTGTGGGTGTGTGTGTGTGTGTGTGTGTGTGCGTGCGCGCGCGCATGTGTGTATATGTAAATGTATGTATGCCGTTGTTTACCTTTGTTTTCATGTCTGTGAATGGGGTAGTTTCGACCTCCTTTTTCTCTCTCGATTTGACTATTAATCGTGTTTATTTGATTGTCTGTTCCTGCATGGACCACTCTGTCTTGTCTGTCTGTCTACCTGGTTAATCTTTCCCTCTCTTGCTCTCTGTATCTATCTTTCCCACTGTGTCGTG
>NW_028234421.1:26510053-26512553 GCF_977035675.1 Penaeus japonicus
TAATTTATGTTAAGTATAAAAAAAAAAAAATACTGTACTATTATCAATGATAGTAGTAAAACAAATGAAACTATACTACTTCATTAATAGTGATACTGCTACTACTACTAAACTGATAATAGTAATAATGGTAGCACAACCACTAATAAAATGATACTGGTTTCCCTGTCTGATAACAATGACACTCCAATCGATACTAAGAGAGAGAGAGAGAGAGGGAGAGAGAGAGAGAGAGAGAGAGAGAGAGAGAGAGAGAGAGAGAGAGAGAGAGAGAGAGAGAGAGAGAGAGAGAGAGAGAGAGAGAGAGAGAAAGAGAGAAGGGGGGGAGAGAGAGATAGAGAAAGAGGGAGAGAGAGAGGGGGAGAGAGAGAGAGAGAGAGAGAGAGAGAGAGAGAGAGAGATGAATTGATAGAAAGGAAAGGTTAGGTAGCTAAATAGAAACAGACAAATAGATCAACAGATAGATAAAACTAGAAAGATAGATAGTTAAAAAAGAGAAAGAGAAACCGAGACAAAGAGAGAAGACACACAGATATAGATATAGTTAGACAGATAGACAGATAGATAGACTTAAATAGACAGATAAACATAAATAGATATATAGATAGATAGACATATCATAGAGTGTATGACACAAACGTACAAACACACATACTACCAACCCCCCTCTAACCTCCCCACCACCTCCCCTCCCCCTTACCCCTGCCATTGAATCCCTCCCTCATTCTACATACCCGCCCCTCCCCACCTCCCCACCCCCCCTTAAAAAAATCTATCAGCAACTCCTCTACCCCCTCCCCCCCATCCACCCCACCCACCCCAACCCCCCGTCTAAAAGCCTCCACCTCAACCACCTCAACCAAAGCCAGTCAATTACCAGAACCCATTCATTCCTCCCTCTTCCCTACAGCCGCTGTTGCTTCCCCTATCTCCTGTCCCCTATCCCCTTCCCCCTCCCTCTCTCCCTCCCCCTTTTCCTCCCTCTCTCCCTCCCCCTCTTCCTCCCTCTCTCCCTCCCCCTCCCTCAAACCCATCCCCATCTCCCTCCCCATCTCTCTCACCCTCGCCCTCCCCCAAACCCACTCCTCCCCCCTCCCCCTCCCTTACAAATACCCCCTCCCCCCTCCATCCTTCTCCCGAGCCCTCCCTTCTCCCCTACATACCCCACCCCCTCCTCTCCGCCTCCCTCCCCTCCCCCTATTCTGTTGGGCCGCCTCCTGGTCAGTCGAGAAACGAGATTAAGTCTGTAGAAGAACTTTTTAGGGAGACAGACTCTTTTTCTTCTTTGCTCTCTCTCTCTCTCTCTCTCTCTCTCTCTCTCTTTCTTTCTCTTTCTCTCTCTTTCTTTCTCTCTCTTTCTTTCTCTTTCTCTTTCTCTCTCTCTCTCTCTCTCTCTACCTTCCTCTCATCCTCTATCACCGCGCCGCTTCTCTTCTCTTCTCCATCCTTCTCTCTCTCTCTCTCTCTCTCTCTTACTCTCTTTCACTCTCTCTATTTATCCCTCCCTCTCTGTCCTCTAAACTCTCGCTTTGTCTCTTTCTCCCCCTCCCTCTTTCTATTTCCGTCTCTCACCAACTTTTTATCTCACAACAACAATAATAATGATGATAATAGTGATAATGATGATAAGAATTATGATAATGATAACAAATAATGATATTAATAATGACAATGATGAAAGTGATATTAGTGATGTTAAAACTTATAACAATAACAATAATGATGATATTGATTATGATTATGATAATAAAAATAAGAATGACAAGGATAGGGATAGTCAGAATAGCAATGTTAATAACAAATGATTATCATGATGATATCAGTAACAATTATTATTATCATTCTTATCATCATTATCATTACCATCATCATTATCATAATTATTATCATTATTATAACCATCATCTTTATTTTGTCATAATGATGATGATGATAATGATAAAAAGCAAAAACAAGAATAATGATTAATAATGATAATGATAACGATGATTGTGACTATATATGATTATAATAATGATAATAATGATAATGATAACAATGATATTGATAATAGCAATAGCAATAATAATAATGATAACAATAATGATAGTAATGATGATGAAAATAATAACAATGATAATTATCATAGCAATGATGATGATGATAATAACAATGATAATGTTAATAATAACAATAATGATAATAATCCTTATGATATCAACAATGATAATGACAATAATGTTAACAACAACAATATTAATTAAAATGATCATTGGAAGTACAATCAGTACATCTATTATCATTATCATAAATGTAATGATGATAGCAACATTGATGTTGATAAAGAAAAGAACTATGATAGTTATGATACTGTCACAGGAAATAATCACATGTGTTTGCTCACATACAGACACAAACACACACATACAAGTACTCACACACACATATGTATCTAAATGCACCGTTTTACAGTGACCAAACTATATTCGTTGTACTGGCGGGGTATATCCATTGGTTTAAA
>NW_028234421.1:26515053-26520053 GCF_977035675.1 Penaeus japonicus
CTTGTTCGCTCTTAATCATGTATTTCGGCTCTTGGTCTTCCCCCTTTCCATATTCATTCTCTCTCCTTCCCTTTTTGCTCCATCCGATTTTTCTTTCTTTTGCTTCTTCTCCCTCTTTCTTCCTGATCTTTTCTCTCTTACTAACTCCTCCGTCCGTCTTCTTCCTAATCTTCTCCCCCCCCCCCTTCTCTGCCTCCTCATCGTCCCTACTACCTCTCTCTCCTTCCCTTCTACTTCACGCTACTCTTCCCTCGTTTTCCTCTCCTACGGGAATCCTGCTCCATCTCCCTCTTCTCCCCCCAACCTCTTCCCTATACACCTTACCTCCCCTGTACACCCCCTTCCCAATATCCCTCCCCCCCCTCCAGTCCTCTTTCCCCCCTTCCCAACCAACGCACAAACAATCAAACAAATAAGAACACCCGGACTGATGACTTGGGTCAAACTTTTTTGGTCTTAATATCCAGAAAATGGTGATGATGACATCTTTGGGGAGATTACACCCGTATCAAATAATCCACGTGACCAATGCCTAGTATGGGAAATGAGGGGAGGGTGGTGAGAGGGGAAGAGAGTGAAGGGGAGGGAGATGGGAGAGGGATAGGGTGAGGGAGACAGGGGAAGTGAGGGATGGAGAGGGATTTAGGGGGAGGGATTAAGGGGGGAGCAAAAAAGGGAAACGAGTAAGGGGGAGTTAAGAGGGGAAGTGAGGGATGGAGAGGGAGATAGGGGAAGCGAGTAAGGGAGAGGAAGAAGGTGGAAGGAGAGAGGGAAATTGAGTGAGGGGAGAAAGAGAGAGAGAGAAGGAGGGAAGGAGGGGGAGGGAAAACCAGGAGGACGGGGGCGAAGGCGGGGTGTGTAAGAGGTAGAAGACATAGATAGAGGAAGAGAGGAATTAGAAGAAAACAGAAAGGGAAGGAACCAACAAAATTATAGACGGAAAGGAGAGACAGACAAACAAACAGACATCAGAAACAAAGCGAAAAACAGAAACACATTTTTTTTTTATTAACAAAAAATGCGAAAAGAGATAATCGAAGAGGAAACGAGAAAGAAACAAAGAGGGACAGAGGAGGAAGGAGAGCAAATCGGGAAAGCTGGTTTATACCGAGAAACATTTATGATCAAGTTGTAAAGTTGGATGGAGGACTTAGGCTAAAGGAATTCCGTTGAGCAACACGGACGTGTGTTCTGAGAAGCGGATGTTTGTTGAATGAATCGGTTGCAAGATTGAAAAGACTCGGGATAATATGTGGCATTAGATATTCCTTCAGCAATAGACGTTCAGAAGAAAAGGAAATCGCTCATTAAATCAAGATTTAAAGATTAAAGATGTTCAAAGTTTCCTTTTGAAGTGAATGTCAAAGAAGAGTGTTCTTATATTTCGAAGTTCAATCAGAAAAGGATTAAAAGCTCATATATGACTTAGTCTGTAGTTCAGTTTCGGATTCTATAAATGCAGAATGATAGACAGATAGATAAATAGAGGTAGATGGGTCATTTGTAAGTCGAGCTAGAGGGATAGATGGATAGATAGATAGAGAGGCGGGGAGGGAGGGAGGGAAAGAGAGAGAGAGAAGGAGGGAGGGAGAAAGGGAGAGGGAGAGGTAGAGAGAGAGAGAAATAAAGAAGGAAAGAAAGAGTTGAGAGGCGGGAGGGAGAGAGAAAAGAGAGAGAAAGAAAGAGAGAGAAAGGAAGAGAGAGAGTTAAGGAGGGGGAGTGAGAGAGAGAAGCCAGCAGACGATCATATTTCGTGCAAGATAATATTTATCCCTCAAGCTGCTGGGGCGCTTAGATGGCGTCTTTGTGTGATTGCAATAGGAGGATTTCAACATGGTTTCCAAAAGGGTCATGCAAGACCTTCACCTGTTCTTATCTTCTTTTTATCTATTGAAAACGAAATCTTGGAAGGATTTCATGTCATTATAAGGGATATTGATGTTGATATTGCAAAATATGAAACAGCGCGGTTTTATGACATGTTGCAGTTCAGTCGTTGATAATATTTGGTGAAACGTCCATTGAACACGTAGTCATTAATTTATCTGTTCTATGTTTGTGAAAATACTAGAGCAAGACTGGATGATGATGCTAGAGTATAGCTTGAAACGTAGTGAATATCATACTAATTTTGCTGCTTGTTGAAGGGAACAAATTTTAGAATCTGTTATCTCGGAAAGGGCTGGTAATGATTCCTTTGGGAAAATGTGAATGATATATTGTGCAAAACAAGAAGAATACTATTTTTTAGATATTGGGAATAACTTAGAATTTTGAAATGTGATAGACAATAAGAAAATAAATGCAGAAAGCGAACACTATCAAAAGAGAAACTTTAGTGTTAAGGGAGAGCAAACTTGGCAAATCTTAAACTAGTCAAATAAACAGAAACACAATTAATCCCAATGAAACTTCTATAGTGGTTGGTAGGCAAACTACCGAAAACCTTTACTAATTGTCATTTCTCGTCCGTGGCTGCTGAATGTAATATGACATGACCAAAAATGAAAAAGTGAAAGCATACTTTTAAACATTCTCAAGATGCAATCCCAGATAATGATAGTTTACCTATGTCAGCAATACTCATTCATAAAATAACAAACCTGATTTCACTCTATAAGAATCAAATGACCACAACTTTTAGCAAACTATAGACCGGATTGCATTTTCAAGTCAAGCGAATTAGTTACTAAATGACCTTTTACACAAGTTCGTTAGGTCAGGCCGAAACACCGAGATATAATCAGGTTATTCAGATATTCTATATAATTCTAACAAAGATATCCTAACTCCAACACAGATTTTAGTCATGCAATCAATTTGAAGAGCAAATTCAGATGGTACGGTACAGGAAATACAACTAGGTAATTACATTTCTAATTGCTTCAATCATGTGATATCTTTTTTTTAGTGTAAACCCAAGGCTCATGTCATAAACACACGTGTATCTCAAAGGATAAATTTTGGACCCTTTACACTTCCTATTTTTCCCTGATGTTACAAGAGGACATGCGCTATTACACTGCTAGCTTGTAAAACTTGCTATTTTAGCGCTATTAATTATCATAAGGACTCTTTTTTCTCTCTCTCTAAAACTTCGACATCTTTAGTATCATATTATTTATCTAATCTGATATGTAGTTTTGGTTATATCCGCCATTAATGAATAGAAAAAGTGAAGGTTTGATGACGTAAGCAAAGGTATCTCTCTTACGTAATCTTCTATTTCTTTTTTTCTTTTTCTTTTTCCTTTCTCTCCTCAATGGTTTCAATGCCTTTGTTTCTCTCCCATCTATCCATTCACTCACTCTTGTTTGTTTGTTTTTTCTTCTTCTTTCCCTCCTATTCAGTCTTTCTCTCTGTCTCTATCTCTTTCTCTATCTCTCTCTCTCTGACTATCTCGTTCTCTCTGTCTGCCTCTCTCTCTCTCTCTCTCTCTCTCTCTCTCTCTCTCTCTCTCTCTCTCTCTCTCTCTCTCTCTCTCTCTCTCTCTCTCTGACTATCTTGTTCTCTCTGTCCCTGCCTGCCCTCTCTCTCCCCTCTCCCTCCTCCCCTCCTTTCTCTCTCTCTCTCTCTCTCTCTCTCTCTCTCTCTCTTCTCTCTCTCTCTCTCTCTCTCTCTCTCTCTCTCTTTCTTTTTCCCTTCTCTTTCTCTTTTTCTCTGTCCCCCCCTCGTCTCTCTCTCTCTCTCTCTCTCTCTCTGACTATCTCGTTCTCTCTGTCTGCCTGCCTCTCTCTCTCTCTCTCTCTCTCTCTCTCTCTCTCTCTCTCTCTCTCTCTCTCTCTCTCTCTCTCTCTCTCTCTCTCTGACTATCTCGTTCTCTCTGTCTGCCTGCCTCTCTCTCTCTCTCTCTCTCTCTCTCTCTCTCTCTCTCTCTCTCTCTCTCTCTCTCTCTCTCTCTCTCTCTCTCTCTCTCTCTCTCTCTCTCTCTCTCTCTCTCTCTCTCACTCTCTCTCTCTCTGACAGCATTCCACAATATCTGCGCAACTGGACCCTATTCTCCTCTACGACATCGATGCCAGAAAGAGAAATAAAAAAAAAATAATAATAATAAAATAAACACATCTGATTAGATATTACTCGATTCGAAGCCATGCAATACTTGCAACATCGGTCACTTGCCTGGTGTGACGTCATTAAGGTCACCTGCAATTTTGGGGAATCCTATTCAACAACCCTTAAGAGGAAGGAACGCATGATTTAGGATTTTGAGGATTCAGAACTAATTACAGAATAATTTTGGAAATCATGTGTAAATTATTAAGAAGAAAAATATCTTGTTTCGTTGGTAATATTTACAGACTGCATGGTAGATTTACGTAACATGCACATGCATATCTCTTTCAGTTTAGCCTTGTGCGATTTTTATTTTTTTTTTATTTTATTTTATTTTTTTTTTTTTTTATTCTGCCTACAAATCTGTTCTTCACTCTATTGAAGTAACTCAAAGGAAATTTAAGCGGATTATGACTTTCATGGAGATTGTCTTGTTATGAAAGGAGTTGAGATTAATTCGGTTTTTGGCCATGAAGAAAATGCTGTTTTGTAGTTTTCGTTTTTTTTTTTTTTTTTTTTTTTTTTTTTTTTTATCTGTAGGTTTATAAGTGTGTATAAAGACGCTGACAAAGATCATTGCTTTAAGTATTTTTTTGTAATTTATGATATTATTAATATAAATCACAATGTACGTGTAATACTATTTCTTGCATATATATACAGTATATATATATATATATATATATATATATATATATATATATATATATATATATATATATATATATATATATATATATGCGTGTTGTATATATATTTATGTATGATATATTCTTCGAGCGCGTATGATAATATATATATAATCTCTATATATTATATATTCCTATATACCACAACAAAAACAACCATATATCATATCACACAATCATATATAGTATATATATGTGTGTGTGTGTGTGTGTGCGTGATGTGTGTGTGTGTGTGTAGGAGGTGTGTGCTGTGTG
>NW_028234421.1:26522553-26527553 GCF_977035675.1 Penaeus japonicus
TCCCTGCCCTTCTCCCCTTGTCTTCCCCTCCCCTCCCCTCCCCTCCCCTCCCCTATCCCTCCCCCTTCCCCTCCCCCCTCCAATCCTTCCCTTACTAACCTTATCCCCTTTACCCGCTATCCTAACCCTTCCAATTCCCCCCTCCATCTCCCCCCACCATTTCGCTTCCCTCCCTCCCCAACTTTCCCTATTCTCCCTTTTCATCCCCTGCCTCCCCAACCTTCCACTTTCCCCCTATCCCCTTTTTCCCCCACTTTCTCTAAACTTCCCCCCTTCCCCTCCCTTCCCAATCTTCCCCTCTTCCCCCATCACCCTTTCCTTCCCCCTCCCCTCCCCTCCTCTCCCCTCCCCTCCCCTCCCCTCCCCTCCGCTCCCCTCCCCTCCTCTCTCCTCCCCTCCCCTCCTCTCTCCTGCCCTCCCCTCCCCTCCCCTCCCCTCCTGCCAATTCAAAGCAACAACTTCAGACTTAATTTACTTCAAAATTCCGACGCGGTTTTCTCTCACGGGAATAACTTGCCGATAGCTCATAATTGAAAAGAAGGGAAGAAGAAGAGGGGGGAGAAGAAGAAGAAAGAGAATAAGAGAGGGGGGAAGAAAAAGAGGGGGGAGGGGGTGAAATGGGAGAGAGGCTGACTGTAAGACAGAAGGGTAAGATAGATGGACGGAAAGGAAGGGTGTAGGAGGAGGCAGATATATAGATAGATAGAGAGAGACAGATAGACAGATAGATAGAGAGAGAGAGAGAGGGGGGGGGGTGAAAAGGGAGAGGGAGTAGGTAGGGCGGAGAAGTTAAGAAAGAGAGAGAGAGAGAGAGAGAGAGAGAGAAAGAATGAGACAGAACAAAAAACACAAAAACAAAAGAGACAAAGAGAATAAACATAAAACGACAAACAAAGAAACAAATCCCCCCCCAACAAAAAAAATCACACAAACAAACAAACAGAAAACCAACTTAAAAAAAAAAAAAATTCCTTAAACCGGAAGCTCTGCTACTTTCGATACCAACAGCATTTGCTTAATTAGTGCCTCACCGACCTGTCACAGGGAAATCATTATGACAATTAAGGATGCGAGGATAGATAATTATATATAAGCTTTGGCGATGTTCAACTTGCTATGATTATACCTGGTAGTTAGAGGTGCTGTGTGTGGGGGTGGGGACGGAGGGGGGGGGGAGGGGGGGGGGGGAGGGGGGGGGGGGGGGGGGGGGGGGTGGGGGGGGTGGGGGGGGGGGGTGGGGGGGGTGGGGGGGGAGGGTGGAGTGGGTGAGGGGGGGGGGAGGGGGGGCTGGGGAGGGGGGGGGGGGGGGCGGGGGGGGGGGAGGGGGGGGGGGGGGGGGGGGGGGGGGGGGGGGGGGGAGGTGATTAGTGTTTTTGTTGCTCTTGTGATGGTTATTGTTATTGTTATTGTTATTGTTGGCGTTTGTGGTGTTTTTGTTAATATGAATATATTTTATTTGCATTGTTGATGTTATTTTTATTAACCTTATCTTTATTACCGTTCTTTTATCATTATCGAGATTTTTATCATTATCATTATCGTGAATATCATTAATGAAATTGTTATTGTAATAATTTTCATTGTTGTCCTTACTGCTATTTTTATAAGAATTGCTTTATTTTCATTTGTATCATTGTTATTATCATAGGCATCATTATAATATCATTTCATTAACATTCTGCTATCGCCAATATTCTTGTCATGATCATTGTCATGAATATTTTCTTCGTGATTGTCATTATGATCATTATTATCATTGTTGTTATTTCTGGCAATGTTGGAATTTCAATCATTATTATCGCTAATAATTATGTTACTATTACTATCACTATCATAATCATCACCATTACTACTATAATTGTCATCATTTTCAGCAATATTCCTGTTAGGATAATAATCATCTGTATTCAATTTTCTCAATTGCTATCATCATCATCATACATATCTATTCCTCTATCAATTTAATGCATACGATAACAAATAGTATGGTGATTTTATATACTTGATAAACAATAATGCTACATCTCGGCCAAAATATCAATAATGATAACAAAACGCAAATACTATTTCAGTTTCAAAATGACACCAAGAAAGCATAAGGGATAAACTCTGGCATTTTTCAAAACTCATGTATGTATCATTTCCCTTTTCATTTTGATAAAGCTGTCGTTTGAATTAAAAGAAAGGATGCTTTTATCATCCAGAGTTTTAACCTTCCGTTTAATGATTCAGATCTTCTCTGGGATGCTATTTTTCCACACCTCACTTCTAGCGGTCCTCTGCTCTCTCATCTCTTCATCTCGCCTCTGTTCCTCTCTCTCTGCTATTCGACTCCACCTCTCTATCTTCTGCTCACTCAGTCTCACAGTTCTCTCTCACTCTATCTATCTATCATATCTATCTCGCCTATCTATCTTCTAATCTCTCTCTCTCTTCTCTCGTTATCTCTATCTCTCATCTCTCTATCTCATCTATCTATCTCGTATATCTCTATCTCTATCTCTACATCTCTCTATCTCTATCTCTATCTCTATCGTCTCTACCTCTCTCTCTCTGATCCTCTCTCAACATCTCCTCTCTCCAGGAGCTTCAGTGTACATGGATCAGCGTCCTACACATCCTTCTCTACTTCTGCGAGATTCTATGGAGGTTCATCCTCATGGCACGGGCATCCGCGCGCGTATCTCTAATCTCATCATCTGCATATACTCTTCTCCTCTCTCTCTTCCCTCCTCTCTCTCAACTTCCGACTCTCTCTCTCTCTCTCTCTCTCTCTATCTCTCTATCTCTCTATCTCTCTATCTCTATCTATCTATCTATCTATCTATCTCTATCTATCTATCGCTCACGCATACATACACACATGTTGTAATGTTATATTTATATTCTATACTTGTGCTATTGTTGACATATCTATTGAATATTATTTAGAAATGCATGATTTCGCTGTTATGTGTATTTATATATTCATATGCATATGTGTGTGTGAGAGAGAGAGAAAGAGAGAGAGAGAGAGAGAGAGAGAGAGAGAGAGAGAGAGAGAGAGAGAGAGAGAGAGAGATCAGAAGGAGAGAGACGCACTAAGAGCGTTGATAGAGTAGCTAGAGAGATGAGGAGGGGGGAGGGGAAGAGAGTAGATGCTAGAGCGAGTAGAGCAGAGAGAGAGAGAGAAGCAGAGGGAGGGTTAAAGCCTCGAAGCGATAGAAAAATACAGAAAACTTTACTGTCGGTACATTTATCTTTGTGTGTGTGTGTGTGTGTGTGTGTGTGTGCGTGCGTATATGTGTATAAATGTGTGTCCATTTATCTTATATTCTCGCTGAAGGGGGGGGGGGGGGGGGGGGGGGGGGGGGGGGGGGGGGGGGGGGGGGGGGGGGCTCATTTATCAGACTATTCTTTTGTTTACATGCCTTTCATTTTGTGGTTATTTAGTTTTCCCCTGCGTTTGTTATTTTTTCCATCTAAGTCCAAGCTATCTGTGATTGTCTTTCTGTGTACGTTTGTCCTAATGTTTATGTGAAGGTGTTTCTCTGTTTTATTTTCTTGACCTTTTATCTCTGTTGCTGGCGGGGGGCGACTTTCTTTCTTTCTCTCCTTCTATTATTTGGTTTTTTTGTTGGCTGTCTGTCCTGCTTGCCTGTCTGTCTGTTTGTATATGCTATGTATGTATGTCTATTCTGTCTTTCCTGTGTTTGTCCTTATGTATATGTCCTGTTTCTCTCTCTTCGTCCGGTCCTCTCTCTTCTCTCTATCATCTTCTCTCTTCTCTCTCTCTCTCTCTCTCACTCTCTCTCTCTCTCTCTCTCTCCACTCTCGTTTCTCTCTCTCTCTCTCTCTCCCTTGCGTCTCTCTCATCTCTCTCTCCGTACTCTTGTCTATCTCTCTCTCTCACTTGCACAGCTCACAGTTCATGGTCACTTACGCTTCTCGCATATCTCCGAATCTCTCTCTCTCTCTCTCTTCATCTCCTCTCTCTCTCTCTCTCTCTCTCGCGCGCCTTGCTTCTCTCTCTCTCTCTATATATATATATATATATATATATATATATATATATTATGTATATATATAAATATATATATATATATATATATATCTATATATATATATATATATATATATATATATATATATATATATATCCATTTCACTTTTTGTCTCTCTATCTCACTCCTCTCTCTCTCACTCTCTTTCTCTCACATTCTCTCTCTTACTTCAGTAGCATGAACTCATAACCCAATACAAGTACCCTTACAACATCCACACATTCTTACAAACAGGCAGAAAGAGATATAATTAGTTCCAACTTTACTAATATCTATGGGTCTTCCCTTTCGACAAAGAGAAAAATAGGGGAAAAAAAAGCTCTTGATTCTTCTTCTTTTTTTATTCTTTTTTTTTTTTTTTTTTTTTTTTGTCTCTTTTCATTTTCCTCTAAATCGAAAATGGTATTGACGATCTTCTAAACTTTCCTAATTTTGAACATTTTTATTCGCCAAAAAATTTGAACGAGTGAGGTTAAGACGAAGAAAAAAGTGTTGTCTGCTGAAGTTTTGTAATTCTTTTCCGATAGATGGATGAGTGGATAGATAGAAAGTATGGCAGAGTGATAGATGGTATGGTAGATTGGTAGATAGATGGATAGAAAAGCCAAGAGGTAAGGTAGATGGGTAGACAGATAGATAGTAAGTTAGAGTGATAGATAATAAGGTAGAATGATAGACAGATGGATAGAATGGTAAATAGATTGATAGATAGTAAGGTAGATGGATAGATATGTCAATAGATATACTCTGCGAAAGTTGTTTCATTCTTTAGCGATAGATGAATAGATAGACTGATAGATAGATAGATAGATAGATAGATGGAAAGATAGATGGGAAGAAAGTAAGGCTGAAATATGGGTAGACAGATAGTTAGACAGAGAGATAAATAGATGAATAGATATTAAGGCAGATAGATGCATAGATAGATGGTAATCCATGTTGTAGATGGATAGAGTC
>NW_028234421.1:26534160-26536660 GCF_977035675.1 Penaeus japonicus
AATAACGCGGATGGAGGAAGAGGATGGAAAAGGAAAAGGAAGGAAAAAGAAAGATGACGAGAATAGGGGGGGGGGATAAGAAGCTCAGTATAAAGACATCAAAGAAACGTTTTAACCGACTTCGATTTCGTAACATAATGACGAGTTTTCTTAAAGACGATTTCTTTTTCTTCTTTTTTCTTTTCTTTCTGTTATCTATGTTTGTTTTTATTTCTTGCATTCATTTTTGTTTATTTGTTTGTGTGTTGACTTCTTCGTGTTAATTTCATTTGATTAATCTATTCATATTTATCTTTGCATGTTTATTTATTCATATTTATCTTTATTCCTCTTGTTATTCATATCTACTTTCATTTATTAAATAATTCCTATGTACTTTATTTTATTTCTTTTATCATTCTTTATCCTTAAGGATGAGTTGCCAATGAATAATTTATCGACGCTCGTAAATCGTGCCTTTAAACGACAAGCAATTATGATAAATCTAATTACGTGATTCATTAGTACTTTACCCATTTGATGGTTTGGTGAGAATAATTTATTGAAATGTATATATGTATTCAAAAACGTATAATTCCTAAATTACCCTTCCAATGATAGAATCCTATCGAGTGATTAGATCATTATCATTATTCTCATTAAAATTCAATTTAATCCCGGATTCAAAGGAATTCAAATGGCGTTATTGCAACCTTTATTATTCCTGTACTCGATTGCAAAGGCTTAGGTATGCAAGAGACGATGTAATTTATGTGTTTTGTTTTGTTTCTTTCTTTCTTTTCGGGGGGGGGGGGGGGGGGGGGGGGGGGGGGGGGAGGGGGGGGGGGGGGGGGGGGGGGGGGTGGGGGGGGGGGGGGGGGGGGTGGGGGGGGGGGGGGGGGGGGGGGGGGGGGGGGGGAAAAAGGAGGAGAGGAAAGAGGGAGGGGTGGGGGAGGGGTGGGGGAGGGGGGTGAGGGAAAGATGGAAGGGAGAGGAAAGGAAGAGGGGAGGAGAAAGGTAGAGGGAAGGGGAAAGGAGGAGGGGAGGAGAAAGGTAGAGGGAAGGGGAAAGGGGAAGGGAGAACAAAAAGAGGAGGGGGAAGGGAGGGGAAAGGAGGAGGGGAGGGGAAAAGGGGGAGGGGTGGGGAGAGGAGAGGGAGAGGGAGAGGGAGGGGAAAGGAGGAGCGGGAAAGGGAGAGTGGAGGGGAGAGGGAATGGGGGAAGGGCTGGCTAATGGGGAAGGGTGGGAAAAGGAGGAGGAGAGGAAATGGGGGTAGGGGGCGAGGGGAAGGAGAGGGGGGGGGGTGGATGGGTGGGTAATGTTAAAGACTACCACAGAAAGGGGGGAAAGAAGGAGGTGAAAAGGGAGAGGGAAGGGGGAAAGGGGGGAGGTGATGAAAGAGGGAGGGGGATGGGTAGAGGATGGGGAAGGTATAAAGGTGGGTGTTTGATGACTTTAAATCAAAAAATCAAATAAAATATCCACAAGTACAACTATAAAACACACAATACATTACCAAAACCCCAACCCACCAATACCATACCCTAACCCCCCCCCACCTACCCCCCATACCATACCCCCTACCCGCACCTACTACCTACCATACCCCCATAATTACCCTCCCCATACCACCCCCATACTCCCCCTACCCACCCCACCCACCCACTAACCCACCCCACACACCCACCCCCCCCCCGCCCCCCCCCCGCCCCCACACACACACAAACACACACACAAACAAACAAACACAACTAAACAAAAACACAAAAACACCCCAACAAAAAAAAAAACACAGAAAGACCCCCATCCGCCCGCTTTGGCCCTTCTTTCCCTTTCCACACAACCCCAAACGCACATCTGCACACACCCACACCCACCCATTCATCCCCCTCCTCCACCCCATGTCGCACCCCACCTCCGCCCTACCACCAAGGTTCCATATCCCCCATCCACACCTACCAACTCTACCCTCCAATATTCCCGCCTCTCGCAACGTATCTACCCCCACCAACCCCCTTCTTGACAACCCTCAAAAAAAAAAAAAAACGAAAAAAAAAAAAAAAAAAAAAAAACAAAAAACCTCAATAAAACCAAAATACCAAAACAAACCACGAGCAAAGAAAGAGACAACCCCATAAAAGAGTGACCAACCAAGCAACCAAACAACCAAGACCTGCGAAATGGCGTGACGAAACACCATAACACGACAGCGAACTCGGGGTTACAAATGGCCGGTGTTTTCACGCTGATCGAAACATCTGCGAACAATTCTTAATGTCTCACACTACAACACCCTTTTTGACTGTGGGTGATGGGTGGAGAGGGAGGGTGGGGAGGGAGGGTGGGTGGGACGGGGGAGGGATGAGGGTGGGAGGGGGGTGGGACGGGGGAGGGATGAGGGTGGGACGGGGGAAGGAGGGAGGAGGGGATGGAGGAAAGGAAAGAGCGAGTGAGAGGGAGTGAGGAGAGGGAGAGGAGAGGAGGGAGAGTTAAAGTTAAAAGAGAGGAGAGGAGAGAGAGA
>NW_028234421.1:26578828-26581328 GCF_977035675.1 Penaeus japonicus
GTGTGGACGCATATGTGGATGGATTTGTGTGCGTGTGTGTGTGTAATATACACATACATATATATACATATATAAATATATATATACCATTTATATATATATATATATATATATATATATATATATATATATATATATATATATATAATGTGTGTGTGTGTGTGTGTACCGACAGCAATATGTGTATATATATATAATTCTATATATATATATTATATATATAATTATATATTATATAGAATTATTGATTATATATATTATATATATATATACTATATATTATATATCTATATATATATATGTATGTATATGTATATGTATGTATATATGTATCTATATATATATACCGCACCTTTATATATATATATATATATATATATATATATATATATACCATATATATATATATATATATATATATATATATATATATATATATATATATATATATATTATATATATATATATATATAATATATATATATACCTATATATATATATATATACCCCCCCCCCCAATATATATTATATATATATATATATTATATATATATATATATATATATATATCATATATATATATACCGATATATATATATATATATATATATATATATATATATATATATATTGCCATTTCATGCACAATTTAAGAGCCGTAGCCCCAGAAATAAATGTTTAAAAATTTATCCAAAAAAATAGTTAGCTTTGCCTTATAAACTTCACGGAATGATTGGGTTTCTCTAGCAAATATATTCACTTACATAACCATTTCTTAAGAGTTTGATTGATTTTATTTATTGGTGCAGATTGAGTTGTAAATATTCATTTTGTGATATTTAGTTTGATTTTTTTTTTTTTTTTATCATTAACTGGATTTGACATCTATAGTTTTTGTGTTGATTTATTTTAATGCTGATTTAATTAAATGGTGTTGAAATGCAAGTGAATTGTTGCACGTGCATCATCAGAAAATATGTCAAAGATAGATGAATAGTGACGATGATGATAATGATGGTGATTATGAGAGTGATGATGATGGGGATGATTGATGAGTATGATAGTAATGATTATGATGATGATAAGGATAATAATGACGATGGGGATGATTATGATGATGATGGTGGTGATGAGAACGATGATGGTCAAGATGATGATGGTGGTGAGATTGATGATGATGATGAAAAGAATAACGATGACGATGGCAATCACGAGGACAATGATGGTATTCAATCTCATTCATACATTTTTTACCATTGTGTTTCAGTCTCGAAGCTTCGTTCATTTACTATTATATATATATTATATATATATATATATATATATATATATATATTTATATATATATAAATATATATATATATACTATATATACATGTGTGTGTGTGTGTGTATACATATATATGTATAATAGATAGATATATACACATATATACATATGTGTTTATATTTGTATGATTGTATGCATGTATGTATGCATGTGTGCATATGTGCATATGTCTGTATATACGACAGGTGTATCCCTTGATGCCTGACAAAAAAAGGAATATAGAATATATGAAATGTCGATATACCAAACAATCTTAATGCATTTAATTGACCAAAAGAAGCCAGACACCAAACTATCAGGCGAAGCAGCGGTAACACTACTTTAGTTACCCTGAAAACAAATCCACATTTTCTAAAAGAAACTTTCGTTTTCTATGTTATTTATGGGTAACCATTATATATTTCGAAAAGTGCCTGCAGCTTCTAACTAAGACAATCCCTTAGTAATATCATGCATGTATAAAGAAGAAGAAAAAATACTCCTCTCCTTTTCAAACATACAGAGTCCATAGGGTAAAGTACGAAGTGTTTAATAAACATGACATCAAACGGTAAGTTAAATATTCAACGTGTTCAACCAGAGGGAAAACTTACGTCTGTATCTTATTACTTTTTACAAACATTTCGCTATTGACACTGCACTCAAATACGTATAATAATAAAGGATAAAAGAGTTATTAGATTGAATATGCATACTGTTCATATTGTCGGAGTTATTTTCATTATGGTTACTTTGTTATTATCGTTATGATGATCATCATTGTTGTTATCATTATCATTGTCATTCGTTTGTTTATTCTTATTACTACCATTATTACCATCATCATTACTGTCATATTATTATCATTATCATCATTATTGTTATTATTTTTATTACTACCATCATTATCATGGTTATCATTATTGTTATCAATATTATCATTATTGTTATTTTTTTACTATTATTATCATTATTATTATTATTATTATTATTATTATTATTATTATTATTATTATTATTATTATTATTATTATTATCATTATTTTTATTAGTATTATTATTATTATCATTATTATTATTATTATTGTTATCATTATCATTACTATGGTTATCATTACTATTATACAGATATTATCATTATCATTATTATTATCGTTATTATTGTCAATATTGTTATTGTTATCATTACTA
>NW_028234421.1:26608828-26611328 GCF_977035675.1 Penaeus japonicus
CAATAACAACAACAATAACAAAAATGACAGATAAAATAAATGAATGAATAAATAAACAAACACTCCACCAGCAACTTACCTGATGCAGAGTGCAGTAGTAAAGATAGGAGAGCACATCACCATTAGAAGATCGAGGAGGACTCCATGTTAGGACAACGGAGGCTGTGTTATTGTCGACAGTGGCCTGGAGGGAAGCTTCTGGTACAATGTCCGAGGTGTCTGGAATATTCGGGTTTGATTGATTCTTTCCATTATTCTTTTTTTTTTTTCAATTCGTTCATTTGTTCGTTATTTTTCGTGGTTTTGAAATGTTCGAGATACACACACACAGACACACACACACACACACACACACACACACACACACACACACACACACACACACATATAAATATAAATATATATATATATATATATATATACATATATATACATATATATATATATATATATATTTTTTTTTTTTTTTTTTTTTTTAGGATTACAGGTTGGGACGACTAACAGGGGAAGGGGGAAGGGGGGGATTCGTGGGATGGTTGTTTTGTCTGTTCTTTCGTGGTCAATGTTTTATATTGGTTATGGCAGTGTCGTTGAAATTGTAGGAGATTTCAATGCTGGTTCATAAACCTATCCCCTTATTTCTTTTTTGAAGAGCCCTTTGTTAATCATTAACAAGGTTTGAATCTTCAATTAAACATTTCTCCAGTTACATGTTGTTTGTCAAATACAGGCCAACATGTATAGGGATATGTGAATTATAACATTTGCGATTATTTGCGATTAAGATATTAAAGGGATTTTTTTTATATAAATAATCTCAACTTAATACTATAGATAATAACTAACAGACGAATAGAAAACCTATTAATGATACTCATCATATATCAAAATTTAATATAATCGAACCCAGACATGCGCGTAAAAAAAACATAAAGATTAATATATAAAACCAACATAAAAACTTAACAATAAGACAGTAACAACAAAAAAAAAAAAAAAAAAAAAAAAAAAAAAAAAAAAAAAATAATAATAAAAGCAACATAAAGAAAAAATCACATTAAGATAAACTTCAAACTTAATGCCAAAAAACAACTTACTACTGAGAGCCGTGGTAGCAGCAACTTGTGCAGGCACGCTAGAGCACAATTTACACAGATGGTACTGCGTCACAGATGGTGTCTCCTGAACCTCACCATCTGCCGCGTATGTACAGTTTGTAGGAGCGTGGCAGGCTACGACACCCACTGCGTATAGCGTATGGTGACGTAAATTACGCACGGAAAGTTGAGGGGTTTTGGTCAGCTGATGGACGACCCGGAAATAACCTGATGAATGGAAAAAATTAACCGTGTTGTGTATTGGGTGACGGATAAACAATTTAGGTGTTGTTGGTTTATCCGCTCGTTCAGATTTTGAGTCATTTTCTTGTTTTCATTTAGAAAATTCTTAAATGATTAGATAGATATTAAATATATACTCAATATTCATCGACAAAAGCTAATCAACTGTGTAACCAAGCTGCGTTTGTGAGCTAATTATGTAAGCTAACATGCCAAGATTGCAGTCTTCGATAATTTATTACACTGATAATTTATAAGTAAATATAAGTAAATCAAATAGCAAAATACACCAGACGGACTTACTGTCGTTTGTGTCTTGAACCCGATACGTTAAATTGGAATGGTGTAGTTGATAATGGGCGAGCAGAGGACGTAGATTTTCCAGCCTTTTGTGAGTGCCTCTGAAAAAAGTCACAATTATTTCTTCTACATATAAAATAATCATATGGTTGTTTTATAATCATCATTCTCATTATCATTATAATTATCATCATCACCATCATTATCATTATCTTATCCTTATCCTTATCATAATCATCGTCATTGCCATCATCCTAATTATCATCATCATTTTTATCAGTATCCGTTTCACTGAGATTATCATCGCCATTATGATTATCACTGTTATCATTATTGTCATCATTCTTATTGTTATTATTATTTTAATTATCTTTATCTTCGTTGGTGCTGCTGTGCCTGTCATTTTCATTGCCATTAACATTATTGTTATTATTATCATCTTTATCATTATTATCATCATTATCATCAGTATCATCATCATTATAATTACTACTATTACTAGCAGTAGTATCCATATCATTATCGTTAAGATCGAATAAAAGAACACAAACAGATACCAATATAAACAAGAAAAACAATCACAATAAAAATGAAGAATTAAAAGACAATAGCTCACCCATCGATATTTTTCGTATAATTATTCGGAGTGTGTCGCAACCCAACGGGTAAGAGGGAAGAGCCGCTGTTCCCTCCCGTCAACGAAGCCTGGAAGTGGTTGCTGTTCCAGTGAGCGTCCCTCCCCGAAACAAAAGAGTCTGGGTGTGCGTCTTGGAATGGCGAGTCTTGTGTCTTCTTTCTGCTTTGAAATTTTCTTTGACTTCGCATGTAGATTACTCTAAGAAGAGAAGGAGGTGAATGAA
>NW_028234421.1:26633828-26641328 GCF_977035675.1 Penaeus japonicus
TACATTTGCAACCTGTTAACAGGTTGGTTAAAATCCTTGAGGAGAGGTGAGAGGACGATACTCTCACCTGAACTTATTAAGGACAAATTTTCAAACTCTTTACTCAAAAACACATTTCGTATAAGACATTTGAAAACAAAAATAAATACAGAAATATACCCACCCACAAAATCTTCTGTGTAGGCTTTAAAGAACGAAGCCTTTTGGAGATAATAAATGAACAGAGAATTAAACGGAATGTCAACCTTGAGTAAAGCAAAACAAAAGTCATGGTTCCTACGAAGACCCACAAAACGGGACTCACTTTCCAAAATTAAATCTAATTATATAGAGTAACCAAAGACCGGAAAATTTCTTCCGAGTCACGGAGAGAAACATCATGCAGGAAGCAAGCATCGATTCGATGGATGATGCAATTCCTGGACGCAGAGGTTCCATGCATGGTACGGGTCTCTCTTGCATGCGGGGTTACATGTTCATTCCTCTTCAGCCGGGAAATAATGTCCAAAGGGATATAGTTGCAATGATATGCTCACCGGGAGGAATGCATCAGAGTAAAACAAGATCTGCAGAACAAAGGCCAGCGGTATTGGGGGTCCGTCTCTATTGCATGCTCCACAGAGGATGATAGTTCACATCCGTAATACTATTTTTCTCCATACAATAAATATGTAAACGACTTCAAGACTCTGGGCAGCTTCATTGTACAAAGATTCTAATGCACTGTTTATAATTGGCTGAGTCTTCAGTGTTAATAAGAATACTTAAATCAGTTCATGTAACTTAGTCAAAGGATGGCTTGTACGTACGCGTTCGTTTGTGTGTGCCCATATATATGTATATATATATATATATATATATATATATATATATATATATATATATATATATATAGATAGATAGATAGATAGATGTATATATGTGTGTTTGTGTGTGTGTGCATATATATATATATATATATATATATATATATATATATATATATAAATATATATATATATATATACATGTATATATAGATAGATATGAATCTAGAAAGAAAAAAAGAGAGAAAAAGACAAAAAGAGATTAAGAAAGAGTAAAAGAAGAGAGGAAAGAAAAACAACAAGCGGAAACCAGCACGTCTTGGCCACCACTTCAACGAAACATTAAGAAAAAAAAAAAGAATCATAAAGCTAAAATAATAACAGTGTTTATCAAGGGTTCAGGAGGTGAGAAGGAACCACAATATGCTACACGGTGAGTTGGCCTTGACCCCGAATAGCTTGCAGTTGCCGCGGGAAAAGATCTTGACTTGTTTTCGAAGGCAGCCAGATACATCAAGGGGAGACGCGCATGTGTCGGTTGTGGCAGGTTGCTGAGAGTTGGCGATGCATATGAAAATGAGGATAAACACACGTACACATACATACACACACACACACACACACACACATATATATATATATATATAAAAATATATATATATAATATACATACATATATATTATATATATATATATATATATATAATATATACATAATATATATATATATATATTATATATATATATATATATATATATATATATATATATATATATAATATATATAATGTGTGTGTGTGCGAGTAAGACAAATAGGCACTGGGACTTAAGAAAGAAAACGAAAAAAAGAGAGAAATGAAGAATCAAGTTAAGTTAAAGAAATGGGACCAGAGAATAAGTCACTAACAATAGAATATTTTCGTCTCTCTCTCACCCTCAAGATATGGGCCATTTCTTTTCTTTTTTTTCTTTTAATTAAATCCTGTCTCATTGATAATTATCTGTATCTACTTATCTACTTTATAATTTGTAATTCTTATTTCATTTAAGTATCTATCATACGTTTTGTTGCTTTTTTTTGTTCGTTTTCAAAATTCTTTAGAAGTCTGTTTCTTTTTCCTTTCTCTCTTTAATTCTGCTCCTTATTATTGTTTATCTTTTCCATTTTTCTTCTTGAACAGGTTTTCTATCGCGCGATTACTTCTCCCTTTTTTCCATTATCTACTTTTCTTATTCATCTTTTTTTTTTTTTCTTTGGTCTTTGCGATACTTTTCCTCGACTTTTCTTCCTCTTTTTTTATTTTCTTTTCTTTCCATTCATCTTCCTTTTATCAATATTCAATACACACTATTTTCGTCTTCGAAGAATATTTTCCTTTTTATTTAGACCCCTTGAAAATAATGAAAATGAAAATGTGTCAGATCGGTATCAAATATTGGATTTAGTGAGGATAGTGACAGATTACACAGCTCTTCATAAATTTTCTGTTTAGTTACGGGTGAACATAACGTTTATATATATATATATAATATATATATATATATATATATATATATATATATAATGTTATATATTTATATAAGTATATATAGAAATGTATACATATATATACATATACATATATATATATACATATATATGTATGTATGCATATATACATATATACGATATGCATTCATATATATATATATATATATATATATATATATATATATATATATATATATATATATATATATATATATCTATATACATGCATATATATGTATGTATATGTATATATATTTATATATATATATATATATACATATATATGCGTACATATACATATGTACTGTATGTATGTATATATATGTATATATATACTATAAATATATCTTTATATACATATATTTATATACATATTATATATATATATATATAGATATATATATTTATGGTATGTATACATTTATATATATATATGTATATATACATTATATACAAATATGACAAATAGGTAGGTGCACGGAATTTGATCGATGTATGCCTGTGTTTTTCCTTGCTTTAAATTACCAAATGTTCATTGCAGTCAATTGTCATTTCCTTTGCTTTTTCACATCGAAGAATTGCCAATCTCTCATTCAGCCATTCGTGTTATTTAGAACTATTTACGACTTCCGCCTTTAATTATACGTATCCTAAGGGTTAGCACCGTGTAAAGATTTGTGTATCACTCCATTACATTCTTCTTACACAATTATTTTTGTTATGGTTAACCAATATCATTTATAATTCTGGTTATTGTCGATGTTATGATCGCTCGCTGTGTTTATCTTCATTACCGATACCAAATACACGTACACGTAACACATTCTCCCTCCCGAACACATACACTCACACACATCCACAATAATTATTAATTAGTTAATTCAATAATTATTAATCAACAATTTGTTAATTCAATAATAATTAATCGATAATTTGTGAATTCCATAATTATTAATCAATAATTTGTTAATTCAATAATCATTTATCAATAATAATAATGATAATTCGATAATAATAATTAGTTAATTCAACAAGTTCTCTAGAACAAGACTGAGAGCTGAAGCGCATTGAAAGAAGCTAATGTCACGAGGGTTATTTCGCCGACGGGAAAGAAAGCTAGAATAAAGACTGGTTAAAGGATATTATTTTTCTTTCATCTTTCTCTTTCTCCTTCATCTTCCTCTGCTGTTCCACTTTTTCTTGCGTGGGTTTCTTGTATTTTTATCTCTCTTCTATGATGTTTCTTGATTTTATTATGATTTGGATTTGATTACCATAGCTGGAATTATTACTATCATGGGTGGTAATTTTTTTCTATCATTATTGGTATCATAATTATCAGTATTGGTATCATTATTGTCATTACTGGTATGATTACCATCCTTTTAGTATTGCTATAATTATCATACCTCTATATTATCCTTATTATCATATATTTACCTCATTCGTATCCATAATCATTGTTGTTATCAACACTTTGGTGAAACTTCATGTCGTTTTTCACATATCTCCATTCTCAAATCTCTATACATTCTTCCCGCTGTTCCTTTCTACCTCTCTCACTCAAATTCTTAAAATCATCTTGCCTCTCTTCTTTATCACTAACCAATCTTGTTATCTCCCTTATTCCTGTATCTTCTCCCGTTCAACACTTCTGTCACCTCCTTCATCTCCCATGTCTCCTTTCACATCAGCCATCCTTTATCAAAAAATAGAAGGAAAAACGGAAAATATATGCAAGGAAACATCCAATTCTGGCGCATTTTGGCGAGCAAGTCTTAAGCAAAACTTCTTGCTTCAGGTTAATCGGAAGGAAGCAAACCTGAAGAGCTGCCACGAAGATGATAAATTATCAAATGAGCATTTTTAACAAGAATGGAAGAAGACGAACGAGGAGATACAAAGAAGAGGATGAAGAAGTAAAGGAAGTAGGAAGACATGAAGACAAAGGAGAGAAAAGAAAAAAGGAGAATAAAAAAATATTAAGAATTAAAAAGACTGAAGTGAACTGAATAGAAAAGGAATAATTAGAAGAGATCAAGAAGAGAAGAGAAAGAACAAAATAAGACGAACGATAGAAAAAAAAAAAAAAAAAAAAAAACGATACGATCCACATCAATTCTCTTATCAAGCGATCAACATCAAGACGAAATCCTAAAAATGTTCACACATGCGCAAAAATAAGAAAAAAGACTCCAGGCAACTCAGTCTTGACATCTTGCCCTCCGGAGGTCCATCAAGCAAAATCCTGTGCGATGTATTGAAGCAACCGCATTGAGGGGGGAGGTTGGGGGGCGGCGAATTACGAGATAGGCGGAGTCGAGGAGGGGGTGAGGGTGGAGCGGGGGGATGTTGCGTCACGCATGCTTTGGTTTTGTTCAGTGTGTGTGTGTGTGTCTGTATCTATATTTATGTACATAAATATATATGTATACATATATATACCTATATAAGTATATATATGTATGTATATATATATATGTATATAGACATATATACATAAACCTACATATATAAATGTGCATATGTATATACATACACAAACACATATATATATATATATATATATATATACATATATACATAGATATTTGTATATATAACTAGATATAAAGAGAGAGCACCCAAATATTGGAGAAAATGAAGACAAAGTTACATCAACCGATACAAAGACACTATCCCGTGTTAATGTGAATGTTTACGCGTCCGTTAACCTTCCTCCTTAGAGACGTAAGCTCACGCAACCAGAATTCCAATTCGTGAGAAGCACGAAGCACGCTGCTCCTGTTGCTCCGTCTGACAGACGTTTATAATTTCTGCCTCAAAATCGTAAATTGAAAGGAGATGTGTTTTTACTTTTCTAATTCGATTTGTTTGTATCTAGATAGTCTATCAATATTGTTGTTCATCATATCTATGTGTATGTATCTATGTAAAATTATTTATCTAGTTGTAGAGTTTTACTAGATAATAACAGTGATGATAGAAGTAAAATATAAAAATTGTATTTGTATAATCTGTAAACTAGAGGTAATTAAATCACTGCCTTAGAAGAAAAAGTGGAACGCTAAAATTCCCCTTATGAATCGATATATGTAAATACCCGCACCATAATTACATACAACTACAATACGCAACGTTATGGTTGCTATTTCTTAAAATTACAATTCAAATCCATCCCAAAAGAATCATAACATAATCTATTCTCATCTACATTTACAATTCAGACTAATTTTGATTCTCAATTTACAATATCGATAAACTCACTCTGTTGGCAGTCGCGTGGTCCCCAGCATCGCGCTCCGTCACAAGTGTTCCATCCGCGACACTCAAGGTCTTCTGAGCATGGGTCGCAATCCCCTAAGTTGTTCCTCTGTGGATGGAGGGTAAGCTTTATGAGTTGATGATGCAGGTTGTGGTGGCGGGGATTTTGATGTTGGCAATTGTATGATAATAAAAGTAGCTTGAAGAATAGTGAAAGTGATGAAAAAGTTGATGGTGGTGACTGGTGATGTTGAGGTTATGGATGTTGATGGTGATGATGATGATGAAAATATTTTTTTGCAAAAGGATCAAAACTAATCAAATACAGATTTATCATCTATATAATACAACAACGCCACGCCTTTCACCATCACCCCCTCCCCTACCCCCGAAACCCCAAAACGCTCACACACCAACCCCTTAATTAATCATGAAACAAAAGATGAAGGAAATCTCTTCTCCTTTTGCCACATCCACCCCGATCAGCCCAGCCCAACCCCATGCTGTATCAGGACAGCAACATCAGGCTACAAGTCAGACTGAATGACAAATAATAATTCAGTGCTGAAGTCCGATATCAAAACACCTCGGTCCTTTTTCACGAACGTGTATTTGCAACCTTGAAGGGCAAGTCAGAAGCCTTTCTCGTGGTTAGTTTACTAAAGTCTTATGAATCATGGACAGTCTATCATTCTCTGTTGTATTCTGGATTTTGTTTTTCTTCTAGATATATATATATGATCATAGACATATATTATATATATATATTTTTTTTTTCTTCTTCTTCTTCTTCGAGTACCGAGTCAGGACCTGACGTTGGCTCTCATGCGTCTGAAGCTAGCTTGAAGACGGTCAGGGTAGACCTGTTCTGGCTTTGTTCTTTTGGCGTCATTTGCATGACTGTACAAGGGAAAAGTTCTGGAGTAGTTTCCCGTTGCTTTCTCCAGCAGCAGTAGTCTTCACAAGACTGGTGACCCTGGCCAGTGTCTCTAACTGGAGAGATCCTTTGCCCAGCGTCTATGGAGAAGAATCCATGAACTGAAACTATGTTTGTCTTCCCTGCATACACCACCTGTCTTATTGTGGCTTCACCGTGACCCTGGCCGGGAGGCTTAGAGGTCACTATGCCTTGCCCAAGGGCATACCTTAAAAGACTAGAGGACCCAAGGAGACGTATCACTGCTCCTTTGGTAGTGGTCTAGCTTACCCCTCTAGGGTAATATGTATATATATATATATATATATATATATATATATATATATATATATATATATATATATCCTACCACCAATAAACAAGAATATTACATTTATCCAAGTCTTAGTTGTAAACCCGATCCTTTAAAGAGAACACTTATTCCTTGCCATTAAGCAAAAATAGACAAGACCACAGTTTAATAAGCTCTATAACATACATCTTTCCTCCCTTCGTAATCATTAATCAAAAAAAGTGAATCTTTTGAGTGTAAGCAACATTTTCCGGATATCATTATGGTGTAATTATCTGTAACTTAACGTAGTACAAAATACCTCGTTCTTATCTGTTGCTTCTTTGTTATACAGGGTTTGCGATATCCTTTTACATAACGACTTTAGAAAAGCTCACCTCCTGTTCTTCTTCGCCGTCGTCGTTTTTCTTCTTCTTCTCCTTCTTCTTCTCATCCTCCTCCTTCTTTTTCCTCTTCAATTTCTCCTCCTTATCCTACTTATATTTCTATTTTTATTTCTTCTTCTTCCCCTTCTTCCTTCCTTCCTTTTTTCTTTCATTTCTTCCTACCATCATTCCTCCCTCCCTTCCTCCCTCCCTCCTCCAAAAAACAAGGCTCCACATGCAGCGACTTACCTTAAAGACGTTTTCCCCAAGGGGATACACTGTGATACGGCCCCAATCGACGGTGT
>NW_028234421.1:26646328-26651328 GCF_977035675.1 Penaeus japonicus
ACCTCCAGCATCCCAAACTTACCTGATAACAGCAAGATTAGGGAACATGTGTCTGAAGCTCGTGAGGCCAGGTACACGGTACAGGAAGAGGTACTCCGTGATTTCCTTCAGGAGAGGGAAGCTGAAGCTGTTGAGTAAAGATGTGGCATTACCGTCGACCTGTTAAAAGAAGGACAATTTTGTTATTTTTATCACTAACTTATTTTAATTATTTATTTGTTATCTATTTGTTTTATTATTTATTTTTTATTATTTGTTTTTATTACTTGTTTTTATCATTCATTTTTATTATTTATTTTTTATTATTTGTTTTTATCATTTATTTGTTATCTTTATCATTTTTATTACAACTTTGATTATATTACTAAGACTAAGTATATACTGCCACTACAACTATTAGTATTATAATTACTACCGATACCACTTCGGCTATTATCATCATTATTATCGTTGTCATTATCTTTATCATTGTGGTCATGATAATGATAAAACTTATTGTCTTTCATATCATCACTATTACCATCATTATCATCATTATTATTAGATTTAGTAGTAGTAGTAGTAGTATCATTATTGTCGTTGCAATATAACCAACGAGATTAGCATCATAATTACAAATCATTATCATTGTTTTTAATATCATTATTATCATTATTATCATTATTATCATCATTATCATTATTGTTATTATCATCATCATTATTGTTATTATCAATATTCTCGTTATTCTCATTATCATCATTATCATTATTGTATCATTATAATTACCATTACTATTATCATTATCAGTATTATTACTACTAGTATTAGTATTATCAGTATTATTAATACTATCATTAATATTGTTATTGTTATTATTAGTATTAGTATCATCACTATTATGATAATTTTCATCATTTTTATGATCAGTATCACAATCATAATCAATATCATTATCATTATTATCATATAAAACCTTGACTATTACCATCATCTTATAATCATCATTATTACAATCATAACTATTGTTATTATCATCACCATCATCAATCTCATTATTATTATTAATATCAATGGTGATGATCATCATCCTTATCACAGTTGTTATCATGATTATTATCAACATCATATTCATTACATCATAAGACGAAAAAAAAAAATGATCTGATTCTTCTATAAATGAATTTAATAACATAACAGATGGCAAAAGCTGATTCGATAACTTCAATCATAAACATCATGTTTTTGTAATACGTGAATGGCTTCTGTGAATCCAGCGTGTAGTTTATTTGCAATTTGTGATCAAAGGGAGAGCTATATCCTTTGCATAGTCATCTCATCTTAGTTTGTTTATTTCAAACCCATTAAAAGATTGATTAAGCTGGATTACTTTTGTGGATATTTATCTGTCTGTCTATTTAACTATCTTTGTTATTCTGTCTCTGGATGTTTTTTTTTGCCTGTTGGTCTCTATCTCTCTCTCTTTCTCTCTCTCTCTCTCTCTCTCTCTCTCTCTCTCTCTCTCTCTCTCTCTCTCTCTCTCTCTATATATATATATATATATATATATATATATATATATATATATATATATATATATATGCATATATATATATCTGTCTCTGTCTGTCTGTGTGCCTGTTAGTCTCTTTTTCTCTCTCTTTCTCTCTTTCTCTCTCTCTCTCTCTCTCTCTCTCTCTCTCTCTCTCTATATATATATATATATATATATATATATATATATATATATATATATATATTTATCTCTCTATCTCTATCTCTCTATCTCTCCTTCTCTCTAAATATATCTACCTATCTATCAATCTCTAACTATCTATTAATTTATCTCTCTATCTCCCTATCTACCTCTATCATTCCTATCCTTTACTCTACCCCCCCCCACCCAATTCTTCTCTCTCACCCCCCCCCCTCCCCTTTCTCTCTCTCTCTCACCCTCTCCCCCTCAAACCCACTCTTGTCTCCTTGCCTCCTTCCCCCCATCAGGTGTACATCTGACCTACCTTCATGAGTGAGATACGAAGACAGCCTCTGATCTTCCGGCACTTGCACAGCTCGTAGAGGCCCTTGGGATCGTTCCTGATGAAGCGGCTTCCACACACTGGCGAAGGGAGGAGAGCGAAGTTTTGAATCAGTGGGGTTCATTTTGATTCGAATGAAGCCGTGTGTTCACCTTGAGTTATTAGATCTATGGGGTTATTCGAATCCGTTGTTCGTTTTGATGGAATTGGTCTACGGGAAGATTTGATTTGATTTTTTTTTTTTTTTTTGGGGGGGGTCTTATCTTTTTTATTCGATTTACGGCAAGGTTTGAGTCATTTGTTTATCTCACGGATTAGATAAATGCTAATTGAAATATTACAAGTGGAATAAATGTGTAAGTGTGTATTAGTGATCGTAGTATTGTTAGTGATCAGGATATGAAGAGCTAATATTAACAGGGATTGTAATAATAAATTGATGATAATGGGTGATATATGGAGACAGATGTGACGATAATAATTGTTTTATAGTAGAGATTATAGAATATTAAAGGGGACATGCGAATGGTTTTGAACTACCAAAATCTAAAAGGTGATGAGGTGGCACTAATATCGTCTCGGTCCCATCACCATAAGTATAATCACCATAATCATTGGAAACCATGATCGAAGCACTGATATGAATACGTTTCTTCACAGTAATCAGATTATAACTCTTCCCTTCCTCCTTCCGTCTTCCCTGCGCTCTTCCCTTCTTCCCTTCCTTTATCAGCTCTTCCCTCAGCGATTCCCTCCCCCCCCCCCCTTCCTGCTTTCCTTCCTTCATCCCTTCACCCCTTCTCCCTTTGCTTCCTTTCCTTATGTCTTCCCTCCTCCTCTTTTCCTCCTTCATCTACCTTCCTTCCTCTTCCCCTCCTTTCTTCTCCCTTCCCTCATCTTTCGCCGCTCCTTCCGTCTCCCTTCCTTCGTCTTTCCCTCCTTCTGTCGTCCAACCTTTCCTCCCACCTCCACCCTCTCTCCTTCCTCCCTTCTCCCCAAGCACCCCCTCCCTCCCCTCCACTCCTTCAACCCTCCCTCCTCTCCACTCCTCCAGCCCTCCCTCCCCTCCACTCCTCCAGCCCTCCCTCCCCTCCACTCCTCCAGCCCTCCCTCCCCTCCACTCCTCCAGCCCTCCCTCCCCTCCACTCCTCCAACCCTCCCCCCCCTCCACTCCCCCAACCCTCTCTCCCCTCCATTCCCCCAACCCTCTCCCCTCTCCACTCCCCCAGCCCTCCCTCCCCTCCACTCCCCCAACCCTCCCTCCCTCCCTCCTCCCATCCAACCCTCCCTCTCCTCCAGTCCCCCAACCCTCCCTCCCTCCCTCCCTCCTCCCATCTAACCCTCCCTCCCCTACAGTCCCCATACCCTCCCTCCACTCCCGTCCCCCAACCCTCCCCTCCCTTCCACTCCTCCCATCCAACCCTCCCTCCCCTCCAGTCCCCCAACCCTCCCTCCCTCCCTCCCTCCCTCCTCCCATCCAACCCTCCCTCCCCTCCACTCTCCCATCCAACCCTCCCTCCCCTCTAGTCCCCCAAGCCCCCCCTTCCCTCCACTCCTCCAACCCTCCCTCCCCTTCACTCTCCCATCCAACCCTCCCTCCCCTCCACTCTCCCATCCAACCCTCCCTCCCCTCTCCTCCCCCAACCCTCCAACCCTCCACTCCTCCACCCCTCCCTCCCCTCCACTCTCCCATCCAACCCTCCCTCCCCTCCACTCCTCCAACCCTCCCTCCCCTCCAGTCCCCCAACCCTCCCTCCCCTCCAGTCCCCCATCCAACCCTCCCTCCCCTCCACTCCCCCAACCCTCCCTCCTCTCATCCTTCTCATCTTCACGAACTTCTCCTGACATAACGCTCTCCATCTTCGATCTTCATCTCCCGCCTCAGCTTCCAGCATCACGTGGAGAAAGTTTGTTCCCTCGGAAGTCAATCGAGCGAACGGCAGACAGCAGCGTCTCAAGATACGCAAGCAAGCTAGCTGTCTGTCGGAAATTTTCCCCGATCGGTTGGAATATTTTTTTTTTCTTTTTTTTTTTTTTTTACGATCGGTAGGGATATTTTCTACGATCGGTCGGATTTTTTTTTTTTTACGTTTGGTCGGAAATTTTCTACGATGGATCGGGAAATTTTCAATGATCGGTCGGAAAATTTTCTACGATCGATTTTTATGATCGGTAGGGAAATCCTCCCACCCCCCCTCCTCACCCCTTTTTTTTATTCCTTCTCTCTGTTGGATTTTCTTTTTTTTAACGATCAATCGGAAATTAAGACTCTAGTGATCAGTTGAAATATTTTCCCTTCGGATCGAAAATCCCCCTCCCCCCATCAGTCTAATAATTATCCGTTTTGGTCTGTATATCGGCATATCCCCCCCCCCCCCCACCCAAACCCCACACGAATCAGAAAATTTCAGCCGTCGGTCAAAATAATTCCCTTCATGGACGGGAATTTTCTCCTATCAATCGGAAAATTTCCTCTTCCGATGTGCTCCTTCCCTCTCCCCCCCTCCGTCCCCACCCACCCCCCGCCCACCCTTCTGCTAGTCCGCCCGCGCGCATGCATTGGAGTGAAAAACTTTGGCGCTCGGCCCATTTTAAAGGGATTATTTGCAATGGTGAGGTTGGGCGTTTTGCAACAGCATGTCTATATTTAGGAAGGGATGCGAGTGTTGTGAAAAGATTGAGACATTGAGAGAGAGAGGGAGGGTGGATGAAGGCGTAGGAGAGAGAGAGAGCGAGGAAGAAAGAGAAAGAGAGAAAGAGAGAGAGAATTGAGTTGAGATGACATATGGGTCCCGTTGATTGCATCGCTCTCTTTGAAGAAGAGATACACAAATAGATAAGAATCGATTGAAACTAAAAAAAAAAAAAATAAAAATAAAAAAATAAAAATAAAAAAATAACGATAATGATGTGATAACGATAATATCAATATTAATCATACCAATACTAATGAAGGGAAAAATGGGTTATTCATCGCATTAT
>NW_028234421.1:26658828-26661328 GCF_977035675.1 Penaeus japonicus
TAACAATGACAATTATAAAAGTAATGATGAAGGTAATGAAACTAACAATAATGAATATAGAAAACAAAATATGATAAGGAGGATAATGATTATAAAAAAATAATAATAATAACACAAAAGGATGAGGATAATGATAATGATAAAAATAATGAAAATTATAATAATGATAGTAATAATAACATTAATAATAATGACAATGATAACAACAACATTAATAACAATAATGATAATGACAATAATAATGATATCAATAACAATAACAACAACAATTATAAGAATTCTTAATCTTCAGCTTCCACGTTTTCTTCACCATAAATCAGTATCATCCTCATCATCAATAGGCTATTTCTAATACAACTTATTTCTAATTACTAATACAAAAAATATTTATAATCATTTCTAATAAAAAAATGGCAACCAAAAAACTTATCAAAGTAGTCAGAAATCACTTTTTTTTTCTAGAGTCAACAAAGTAAAGATCGGCCATAGCTTTGAAACAATACATAAACACCTTCAAAAGGTCACAAGTCAGTATCTTCGTCCATTCTTCATATCACAGTGAGCTGAATGACAAATCAACACACACGTAGGCTTGAAGTCTGCATTTCATCTTTGTTATAGATATTAGGAATATCTTTCTCTGTTATAAATATTATGCATACCTCTCTTTGTTATAAATATTAGGCATACCTCTCTTTGTTATAAATATTAGGCATACCTCTCTTTGTTAGAAATATAAGGCATACCTCTTTTTATTAGAAGCATTAGGCATACCTCTCTTTGTTAGAAATATAAGGCATACCTCTTCTTATTAGAAGCATTAGGTATACCTCTCTTTGTTAGAGATATAAGGCATACCTCTTCTTTTTGGAAGCATTAGGCATACCTCTCTTTGTTAGGAATATAAGGCATACCTCTTCTTATTAGAAGCATTAGGCATACCTCTCTTTGTTAGAGATATAAGGCATACCTCTTCTTTTTGGAAGCATTAGGCATACCTCTCTTTGTTAGAAATATAAGGCATACCTCTTCTTCTTGGAAGAAGTAGGCATGCCTCTCTTTTTTAGAAATATAAGAAATATCTCTTCTTCTTGAAAACATCAGGCATATCTCTGTTTGTTAGAAATATAAGGCCTACCTCCTCTTCTTGGAAGTATATGGCATACCTCTCTTTGTTAGAAATATAAGGCATACCTTCTCTTCTTGGAAGCATCAGGCATATCTCTGTTTGTTAGAAATATAAGGCCTACCTCCTCTTCTTGGAAGTATATGGCATACCTCTCTTTGTTAGAAATATAAGGCATACCTTCTCTTCTTGGAAGCATTAGGCATACCTCTCTTTATTAGAAATATAAGGGATACCTCTTCTTGGAAGTATTTGGCATACCTCTCTTTGTTAGAAATACAAGGCATACCTTCTCTTCTTGGAAGTATTTGGCATACCTCTCTTTGTTAGAAATATAAGGCATACCTCTTCTTCTTAGAAGCTTTAGGCATACCTCTCTTTATTAGAAATATAAGGCATACCTTTTCTTCTTGGAAGCATTAGGCATACCTCTCTTTGTTAGAAATAGAAGGCATACCTCTCCTTTTTGGAAGCATTAGGCATACCTCTCGTTGTTTGAAATTTAAGGAATATCTCTTCATCTTGGATGCATCAGGCATATCTCTGTTTGTTAGAAATATAAGGCATACCTCTTCTTCTTGGAAGCATTAGGCATACCTCTCTTTGTTAGAAATATAAGGCATACCTTCTCTTCTTGGAAGCATTAGGCATACCTCTCTTTGTTAGAAATATAAGGAATACCTCTTCTTTTTGGAAGCATTAGGCATACCTTTCTTTGTTAGAAATATAAGGCATACCTTTTCTTCTTGGAAGTATTTGGCATACCTCTCTTTGTTAGAAATATAAGGCATATCTCTTCCTCTTGGAAGCATTAGGCATATCTCTTATTCCCATGAATATTAGGTGTATCTGCCTTTTTAGAAATATTCTCCTATTCATAGAAATCTCTCTTTGTTAGAAATACATAGAAGTGTTAGGCATGTCTCTTCCTTTCCTAGAAATAATAGGCATATTTCCCTTATTGGAAATATCAGAGATATCTTACTTTGTTAGAGCTATTCAGGCATCGCTCTCTTTATCAGAAGTATTAGACATATCTCCCTTTCTTAGAAATAATAGGCTTGATCTCCCTTTCTAAGAAATATAAAGGATATTTCTCTTTGTTAAAACTATTAAGGCTTATCTCTTTTTTTTTTTTTTTCTTCTTTTTTTTGAAGTATCAGGCCTAGCTCCCTATTTTAAAAGTATTAGACATATCTTCATTTCCTAGAAATAATAGGCATGATCTCCCTTTCTTAGAAATATCAAGGATATCTCTCTTTGTTAAAACTATTTAGGCATATCTCATTTTTTTGAAGTATTAGGCATAGCTCCCTATCTTAAAAGTATTAAACATATCTCCATTTCTTAGAAATAATAGGCATGATCTCCCTT
>NW_028234421.1:26678828-26681328 GCF_977035675.1 Penaeus japonicus
AACAGGGACAACCAGACACAAAAATAGAGCACGAAAAAAAAAGAAAAAAAAACAAACAAACACACAGACGATAAAAAAAAAAAAATGGAAAGAGAGAAAAAAATAAAGATAAACATTCTGAACAAAAAAACAACAACAACAAAACCATGAAAATAAAATGCCAAGAAAAATATTTAAAAATGAAATAACAAAAAGACGGAAAAAAAGAGAAAACTAAAATAGTGTACCGAATTCAGGTCCATACGAAGCGGAGAAGCAAAACAAAGGAAAATATTAGAGAAGGAAGGAAACAGGAATTGGATACATTAAGGGGAATGTGAAAAAATAATAGATATATTAGAGGACAGGATTATGGGAGTTTTAAGATTTGTCTTGAGGAAGAAGGTGGAGTTAAAAGACGAGAACAAGTAGTTTGGTTTGTGTGTTTATATATATATATATATATATATTATATATATATATATATATATATATATATATATATAGATATTATATATGTTTAAATATATATATAATATATATATATATATAATATATATAATATATATAATATATATATATTATGTAAACACAACACACACACACATACACACACACACACACACACACACACACACACAACACACACACACCACACCACACACACACACACACACACAACACACAACACACACACATATATATTTTATATATATATAATATATATATATATAATATATATATAATTTATGTTATATATATTTATAAATATATATATATATATACTTATCTATATATATATATATAAATATATATATATATATATATATGTATATATATATATATATATATATATATATATATTATATATATAATATATATATATATACAAGTGTGTGTGGTGTTGTACATGTGTTGTGTGTGTGTGGTGTGTGTGTTGTGTGTGTGTGTGTGTGTGGTGGTATGTGTGTGTGTGTTTGTGTTTACATATATATATATATATTATATATATATATTTATAATATATATATTTAATACACACACACACACACACACACACACACACACACACCACACACACACACACAACACACACACACACACACACACACAATATATATATATATATATATAATATATATATATATATATATATATATATATATATATATATATAAAAATATATATATATAAAATACTTATATATATAGATATATATAATATATATATATATATATATATATATATATGTATATATATATATATATATATTTAATATATATATAATAATATATATATATATATTATATATATACAAGTGTGTGTGTGTGTGTGTGTGTGTACGTGTGTGTGTGTGTGTGTGTGTGTGTGTGTGGTGTGTGTGCGTGTGTGTGTGTGTGTGTGTGTTTCTGTGTCTGTATGCTCATTTATATGTATAATCACACGAACACACACACACACAAACACAAACAACCCCCCTCCACATACACATAAACACATACACACACACACACACAGACGCAGACACACGTACGCACACACCAACAATAGCCCAGACTGCAGCAACTTTGTTTGTGTTACGTGACTGCATGTGTTGTTGAAGCTGGGGTGCAAGAGAGGTCAGCTCTGTTTGGGGGAAAAAATCAGAAAAACAGAAAGAAAAATGATAGAAAACTGTATTCATTTCATTGTTTTGTTGTATATGTCAGAATGTACAACGTTTCCTTGTATTATGATTGAGGGAAAGCCATGCAGCCTAACAGGATTACAATGCAATGTTATTCATATAATTGGCGTATATTTTGCACACTTATTGGTTTCGTTCACTTCCTGAATAATTAAACACTCTGAAGCTTTTCTGTTACTGTTGCAGTTCTTGCAACGAGTCAGTATTAGTTCTGACCCATCTTTGATAGATGTTTTGTTGTTTTGTTATATTAATGTTACGTTTTGGTTTACATCTTCTTATTTATCTATCATCTCTGTGACAATTGCTTTCTTAATAATTAATTTCATCACTGGCATTATTAATCTCAAGGAATTTCATTATATTCCTTTCTCTCTTCTCTCTCCTACTCTTCTTCTCTTCCTCTCCTCTCCTCCTCTTTCTTCCTTCTTCTCTACTCTCTCTCTCTCTCTCTCTTTCTCTTCTCTTCTCTCTCTCTCTCTCTTTACTCACTCATCACTCTCTCTTAGACTCTCTCTCCTCTCTCTCTCTTCTCTCTCCTCTCTCTCTCTCCTCTACTCTTCCCACTATCCTCTTCCTCTCTCTCTCTTCTCTCTCTCTCTCTCTCCTCCTTTATCTCCCTGTATCACACACTCCCCATCTCTACTCTCGTCCTCTGTCTTTCCTCTCTCTCTCTCTCTCTCTTTCTCTCTATCTCTCTCTCCCTCCCTCCCTCCCTCCTTCTTTCTCTATCTGCCTCCTCCTTCCTCTTGCCTCTTCCTCCCAAGCTCGTGTTTTGTAGCTCCTTCCCAGACCCTTAACCCTAGGAGTGGCCACAAGACCGGCCCAAACCAC
>NW_028234421.1:26688828-26696851 GCF_977035675.1 Penaeus japonicus
GAAGATGAAGAGGGAGATAGAGGGATGAAGATGGAGAAGAATGAAGAAGAAAGAACATTAAGATATGCAAAGAAAAAAAGAAGAACACAAAGAAGAATAAGGAAGAGGAGGAGGAGGTAGTAGGTAAAAGAGTGAACAAAAGAGGTAGAAACGGAGAAAAAGGCAGAAAGATGAAGAGTAGGAGGAAGAGAGGAAGACACAAGAGGAGGAGAAGAAGAAAGAGAAATTTTGGCTCCATTTCAAAGTTCTTGATAAGGCGATGCGAAGGATATATATGATGATAATGATGATAACAATGATGCTCATGATTATGATGATGATAATAGTGATAATATTAAGATTGATAACAATATTCATTACCGTTGTTTTTATTACTGTTGTTGTTGTTTTTTATGTCCTTCTTATGTACGAAACATAGGTGCTAGGGTAGCTGCAGGAAGCAGGTGTAGGGAGCAGGAAGTGTCAGGTCAGGACTGGCTAAAGGCATGTAACAATGAATTAGACAGTAAAGCATAATCAGTGCCTTACACTCATACTCCCTCTCTCTTTCTCCAGCCCTTCTATATCATCCTCTCTCTCTCTCTCTCTCTCTCTCTCTCTCTCTCTCTCTCTCTCTCTCTCTCTCTCTCTCTCTCTCTCTCTCTCTCTCTCTCTCTCTCTCTCTCTCACCATACACTCCATTACCGCCTATCCCTCATCCTCACCCTTTTCCCCTCGTCTCTCCCCCATTCCACCCTCTTCCCCTCTCCTTCTCTCGACTCTATCAGCCCTCATCCTCCCCTCTCTCTCCCCCTCATCCTCTCCTCCCCCTCATCCCTTCTCCCTCACTCCCTCCCCTCATCCTCCATTCCCTCCCCACTTCACCCTCATCCTCCCTCACTCCCCCTCCCCCTCATCCTCCCCTCCCCCTCATCCCTTCTTCCTCACTCCCTCTCCTTCATCCTCCCTTCCCTCCCCACCTCACCCTCTTCCTCCCTCCTTCCCTCTCCCCCTCATCCTCCCCCCCCTGAGTCATCAATATCCAACCCAATTTGACCCCTTCCATCGCGCCTCTAATTACATAATAGGTCAGCACTCCAGCCAACGGAAGCTAATGGAATCGTCGGAGCGCCAACCGGCTAATGGAGGCAAGAGAGGGGAAGAGGGCGCGGTTTTAGCGGTGTGAATTACGTATCTCTCGTGTGAGTGAGTGAGAAGGGGTGTGTGTGTGTGTGTGTGTGTGTGTGTGTGTGTGTGTGTGTGTGTGTGTGTGTGTGTGTGTTGGAGATGGGGTAAGGGGTTGTGTGTGTGTGTGTGTGTGTGTGTGTGTGTGTGTGTGTGTGTGTGTGTGTGTGTGTCTATGTGTGTGTGTGTGTATTGGAGATGGGGTAGGGGGTTGTGTGTGTGTGTGTGTGTGTGTGTGTGTGTGTGTGTGTGTGTGTGTGTGTGTGTGTGTGTGTGTGTGTGTGTGTGTGTGTGTGTGTGTGTGTAAGATGGAGGGGGAGCAGGAGATGGGGGGTGGCGGGTGTTTATTGCAGATTCTTTCCGACTCCATTACTACATATCTCCATCCTCACCATTTACATTTTAATCTAATGACACATCCATCTCTGCACAACTAGTGATATACAAAATACCAGTCCTGGATATCTCTGGACTCTCGTTCCTGACTCCATCTGGTCTTGCAATCTCAAACATCCGTCCCAGCATCCTCATCTCCGTATCATTCATCCTATCAAAATTTCACGGATTTTCACTTTTTCTTTTTTTAATGTGTTTTAGTCTTATATCATCATTATGATTATCATTGTTATAATGTCATTATCATCATTATCATTATTTTATCATTACTATTATCATTATCGTTCTTTTTACATTTTCCCTTTTCCTCTTTTCCATGGACGCATCTTTGGACTTTTTATTACTCGTTTTATAGCCTTTTCCTTTTACACTCATAATACTTCGACATAAAACCCCGATGTCATTATCATTCACTAATAACCTCACTAATAGGACCCTACAATTATCATAATCATTAGGCATTATTATTATCATTATAATGTCAAGTGTCTCGCTGGTCGGTTTGTTAAGTCGTTTGGGTTGCCGGTCATTTTTTCATTCCTTTAGACGGACGGAAGTCACGAAGAAGGAAGAGGAAGAGGAAGAGGAGGAGGAAGAGGAGGAGGAGGAGGAGGAGGGGGAGGAGGAGGAGGAGGAGGAGGAGGAGGAGGAGGAGGAGGAGGAGAAGGAGGGGGAGGAAGAGGAGGAGGAGGAGGAGCAGAAAGAGGCAGAGAAGGAGGAAGAGGAGGAGGAGGGAGAGGGGACAGAGGTGGAGATGGAGGAAGAGGGAAAATTGTAATCAAAGGAAGAGGAGGAGAAGGAGAAGAAGGAGGAGGAGGGAGAGGGGACAGAGGTGGAGATGGAGGAAGAGGAAAGATTGTAATCAAAGGAAGAGGAGGAGAAGGAGAAGAAGAAGGAGGAGGAGGAGGAGGAGGAGGAAGAGGGGACAGGGGTGGAGATGGAGGAAGAGGAAGAAGTGTAGGCAAAGGAAGAGGAGGGAAATGAGGAGGAGGAGGGAGAGAGGGAAGATATGGATAAGGAAGATGAAAGAGAAAGTTGAAGAGGTGTTGGATGAAGAGGAGGAGGAGGAAAAACAATGATAGCAGGAAGAGGAAGAAAGGACGGTGAAAAAGAGGAAGCAGAATAGGAAGAGGACAAAGAGGAAGAGTACGAGAAGTAAAATGAGGAAGGGGAAGGATGAAGGAGAATAAAGGATAATCAAAGTGTGGGATAGTGGGGGGGGGGGGGAGGATGGGGGGTGGTTTGCGGGGTAATGGGGGGGGTGGGTAGGTTAGTGGGGGGTAAAGGTGGGGTATGTTTAAGGTGAGCGAAGATGGAATAAGCAGCGGGGAAGGAGGAGGAAAGGAAGTGGGAAATCACGATAACTCCAAAAATATATAATTATATTACAATAGACAAATGAATAAATAAAATAAATATAAATCAAAAATGAATAAATGATCAAATAGATAAACAGATAAAAAATAAAATTATACATGCAGCCATTTATACGAAAGAAATTTGGCACGATACCTGTAATTCTTCCGCTGGGCCATTGGACGTTCAGGTAATCAATCTTTCAAGCGACAGGTGCGAAAGTTAGGGAGAGGTGGAAAACGAAGGGGGAAGATGGAAAGAGGGTACGTAAGTGAGGGTCCATAAGGGCATAAGGGGAATGGGAAATAACAAGAGAAAGAATGAGGGGTGGGGTTCCTATAGGGGTAGTCCGGGGCTAGGAAAAGCATGGAGGAGAAAATGAAGAGAGAAGAGAGAATGATGGAGGGTTGTCAATGGAGTAAGGGTATTATGTATCTTTTTGCCGAAGTGGACTAGATGAGAACAGAGAGGCTACGTAGCTCGAGTAGGGTATTGTGTTATAAAGAGAGGGTGTATAATGGTTAAATATTGTTAAGGGAAGGAAGTAAATAAGGGAAAGGAGGAGGAAAGGGGAGGAGGAGGTATGGTGAAGGAAGAGGGGAAGGAGGAGGGAGACAGGAGCGGAGAGGTAAGGGAAGGGAGGAGTGAGGTGGAGAGAGGGAAAAGATGGGAAAAAGAAAAAGAGGGAGAGGAAGAGGCTTATTGATGCACCGTTATTCAATTATGTTTTTTTTTTTTTGTGATATTCTAATTATCCTTCTGAGATAAGCATCCATTTTTTATATATCATTTATCTATATATCTAGTCAATCACCTATTTTAATGCATCTGTCTTTATTTTAGTTTTATTTTTTTTATTATTATTTTTTTTTTTTCTATTTTCTTTTTGCAGCTGCTTCATTTTCTCTCCTCCTCCTCCTTCTTTCTTCATCATTATCACTGCGTCTTTCTTGTCGTCTTTCCTTCACTATTCGGTCCATCCTTTCTATTCAGTTTTGTATTCTCTTTTACACACCTAGTTCTCATCCCCCCCCCCCTCCTCCATCCATTCCATCTCTCCCCACCCCCCAAATCCATTCTTTCCTCTCCATCCCCCCTCAATCCAAAATTCTCCCCTGCTCCCATCTCTTATATCCCCCCCCCCCTTTATCCTCTCTGTCCTCTCACCCCCACCCCACCCCTCCCCCCGCCTATCCATCTCTTACTTCCCCCTTCTCTTCTCTTTCTCTTCTCGAGACCTTCCCCCTCTACCCCCCCTCCCCCTACATTAAACTGTAACATAGCTACCAGATTCTTCTCCCCCTCCTCCCCTCTCCTCCATCTCTTACCCCCCCCCTCCCTTCTCTCTCTCTCCTCTACACCCCCATCCCTAATACCTCTTTACCCACACTCTCTCCCCTCCCCCATTCCCCAATCCCTCCCCTCTCCCTCGGTCACCTCTCCCTCCCTCCCTCCCTCCCTCCAACACACCGTACCTCCCCTCCTCCTCCCCCTCCCCTATCTCCCACCACACCCTCGCCCCTCCCCTTCCCTCACCCCTCCCTCTCTCTCCCGAACCTATTTGATCTCTGGCCAGCGTTGCTAATTGCTTAACAGGAAGCTAATGAAGTCATTTGCGATGCTGAGTTTAAGGGAAAGGGGGCAATTCAAAATGTGGATTTATTTCTATTCAATCTCTTCCATTTCTTGTTCGTCTTTTTTACTTATGATCTATGGAATTGTTTATTGTTATTTATCTATCTACTCTTCTATCTTTTTTTTTTCTTCTTCTTCTTCTTCTTCTTCTGCCTCTGCTTCTCCGTTCTAGCACGTATCTTTATAATTCAGTTACCTTGATAAGGAAAGTGTACAGACAAAAAAAAATAATAATAATAATGATAATGATAATAACAAAATACATTTTGGCATTCATTAAAAATATATACGTACAAAATAATACATGCATTTATCAAAAAATCTCCAAGCAAATACCTAAACAAATTCTCTTTTCTTATTGCATCATCATATCTTTTACCCTCCACCCTTCCCTTCCTTCCATCAAAAAAAGAACAAATAAAAGAAAAAAAAGAAAAGAAAAAAGAAAAGAAAAAAAAAACCGACTCGGTATTCCATCCAAAAATCGGTCGAGTGTGCTACGTTCCCGTCCGCGCCGAGAAGGTAAAGTATCTGGCTTCTTAAGATTCTGACGAGCAACTCCAAGAACTGTTTTACTGTCGTCACCTGGCCTTCTTCCAAGATTCCGAAGGAAAGGGAGACGTTAAGCTAGAAGGGATGGTGTCTTTATGGTGTCCTATTATGGCGTTGCAGAGTGTCCTGTGGTGTCGGAGCATTGGGTCATATGATATTTTGTGAATTCTAGTGGTAGTTATGATGAATTTTGGTTGTTGTGTACAAGGAAAAAGTATCTGGTATATTGTGGTATAGTGTGCTATCAAATGGTGTTTTTTGTTGTAACTTGTGGTCTGTTCATGACTTATTGTTGTCTTGTGGGCGTTACATGGTGTTATACTGTGTCTTCTGATGTAATATGATGTGTTCAGGTGCACAGCCAAAAATCCTACGGACGATAAAAAAGAAATTCGATCAATTCATAATGGCGGCGTGAATAGTGACGTTCATAGTTGTGAAAATTATGCTGGGGATATAACCCTTATTATCATACAAAGTAATAGTATCAAGAAAATACAAAGATGATAGTAGTAGAGCAACAATAAAGACATCATAATAACATTAAACGTAATCAGGATAATCAGCATAACAACAAGAAAGATGCTAGTAATGGCAAAAACAACATGACAGAACAGGAAGCAAACCGATTCAAATCTAAAGCTCGTTTAACAGAAAGCCGTTCATTCACCGCTAAAACTCCAGTCAAGAATAAACGCAATTGGAAATCGAGGTCAATGGGTGTGTTTCCCCTTACATTTGTAAGGGGAAAGGGAAAAGAAAGGTCGCTTATAGGGTAGATGTCGCCATATGTGGAACGTCACGGATAAACGTAATCTATATATGCACACACTGTATGAATATAAATATAACGTGTACACGTATAAACGTACTAGATATACGCACATACCATATGAATATAGACATACTTGCAGATATATAGCTAATACCCGTACCCATAAACATACGTCTATATATCCATACAAAATGAGACCGTATGCACACACACACACACATACACACACACACACAGACACAGACACACACACACACACACACACACACACACACACGGACGAGTAAACACTTCAATCAAACACATATGCCGCACACGCATAAGAGCGCAAGCAAACGCACGCACAGACGCATACACACATACAGATCATTCAGACCATATGACGAATTAATGTATGCTAAATAACAGAAAAGGACGTGATATGAAAGAGAAAGGGAGGCAAGAAATTCCAAGAAATTCTTAAATCAGGATTGACTTCTTCACAAATAATTTTACTGCAATTTCAATGTCGGAGAAGCCGGATAGAGAGAGAGAAGGAGAGAGAGAGGGGGGGAGGGAGACGGAGAGGAAGAGAGAAAGAGATAGAGATAGATATAAATAGATGGATAGAGAGAGGGGGGGGAGAGACGGAGAGGAAGAGAGAAAGAGATAGAGATAGATATAAATAGATGGATAGAGAGAGGGGGGGGGGGGCAAAGGAAGGATAGAGAGAGAAAAAGAGAGAGAGAGGGGGGGGGGGGAGCATGGAGAGAGAGAGAGAGAGAAAGAGAAGACAAGGAAACTAACAATAAAATTGTATTATCTAATTACATCAAAACATATTAATGATAATCATTAACGTTTACATAATCTAATAAAACATTATTCCTTTCAAATATTTTTTCCGTAACTTTCGATGCACAAACACACACACATACATTTATGTGTATATATATGTATATATATATATATATATATATATATATATATATATATATATATATATATATATCATCATCATCATCAGTGTGTATCATTCCAGTGCAGGACGTAGGCCTCTCTCAGCATTTTCCAGTCATTCCGGTCTTATGTCCTCTGATTCCAGTTTACTACTGCGAAATTCGTTATTTCATCCCGCCATCTAGTCATTGGTCTTGCCCTTGGTCTCATTGTGTTGTTGTTATTTCCATTCTGTTGATTTTTACTTTGTCCACCTGTTGTCCTGTCTCCGATATATATGCCCAACCCACTGCCACTTTTTCTTCATGATGCTCTTGAGTATATCCTCAACTTTTGTTTGTTGCCTGATCCATGTAGCTCTTTTCTTGTCTCTTAAGCTAACTCCTAGCATAAGCCTTTCCATTCCTCTTTGAGCACTTACTAATTTCCTCTCGAGTGCATTGGTCGTAGGCCATGTTTCTGACCCATATGTCATGACGGGGAGGACGCATTGGTAAACAATCTTTCTCTTAGACAGAGTGGCAGACAACCAAATTATATATATACCGAAGGCACTCCAACCTAGCCTGATTCGCCGTTTTATCTCGGCTTCGCAGGATGCACTCGTCTTGATGAGTTGCCCCAGGTATACATACTCGTTCACTGCTTCTAGTACCTCGCCCTGTATTTGTATTTGCTTAACTGGTGTTCGACTGTTGAGCATGACTTTAGTCTTTTTCATGTTCATTTTAAGGCCAATCTTCAGACTTTCCCTATTCAAATCGCTTAGTAATTGTTGTAATTCATCTGCTGACTCGCCAAAAGGAACAATATTACCTGTAAATCTTAAATTGCTTAAGTACTCATTCCCTATTTGAATCCCTTTCTCCTTCCCTAATTGTTGTAATTCATCTGCTGACTCGCCGAAAAGAACAATGTCATTTGCAAATCTTAGATTGCTTAAGTGTTCATTCCCTATTTTAATCCCTCTCTCCTTCCAATCTAACATCTTGAATACTTCCTCCAAGCAAGCAGTAAACATATTCGGTGAGATGGTGTCGCCCTGCCTAACACCCTTTTTTATTGGTATTTTATTGGTTTCTACGTGAATTTTGATGGTCGCTGTACCATCTCTATATATATCCTCTGATAATCTGCAATATATTTCCTCTACTCCTTGTTTACGAAATGGATCTAGTACTGCAGATATCTGTACCGAATCGAATG